>NC_053023.1:463292971-463624904 GCF_003073215.2 Triticum urartu | reverse complement strand
GCAGCGGCTTCGGCACCTGCACCAACACTTGCACTTGCATCTGCTCCGGCCCGTGCAGTTGCACTAGCAATAGACTGGGCTGCAGTTCGCACTTCATATACCAAAGTCCTTACAAAAACGGATATGTCCACCTTCTTGGTAAGCATTGGCCGCCCAAGTGCTTCGTTCTTTTTTCTTTCCATGTTGTTTCACATGATTCACTGTGTTGGTCTAACTATTTGGGTATGTCTTCTTATTTGCAAACAGAGAATTCCTAGAGCAACGAGGGAGTCGTTCAACAATCTGGGCGACCGCGGCCAGGTTTCTCTTACCATGCGCAGCCTTGGTGTGAATGAACCTGCTCAATATATCGTAAGTACAAAGGATGGTCGCATGATGATTGATGCTAAAGGATGGTCAAGGTTCAAATCTAAATCATATCTTGCGGTAGGGGATGATGTCAAAATCGAACTTTCTTGGCAAGGAGAGTGTCGGTGGGAACGACACCTATGGGATCACAAGAATCCCTACTCCGGTTAGCGGGGCGCGGGGTCGTGAGAAGAGCGGATCTAACAGGTAGCACACAGTTTGTTTATCCAGGTTCGGGCCGCAAGGATGCGTAAAACCCTACTCCTGCTTTGGTGGATTGTATA
Source organism: Triticum urartu (assembly GCF_003073215.2). Lineage (NCBI taxonomy): Eukaryota > Viridiplantae > Streptophyta > Magnoliopsida > Poales > Poaceae > Triticum > Triticum urartu. The sequence goes on along the minus strand of NC_053023.1, from coordinate 463,624,272 downwards.
TCTGTGTTCTTGAGCTAGCTATGGGGCGTGAGGAGCTCCAAAAAGCCGAATCCTTCTCCTGGTCACCTCGGGCCTCCTTTTATAGAAGAAGGGGTTGCCACAGTGGCACACAGGAGGTGGAAAGGGTACAGTGATGCGAGGTTATCCCTCGCATTACATGACAAGGCGCATTTAATGCGTCTTGCTTAGGTGTCCTTGCTTTATCGGGGACGGGGGAGAGATCTGTCTCGTCCATCGCTGCTCCTTCTTGTGTCGACACGCGCCCTGGCCAGCGATGCCTGAGATGCCATGTAGGTAGGCACGCAGCTGAGGTGGCGCAGTGGTGGGTCTTCACGAAGATCTGCGTGCCACCACGCAGGTGCCTGCCCAACTGGTTGGGTCGGCAGCTGCATGCATGCGGTGGTGGAGGTTTAGTCGGCGTGGGCCTGATGGTGGCCCTGCAGGTGTCCTCGGAAAGGGCCTTGCTGGGGCCCCGGCAAGGGTCTTGCCGAGGCGCCTGCTGTCATCCCCGGCAAGGCGCTTGCCGGGGGGCTTGTGGTCTTCCTCGGCTGGGATCCCGCCAAGGGTTGTCGTCTCCTTAGTGCGTATCTGATCTTGGATGTCTTCACGAAGATCTCCATGCCGCCACGGGGATGTCTCCCGAATCCTTGCCCTTTGGGGGCAGTGGACTCAAGGGTGATTTTCTCCGTAGGCGCGGGACGAGTCGCCGCGGCAAGGGTCTTGCCGGGCCTGCTAGAACTGTCTCCCGGCAAGGATCTTGCCGGGGGAGTTTGCTTCGGCCCCTTTGCTCTTCGTGGTCTTGGCCTTGGCATCGTTCTAGTTCTCTTGAGCTTCGGTCTTACCCTGGCTCACCTCCCTTGCCTTGCTTGGTGTGGTGGTGCCCGTGGCTCAGACTGCCCGTGCACAATTATAGGGGTACAAAAAGTGTACCCCTCTTTTTGTACACCGACAGAGACCTGGTCCAAATCAACTTTGAAATTCTTCAGTAGCAGCACGCAACTGCCCAACTGATCTATCCTCCGAGAGATTTTGATGTAATAATCTGGCATGGTGAAACAAGTGTCCTGTGTGTATAAGTAGTACGATAGTATTATTTATCACATAGTATATCGTTGATAGAATTGCAACTCTGATTGCTGGTTAGGAACTGTCGTTTGATTTCATTCCAACAGCTGCCGTGCTTTATTCAATTTTGTGTATTCACCTTGTGACAACATCTAAAACCAGCGCTGTACCGATCGCTTGCAATATGAAAAGCGCTGAGGTAGAACACATGGGCCCCCAAACATGCAGGGTCGGCCTGTGGCCCAAAGTCCAGAACCTGGTTTCGAGAAGCACTAGCTTAGTGCAGAAGTGGCGTCCTCCTCTTGCTGCGGGTTGGGTGAAGATGAATGTTGATGCTGCGTTATCTCGCAATGGTGAAAGGGGAGCCCTGGCAGTTGTGAGACGGGATCATACAGGCTTATTCCTTGGAGCATCGGCACTGGTGTGCGAAAGTGTTACTGATCCAGAGATCCTAGAGGCAACGGCATGTTGCGAGGGGCTATCTCTGGCTCTTGACTTAAACCTGCAACAAGTTCAAATTAGCACCGATTGTTCAGCAACAGTCAAGCATATCAGAGAGGCATACTTGGGGCCCAGCAAAGTTATTATGGACGAGATCAAGATGAAGAAGAATATGTTCCAAACCATGGAGATCATACATGAAAAATGCGAGTGTAATGTTGAAGCGCATGTGCTCGCAAAAGCTGCTACTTCTTTGCCCTGTGGACGCCATCTTTGGCTCACAGGAACCCACGAAATTATTTGTATACCTATGACTGTTAATCTTCAATAAAGCAGATTTTATCCCTCAAAAAAACATTTGAGTATTATATTCTCAGCTGAACCCCCATAATGCCCGTGTGTTGCAGAGGGAGTATTTTTCTCGGCTAGGTGAGCGTGTGATATAAAAGATTTGTATATTTGTTTACAGAGGGAGTATCTCTCTGTCAAAAAATATATTTATGTGTAACTAGTTACTCCTGTCTTTATACTTCCTTTCGCTGATATGTGGGGCAACCGGCAACAGGGTCCACGTGCCATATGCACAAATTAGAGTGCACAACTTCACGGTAGACACACCCCGGTCGTAGCGCCGTGGTAATGCCCCATGAGCCGTCAAATCACAACCCCCCCCCTTTCCAGCTTTAGCAGTAAGCTGGACGGACGAAGCGGCAATATTTCACTGGGCCTGAATCCCTTTCTCCCTCGTCTGCTTGTTCAGAAAAAAAACCCTCTCGGCGATTGCATAGGGTTTTCTCATGGAGAACCAGGTACGAATTCTTCATCCATCCCCGATAAACCCAAGTCCCTTGGTCGCAGGTAATCCTAGGATGGCAGCCACCGTCGTTGATGCATTTTTCTTCCTACTGAATCTAGTGTGTTTCATTTGCAGTGCCCAAAGTGCGAGTACCCTACAGGTTTCTGTGCCCTCGGCGAGACGCCACACTTGTTCCTTCTCATCCTAACACATCATTTTGAAATGCGCACAGTATGTTCCTAGAATCCTCTTTTCTATTCGGGAGGGTGGGGGTTTCTTGAACATGCTGTGTTCTCATATTATTTTTCCTGCAGTGTATTATTTGCTCTGCCAGAACACATGTACTCAAGATGCTCGGCCTTGCCATAATTGAATACACTAGTTTAATGGTCACAGTGAAGACAAGCCATGGATATAAGTTCCGAGTTGGGTTCATGAACCAAGAAGATCGCTGCTTTTTTTATGGTTGAACTTGGATAAACTTTCTGAAGTGTTACGGACTGAAAGTTGGCGCACGAATGTTGATGGAAATAGCAGAACCTGGTCTCATCTTCACTGCGATCTTCCACCCCAACGTCGTTACAATTGTTCATCCATGTTAGTTTTGTATCTGGTTCTTTCTTGTTGCCTCGATTACTTCTTAATCCACCTATTCTGTCTAACTAATCACAATTTAACTTTAGAAGTAGCAATGAATCTCTCACGAAGATGCTACTTCTAACTAATATTTTCTTATAATTGGTGGCACATGTAGGTTTTTTCGGAGTAAAGCAGTCTGCTCGTTTGTTACTCTGTAATAACTCGGCTGTTACTAATGGTACTGAAGTTGACTGGATCGACATCCACAAGTTCCTACACTTTATTGATCGTCTTGAGGTCCTTGTGGGGCGTTTCAATGGTCGAAGGCCACGTGGGATATGTGTGCCACTGCTGCACTCGTTGAACAGATCCAACTATGTCGAGAAACTTATGGTACAAGCTGTTTTCTGTTATATATGTTGTTCATAAACTATTGCTTATACACAGTTTTAAAGCAGTGATCTTCTTGAAACAGGAACTGCCGAGTTCTATTGTTCCTATATAGATGCCTGACCATGGTCGGGGCAGACTTGCGCTTGGTCACAACATGATGTTTATGTCGACCTACTCAATTCCCCTCGGAGGTGAAAAGATACTTATTCATGGGTGGTCCCAAATAATGAAGGCCCATCCATCTTGGAGAATAGGACAGAAGATTATGTTCATGCTTTTCGATGGCTCTAAAGCGAATATCCTATTTATTGACCACGTTGCGAGATGAAGCCGCTTTCAGAAGGTTGTGGATGCGTGGGGTGGCGCCTGGGCCTTGTCCTAGGGCTTGGCGGCCTCACCCTTGGTTAACTGTAGGCGAAGTAGCACTGTTCGAGGCATGCTTTGTACGGTTGAACCTGTATAAGTACTCATACTGCTTTCAGCTTTGGTTGTTAAGTGCCCCTGCTGGTTTCAGTTAAGGTTGTTAAGTACTACAGTCTATCGTGTTTCTTTAGTCCTGTCTTCCTCCAGCCGCCAAAACCAAACCAGCGTCGGCGGGGCCGCCTGCTTCCGCCTCCCTCGGCTGGCTGTGCCTCAGCGCATGCATCGCCGCCCCACCGTCTCCTAAATCGTTAATGCCGACGTCCTCCGCGCGCTTTGGTGCGCTCGCCGCGGCGCCGCCCTCTCGCATTGTCAACATGGTCAACAAACAACAGGAATCGGTATAAGTACATGGAGAGGATGACAGTAGGGGCCCACCATGTCAATGTATGGAAAAATAAAATGCTTCCTCCTAGTTTTTTCCTGACATCTGGGACCCATGACATTGGGAGCGTATATAGTCAATAGACAAGAGAACAGCACAAGATCGGCTGACACCTGGGACGTAGCTACTCGAGCAGTATTTTTTTGTTTGGTATTGTTGAGACGGAGCAGGGTTTGAACTGGGTTGTCGCCCGTCTATCCCAGGCTTATATTTTATGTTCACCATGTGACCAGCCCAGCTATTTTTTCTTTGTGAAAATGAGCCCAGTTTATTTTTTCTGAAGAATACCCAATCCAGGCCTACTTATTTTTCTATGCCCTGATGGGCTGCAACTCTTTCAAGACGCATGCAAATCTTGTAAGTAATATGAAATGGGTTGTAAATATAAAAACAGATGACAAATTGGCAATTACTTTATAATTTCTGAATTTTATTACATTTTTAGATTCCTATTTCACTGGGCATTAACCTAATTTAAATATATCTTCAAAGTACTTTAAATCTGGCTGGACATTTCAGTATTAAAAATAGTTTGGAACCCACAGAAATATGCGAAATTGGCCCTGGCCAACCAAAAAAATGACTGCAATAAATTGCATAAGAAGTTGCCATGAGCTATATATAAATTATTAAAAAAAGAGGGAGTGGTCTGACTTGTGGGCCTGTTTAGTTGACGCGTATGCAAGATTTTTTTAGTTATTATATATGTCAACAAACCATTCTAGCAGATGTAACCATTGGATGTCAATCCAACGGCCGTCGTGTTTCTTCAATCTCTAATCTTCTTGCTCCAGCCGCCAAAGCAGCGCCGGCGGGACCGCCTACTCCCGCCTCCCGTGGCCGGCTGTGCTGCCGCGCAGGCCTCAGCGGCCCCTACTACTCCCACCGCTGGCCAGGGCATCCCTCTACTCACCCACACCCCTTGTTATTCTGTGGCGACGGTAGCCTCACACCGCAGCCGAACCGGTGAACGCTCGTACTCCTCTCCGCGTGGGCATCCACTGCCGCGTCTTCCCCGGCTCCACGTCGTCCCCTTCCTATGCCTCGCCGTCGTCCACCGCCGTGGTGCTCTCGGCGTGGCGTGGTCAATGTGGTCAACGACCGACTTCCATCGGAACAGTACTGTACGTGGAGAGGCTGACAGCTGGGTCCACGGCAGCCGCAAGGAAGTGCCTCCTTATTACGCGCAAAATAATTATTCCTCCACCTGACAGCGGGGACCAACCGGACGGGTCAACAGTATTTTGTGAAAAAAATCATTTCCCCCTGACTGCTTGGACCCACCGGACGGGCCACCGTATTTCGCGAAAAAAACGTTCCCCCGCTGTCAGCTCGGACCCACCGGAAGTGCCTCCTTATTACGCACAAAAAAATGAATACTCCCCCGCCTAGCTGGGACCCACCTTGGTGGGAGGCTAACTTGTGGGCCTACTAAGTTGACGGGGACGAAGGGCTTTGTCAACTTAGTCAATATGAACGATTCTAGCTCCAGTGACCGTACGATGTCCATCCAACGGCCGTAGTGCTTCTTCAACCTCTGGTCTTCTTGCTCCAGCCGCCCAAAGCAGCGCCGGTCATGCCGCATGCTACTGCCTCCTATGGCCGGCTGTGCTGCCGCGGAGGCCTCACCGCCCCCTACTATTCCCACCGCTGGCCAGGCCCTGCGGCGACGGCAGCCCCACACCGCAGCCAAACTAGTGAACCCTCGTACTCCTCTCCGCGCGGGCTTCCACTGCCACGTCTTCCCCAGCTCCGCGTCGTCCCCTTCCTAGGCCTCGCCGTCGTCCACCGCCGTGGTGCTCTCGGCGTGGCGTGGTCAATGTGGTCAACGACCGACTTCCATCAGAAGAGTACTGTGCGTGGAGACGCTGACAGCTGGGTCCACGGCCGCAGCAAGGAAGTGCCTCCTTATTACGCGCAAAATAATTATTCCTCCACCTGACAGCAGGGACCCACCGGACGGGCCACCTTATTTCACGAAAAAACGTTTGCCCCTGACTGCTGGGACCCACCAGCTACATCTTCGCACGCAAGGAAGTGCCTGACAGTCGGGACCCACCTGGTCGAAGCGTACGTAGCGTTGTCATTCTGGTCGCGAACATGTACGTACATATATACTGATTGATGTAGAGGCGTGCACGTGTCGTAGTAGAGGCGCACACGTAGCATGTACACGTACGTACAGCGGCCAGGGTGCAAGAAAGAAAATACGGCCACGTATGTGTACATACGGGCAGGGTCTCGAACGCCTACTCGCGCATATGTACGGCCATGGCTCGTGTACATGGCTGGGTTGGAACAGAGAAACAGCATCGTCGTCATGTTCATGGGCAGGCAACGGAATGCGTCGTGTTCATGGAGAGGCAACGGAATGCGTCGTGTTCATAGGGAGGCCTTGGACGGAACAGGCGATGGAAACGAGGCCTGGCGTACCGCAGAACAGAGGAAACGGCCTTGTGTTCGACCGGCCACATTCGAAACGGGATCCTGTTGATCGGGAGGGGTGTGGCGTACCGCAAAACGGAGGAAACGGACCTCCTACGGTCGAAACGGGGGTCCTGTTGATCGGGAGGGGTGTGGCGTACCGCAAAATGGATGAAACGGACTTGTGTTGGAGCGCGACGGTCGAAACGGGGGTCCTGTTCATCGGGAGGGGTGTGGCGTACCGCAAAACGGGACTCCACGGGATACTGTTCATCTCCACCGTCGACCCCCTCCAGCCTCCACGAGCTACTGTTCATCCACCGTCGACCTCCTCCAGCCTCCACCTGCGACTGTTCATCCATGGGCTCCTATTATCCAGCCTCCACCGCGCGCTACTCCACCGGCTACTGTTCAACCAGCCCTCTCCATGGGCTCCTGTTCAACCACCCCTCCATGGGGCTACTGTTCATCCTGCCCTCCACCGTCTACTGTTCATCCTGCCCTCCACGGGCTGGTCCTGTTCATCCAGCCCTCCATGGGGTCCTGTTCATCCAGCCCCAACCGGTTCGATTGATCGGGGTCCTGTTCATCTAGAGGCAACACCACAGGGTCCTATTCATCAACCCCCACCGGGAACTGTTCATCCACCCCCCCTGCAACACTCACTGTTCATCCAGAGGCAGCATCGATCGGCTTCAGTTAGCAGCAGTAGCGAAGGAATCGCTCGATCGGGTTCAGTTAACAGCCATCGATCGATCGCTCGGGTTCAGTCACGCGTAGCCTGCAGTGCAATCGCTCGGGTTCAGTTAGAGCCCAACGCATCACTCGGGTTCAGTTAGAGCCAACACCTCGCACACACGCGCGTACGTGTACGAGAGAAATGCGCATCGCTCGGCCCCCGACCTCCCACCGTAATCGGGAACTCCCCGAAATTTTCCTCCCCCTCGCTTCTGCCACGGTTTTTTCCATCATGGACGGCCCAAAGAATGTCATGCAGCTGCGTCTCCGGCCCGCCCATGACGAAAAGCCCATTTTCTGTCATGATTTTTTGTCATAGAAGTAGGAGCCCACCACATCTATGATGATACCGAGTTTTGTCACAATTATCGTCATAGAAGTGTCATATGTATGACAGAAAAAAAATTCGTTCGGCCCAAAGTGTCACGGATGTGTCTTTTTTGGTAGTGCTCTATGGCGCGCCCCATGGGGGATTCCTACTCCTAGTAGGAGTAGGTTTCCCCCTTTCCCTAGTTGGAGTAGGAGAAGAAGGAAGAGGGAGAAGGAGAGAAGGAAAGGGGGCCGGCCCCTCCCCAATTCGGATTGGGCTTGGGGGCGCCCCCCACTTGGATGTATCCTCCTCTCTCCCACTATGGCCCATTAAGGCCCATTGACTCCCTGAGGGGTTCCGGTAACCGCCCGTTACTCCGGTAATTGCCCGAACTTATCCGAAACCTTTCCGGTGTCCAAACATAGCCTTCCAATATATCAATATTTATGTCTCGACCATTTCGAGACTCCTCGTCATGTCTGTGATCACGTCCGGGACTCCGAACTATCTTCAGTACATCAAAACACATAAACTCATAATATCGATCGTCATCGAACGTTAAGCGTGCGGACCCTACGGGTTCGATAACTATGTAGACATGACCGAGATTCATCATTGGTCAATAACTAGTAGCGGAACCTGGATGCTCATATTGGTTCCTACAAATTCTACGAAGATCTTTATCGGTCAAACCGCATAACAACATACGTTGTTCCCTTTGTCATCGGTATGTTACTTGCCCAAGATTTGATCGTCGGTATCATCATACCTAGTTCAATCTCGTTACTGGCAAGTCTCTTTATTGGTTCCGTAATACATCATCTTGTAACTAACTCATTAGTTACACTGCTTGCAAGGCTTATAGTGATGTGCATTACCGTGAGGGCCCAGAGATACGTCTCCGACAATCAGAGTGACAAATCCTAATCTTGATCTATGCCAACTCAACAAACACCATCGGAGACACCTGTAGAGCATCTTTATAATCACCCAGTTACGTTGTGACGTTTGATAGCACAATAAGTGTTCCTCCGATATTCGGGAGTTGCATAATCTCATAGTCATAGGAACATGTATAAGTTATGAAGAAAGCAATAGCAACAAACTAAACGATCATAGTGCTAAGCTAACGGATGGGTGAAAGCACAAGTGCTCCCTGGGTGGTATTGGTAACTAATGTCAACATATCTCTTCTTGGACTAATGTTTTTATCTAGTATATGTTAGATAAGTTCAACACATGGAGTGGCGTGGACAAGAGGATGTGGAACCCTTTCAAGATGCTAAGGACAAAGGATTGGCTCAAGCTCAAAAGATCAAGGCTCTACATTTTCAGTTTAGTGATCCAAGATCACATTGAGTCCTTAGGAAAGCCAATACTATTAAAAGGGGATGAGGTGTTGCGTAATGGCTTGCTTGCTCAAAGTGCTTAGTGATATGCTCTGATAACCCACAAGTATAGGGGATCGCAACAGTTTTCGAGGGTAAAGTATTCAAACCAAATTTATTGATTCGACACAAGGGGAGCCAAAGAATACTCTCAAGTATTAGTAGCTGAGTTGTTAATTCAACCACACCTGGAAACTTAGTATCTACAGCAAAGTATTTAGTAGCAAAGTAATATGATAATAGTGATAACGGTAACAAAAGGTTATGGTAGTAAAAGCAATGTTTTTGGTATTTTGTAGTGATGATAGAAGTAGGAGCCCACCACATCTATGATGATACCGAGTTTTGTCACAATTATCGTCATAGAAGTGTCATATGTATGATAGAAAAAAAATTCGTTCGGCCCAAAATGTCACGGATGTGTCTTTTTTTGTAGTGCTCTATGGCGCGCCCCATGGGGGATTCCTACTCCTAGTAGGAGTAGGTTTCCCCCTTTCCCTAGTTGGAGTAGGAGAAGAAGGAAGAGGGAGAAGGAGTGAAGGAAAGGGGGCCGACCCCCTACCCAATTCGGATTGGGCTTGGGGGGCGCCCCCGACTTGGTCGTATCCTCCTCTCTCCCACTATGGCCCATTAAGGCCCATTGACTCCCTGAGGGGTTCCGGTAACCGCCCGTTACTCCGGTAATTGCCCGAACTTATCCGAAACCTTTCTGGTGTCCAAACATAGCCTTCCAATATATCAATATTTATGTCTCGGCCATTTCGAGACTCCTCGTCATGTCTGTGATCACGTCCGGGACTCTGAACTATCTTCGGTACATCAAAACACATAAACTCATAATACCGATCGTCATCGAACGTTAAGCGTGCGGACCCTACGGGTTCGGTAACTATGTAGACATGACCGAGATTCATCACTGGTCAATAACTAGTAGCGGAACCTGGATGCTCATATTGGTTCCTACATATTGTACGAAGATCTTTATCGGTCAAACCGCATAACAACATACGTTGTTCCCTTTGTCATCGGTATGTTACTTGCCCAAGATTTGATCGTCGGTATCATCATACCTAGTTCAATCTCGTTACCGGCAAGTCTCTTTACTGGTTCCGTAATGCATCATCTTGTAACTAACTCATTAGTTACACTGCTTGCAAGGCTTATAGTGATGTGCATTACCGTGAGGGCCCAGAGATACCTTTCCGACAATCAGAGTGACAAATCCTAATCTTGATCTATGCCAACTCAACAAACACCATCGGAGACACCTGTAGAGCATCTTTATAATCACCCGGTTACGTTGTGACATTTGATAGCACAATAAGTGTTCCTCGGGTATTCGGGAGTTGCATAATCTCATAGTCATAGGAACATGTATAAGTTATGAAGAAAGCAATAGCAACAAACTAAACGATCATAGTGCTAAGCTAACGGATGGGTGAAAGCACAAGTGCTCCCTGGGTGGTATTGGTAACTAATGTCAACATATCTCTTCTTGGACTAATGTTTTTATCTAGTATATGTCAGATAAGTTCAACACATGGAGTGGCATGGACAAGAGGATGTGGAACCCTTTCAAGATGCTAAGGACAAAGGATTGGCTCAAGCTCAAAAGATCAAGGCTCTACATTTTCAGTTTAGTGATCCAGGATCACATTGAGTCCTTAGGAAAGCCAATACTATTAAAAGGGGATGAGGTGTTGCTTAATGGCTTGCTTGCTCAAAGTGCTTAGTGATATGCTCTGATAACCCACAAGTATAGGGGATCGCAACAGTTTTCCAGGGTAAAGTATTCAACCCAAATTTATTGATTCGACACAAGGGGAGCCAAAGAATACTCTCAAGTATTAGCAGCTGAGTTGTTAATTCAACCACACCTGGAAACTTAGTATCTACAGCAAAGTATTTAGTAGCAAAGTAATATGATAATAGTGATAACTGTAACAAAAGGTTATGGTAGTAAAAGCAATGTTTTTGGTATTTTGTAGTGATGATAGCAATAGCAACGGGAAAGTAAATAAGCGAAGAACAATATATGGAAAGCTCGTAGGCAACGGATCAGTGATGGAGAATTATGCCGGATGCGGTTCATCATGTAACAGTCATAACCTAGGGTGACACAGAACTAGCTCCAGTTCATCAATATAATGTAGGCATGTATTCCGAATAGTCATACGTGCTTATGGAAAAGAACTTGCATGACATCTTTTGTCCTACCCTCCTGTGGCAGCGGGGTCCTTACGGAAACTAAGGGATATTAAGGCCTCCTTTTAATAGAGAACCAGAACAAAGCATTAACATATAGTGAATACATGAACTCCTCAAACTACGGTCATCACCGGTAAGTATCCCGATTATTGTCACTTCGGGGTTAACGGATCATAACACATAATAGGTGACTATAGACTTGCAAGATAGGATCAAGAACACTCATATATTGATGAAAACATAATAGGTTCAGATCTGAAATCATGGCACTCGGGCCCTAGTGACAAGCATTAAGCATAGAAAAGTCATAGCAACATCAATCTCAGAACATAGTGGACACTAGGGATCAAACCCTAACAAAACTAACTTGATTACATGATAGATCCCATCCAACCCATCACCGTCCAGCAAGCCTACGACGGAATTACTCACGCACAGCAGTGAGCATCATGAAATTGGTGATGGAGGATGGTTGATGATGACGATGGCGACGGATTCCCCTCTCCGGAGCCCCGAACGGACTCCAGATCAGCCCTACCGAGAGGTTTTTGGGCTTGGCGGCGGCTCCATGTCGTAAAATGCGATGATTTCTTCTCTCTGATTTTTTCTCATCGAAATTCAATATATGGAGGTGGAGTTGGAGTCGGAGAGGCAACAGGGGGCCCACGAGGTAGGGGGTGCGCCCTAGGAGGGCAGGCGCGCCCCCCACCCTCGTGGCAAGGTGGTGGGCTCCCTGGCCTTCATCTTTGGCAGGTATTTTTCTTATTTTCTGAAAAGTGGCTCCGTGAAGTTTCAGGTCATTCCAAGAACGTTTGCTCCTACACATAAATAACACCATGGTAATTCTGCTGAAAACAGCATCAGTCTGGGTTAGTTCCATTCAAATCATGCAAATTAGAGTCCAAAACAAGGGCAAAAGTGTTTGGAAAAGTAGATACGTTGGAGATGTATAACCTCCCCCAAGGTTAAACCTTTGCTTGTCCTCAAGCAATTCAGTTGACAAACTGAAAGTGATAAAGAAAAACTTTTACAAACTCGGTTTGCTCTTGTTGTTGTAGTAAAGCCAGCATTCAAGTTTTCAGCAAAGATTATAACTAACCACATGCACAATAACGCATAGATCTCAAGTTTACTCATATCAATAGCATAATCAACTATCGAGCAATAATAATAATCTCAGATGACAACACTTTCTCAAAACAATCATAATATGATATAACAGGATGGTATCTCGCTAGCCCTTTCTGAGACCGCAAAACATAAATGCAGAGCACCTTTAAAGACCAAGGACTGACTAGACATTGTAATTCATGGTAAAAGAGATCCAATCAAGTCATACTCAATGTAAACTAACAGTAATGAATGCAAATGACAGCAGTGCTCTCCAACTAGTGCTTTTTAATAAGAGGATGATGACTCAGCATAAAAGTAAATAGATAGGCCCTTCACAGAGGGAAGCAGGGATTTTTTGAGGTGCCAGAGCTCGGTTTTGAAATAGAGGTGAATAATATTTTGAGCGGTATACTTTCATTGTCAACATAACAACCAAGAGATGGCGATATCTTCCATGCTACACACATTATAGGCGGTTCCCAAACAGAATGGTAAAGTTTATACTCCCCCTTCCACCACAAGCATCAATCCATGGCTTGCTCGAAACAACAAGTGCCTCCAACTAACAAGAGTCCCAGGGGGAGTTTTGATTGCAATTATTTTGATTTAGTTTGCATAAAGCATGGGACTGGGCATCCCGGTGACCAGCCATTTATCTCGTGAGTGAGGAGCGGAGTCCACTCCTCTTGAGAATAACCCGCCTAACATGGAAGATATAGACAGCCCTAGTTGATACATGAGCTATTCGAGCATACAAAACAGGATATTTATTTGAAGGTTTAGAGTTTGGCACATACAAATTTACTTGGAACGGCAGGTAGATACCATATATAGGTAGGTATAGTGGACTCATGTGGAATAACTTTGGGGTTTAAGGGATTGGTGTAGCGACCTGACCCGAATGGATCACGTCTACTGTGCTACGATGTCATCCCTGGATCAGTAATGCTGACACCACACAGTACATCGAGGTTTTATAGCAGAGTTGCAATCACACACTTATTACATCGATGGCTGAAAAAGAACTTATTACAATAAATATGGCTGAAGGCCATCTAATATCGATAACAGCGGAAGACTCGAAAGATAAATGGGTCCATCAACTCCAGCGGCATCACTGAGTATAGGGCCACGACCTAAACACCTCAATCGTCATCTGAAAAGTCTGCAACATGAGAAGTTGCAGCCCGAAAATGGGTCAGCACATGGAATATGCTGGCAAAGTAACACATAGAGAGTAATGGAATGAAACAGCTATACTATATGCATATATGGCTGGTGGAAAGCTCTATGGTTACAGTTTTGTGTAAAGCCAGTTTTTCCCCTACTGCAAAGGAATAATTTATTTAACTATCATGGTGGTTGTGAAACATTGAGAATGGTTGACAGCATTCTCAATCCCAATTAAAAATAATTAAAACCCAATAACATTAATTAGAAGTAACATGTTGAGATTCACTCGATATTCAAGTACTAGATACTCAAGTTGTCCATAACCGGGGACACGGCTAATCATGATTAGTTTGTTACTCTGCAGAGGTTTGCGCACTTTTCCCCACATGACTCGATCGCCTCCGTTTGTTTTCTCGCACTACATGGTGTTTGAGAAACGGATGACCGAGACATAGTCTTTCAGAAGCACTAGCACCTTACATGTGGGGTAGACCGGTACACCTACATCCCCTACATCTGCTAGTCCACCCCGTAAGAGTTCGCACAACTTAGTCAACTATGCCAGAGCCCATAGTAGCATGTGGCTGCACACGGAAGTTTCTAGCATGAAAGATCTTATGATCCCTTTGAGCCTGGGTGGCGGTCCAAAAAAAACAGGCAAGTCCTGATAGACATCAGGTGCCTCAATCCACCCAGATGTGTGTTTAAGTTGCCACCTTAGATAAACCATTAAAATTATCAACTCACATCTGTCATGGATATCACTCACCCAATCCACGTCTACTAGCATAGCATGGTCATAATAAGCAAACGTAGAAGTAACTCCCAAAGGTTTGATAATAATACAGGTAATAGGTACTACCTCATCTACTTCCCATCCCACAATTTAATTAGATCCTAATCATGCAATGTGTGAGGATTGATCTAATGCAATAAAACTGGGTTGTAGAAAACAGGTATGATCAAAGTGTTACTTGCCTTGCTGATGATCCGCGATCCTAGGGTTTCGAAGTAACAAGCGGCGCAAGTCCGGGTATCTATCGCAGACAAACAACAAGCATACAATAAGTACTCATCTAATGCACAGGTAAAACTCGAACAAGAAGATCGAACCAAGTAGTTCAACTTAAGAACTCCGGTTGCAAAGAAAGAACGAAAAACAAACGGCGGAAGAAAACAACTCGGTTCTAGCAAGTTGAATCTAGGTCAAAATTTTACTGTAGCAAAAGCTTGTTCAAGTTGATTAGACGGAACGGCGGTTTCGAGACGAAACTCCAGGCGCTTGAATCACCTGATTCCGATAAACGAGCGAAAAGAAAGACTAGAAAGAAGATCGGATCTGAGATCGCGATCGCGGAATAAATCGACGAAAAGAAAAAGAAGAACGGTAAAGGCAACTAATCGGAGAAGAAAACATCCGATCTAGGGTTTCGGAGAAGAAAACGATCGAAAAACCGATCTAGAAAACCGGAACGGTTTAGAGAAGAAAAGAATCGAACGATTAGAAGAAAACGATCCGAGAAAAAGAATAGATGTAGCGCGGGGCTACCTCCGGCGAGGTCTCCGGCGAGGGGCTCCGGCGGCGTGGGGCGTGGGCGGCGTGCGGCAAGGTGCGGCGGCGGCGGTGGCAGGGGGCGCGGGGGGGCGGCGGCTTAGGGCGGCGCGGCGCGGGTGTGGTGGAGCTCTAGGCTTTGGGTTTGATGATTTAGAGGGGGGGTGCTTGGGTATTTATATGGGTGAGGGGAGACAAAACTTGGGGTAGGGGACAAGAATTAGACTAGGAATAGGAAAAGATCTAGAAATAGAAAAGGAATATACGGAAGTAGGACAAAAGTCCTACTAGGATTCGGTAGAAACAAGAGGCGGCGGCGGCCTCCTGCGCCTGCGCCTGGCGCGCGGCTAGCGATGGCCTTGGCCGTGGCCTTGGCCGGCTGGGCCTTTGGCCCAAGGCGCTGGGACTTTGATTTTTTTTAAACGGTTCCGCGCTCGGAAAAACACAGAAAAATAAAATCTACCGGACTCCAAAACTAATAAAGTAAATTTTCCTCGACTCCTAAAAATGAGCCGAACAAAATGAACTTTTCTCCGGACCTAAAATGCAATTTTCGAAAACGCGCATTTTTCCCTATCCAAATAAAATGCAAATAAACACTGGCAAACAAAAATTGATCTATTTATTATATCTTCATTTTTCCTAAATTTGGGAAAGTCATATTATTCCCCCTCTCATAGATTTTGACACCGGAAAAATTATTGAAGATAAAATAAATAAATCAAATGATCCTATTTTCAAAATTCGAGAAAACTCTCAAATATGAAAATAACGAAATCTCCAACTCTCTCCGAGGGTCCTTGAGTTGCGTGAAATTTCTAGGATCAACCAAACTGCAAGAAAATATGATATGCATATGATCTAGTGTATAACATTCCAAATTGAAAATTTGGGATGTTACAAACCTACCCCCCTTAAGATGAATCTCACCCTCGAGATTCGGGTTGGCTAGAAAAATAGGTGAGGGTGGTCCTTGAGCAAATCTTCTTCTCTTTCCCAGGTGGCTTCATCCTCTGAGTGATGGTTCCACTGAACTTTGCAAAACTTGATAACCTTGCTGCGAGTAACTCTACTGGCAAACTCAAGAATCTTGACTGGCTTCTCCTCATATGTTAAATCGTCCTTCAACTGAATCGCTTCTAATGGCACTGTATCTCTTAGCGGTACCTCCGCCATCTCGGCGTGACATCTCTTCAGCTAAGAAACATGGAATACATCATGAACTCCTGACAGTCCTTCTGGTAATTCCAACTTATAAGCGACTTCTCCCATACGTTTCAAGATCTTAAACGGTCCAACGAAACGCGGTGCTAACTTTCCCTTAACTCCAAAGCGCTTAACTCCTCGAAGTGGGGATACTCGGAGATAAACTCTGTCTCCGGTTTCGTAAACTATCTCCTTGCGTTTTGAATCTGCGTAGCTCTTCTGCCTGGACTGGGCTACCTTGAGCCTATCGCGAATCAACTTAACTTTCCGTTCAGACTCCTTAATCAAATCTGGTCCAAAGAACTGACGGTCTCCAACTTCGTTCCATGACAACGGTGTCCTGCACCTCCTTCCGTATAAAGCTTCGAAAGGGGCCATCTTCAAACTGGTTTGGTAACTGTTGTTATAAGAAAACTCCGCATACGGCAAGTTATCGTCCCAACTAGATCCATAATCTAGTGCACAAGCTCTCAGCATATCTTCCAAAATCTGATTGACTCTCTCGGTCTGTCCATCTGTCTGCGGATGAAAAGCTGTGCTGAACTCTAGTCTGGTTCCCAAAGTTTCATACAACTGATTCCAAAACTTTGAGGTAAATTGGGTTCCTCTATCTGATACGATACTCCTCGGAACTCCATGCAAACAAACGATTCTAGTCATGTATATCTTTGCCAACTTAGCACTGGTGTAAGTGGTCTTAACTGGAATGAAATGTGCTACCTTCGTCAAACGATCAACTACTACCCATATCGAGTCATATCCTGCTTTCGTCCTGGGTAGTCCTGTGATAAAATCCATGCCTATCTTATCCCACTTCCATTCGGGTATCGGCAATGGTTGTAACAATCCTGCTGGCTTTTGATGTTCTGCCTTTACTCTCTGACATACGTCACAAACTGCTACATATGCTGCAATATCCTTCTTCATTCCGGTCCACCAGAATGTTTCCTTTAAATCCAAGTACATCTTGGTATTCCCTGGGTGAATCGAATATGGTGAATCATGTGCCTCTTGCAAAATCAACTTCCTGATCTCCGGGTTATTGGGCACATAAACACGGTCCTCAAACCATAAGGTATCGTGCGCATCCTCACGAAATCCCTTTGCTTTTCCTTCGCTCAATTTCTCTTTCATAGCAGCAATCTCCTTGTCAGATTTCTGAGCTTCCCTGATCTTATCCATCAATGTTGACTGAATTTCCAATGCTGCTACATAGCCTCTCGGAACTATTTCCAAACATAGCTCACGAAGGTTTTCTGCTAATTCCTTTGGTATTTTCCCCGTCACTAGGGTATTGACATGGCTCTTACGGCTCAATGCGTCAGCTACTACATTAGCCTTTCTGGGATGGTAATGCAATCTCATGTCATAATCCTTGATGAGCTCCAACCATCTCCTTTGTCTGAGGTTCAACTCCTTCTGAGTGAAAATGTACTTCAAACTCTTGTGATCCGTGTACACCTCACAATGATTTCCAATGAGGAAATGTCTCCACGTTTTCAACGCATGCACTACGGCTGCTAACTCCAAATCATGCGTGGCATAATTTAACTCATGAGGCTTCAGTTGTCGTGAAGCATACGAAACAACTCTTCCTTCCTACATAAGCACTGCTCCAAGTCCTCGACGTGAAGCGTCGCAATACACCTCATAATCCTTGGTCTGATCTGGCAAAATCAATACCGGTGAGGTAACCAAGCATTTCTTCAACTCCTGGAAACTAGCCTCACACTCCTCAGTCCATTTGAACTTAGTATCCTTCTTCAACAATTCAGTCATAGGCTTTGCAATCTTTGAAAAGTTCTCAATGAATCTCCGGTAGTATCCTGCGAGTCCAAGAAAACTCCGGATCTCTCCAACTGTTGTTGGTGCTTCCCATTCCGTTACGGTCTCAACCTTTGTGGGGTCAACTGCTATACCTTCTCCGGATATAACGTGTCCGAGGAATCCAACTTCCTTCAACCAAAACTCACATTTGCTGAATTTGGCGTATAAATGATGTTCCCTTAGTTTCTCCAAAACCAAACGCAAATGTTCCTTATGCTCCTCTTCATTCTTTGAATAAACTAGGATGTCATCAATGAACACTACGACGAACTTATCCAAAAACTCCATAAACACTTTGTTCATCAGGTTCATAAAATAGGCAGGTGCGTTAGTCAATCCAAATGACATAACGGTATACTCATACAGTCCATATCTTGTGGTGAATATTGTCTTAGGTATGTCCTGCTCTCGAATCTTCAACTAATGGTACCCTGATCGCAAATCGATCTTGGAAAACACTTTAGCTCCTTGCAATCGATCAAACAGATCGTTGATCATTGGCAGTGGGTACTTGTTCTTGATGGTTACTTCATTCAATCCACGATAATCAACAACCATCCTTAATGATCCATCCTTCTTTTCCACTAGAAGTACGGGTGATCCCCAAGGCAAAGAACTTGGGCGAATGTAACCTTTATCCAATAACTCCTTAATCTGATTCTTAATTTCCACCAAATCCTTTGCTGGCATCCGGTACGGTCGCTTCGATATTGGGCCTGTACCTGGCAATAACTCAATCAAAAACTCAATGTCTCTATCCGGTGGCATGCCTGGAAATTCCTCAGGAAATACATCAGGAAAATCCTTTGCCACTGGTACTTCCTCCTGCACAACTCCTGTTAGGCAATTCACTTGTGTCCTGTTTGGCACATGCCGGGATACATACTTGATCCTTCTTCCTTCTGGTGTGGTAAGCAAAATTGTCTTACTGGCGCAATCGATGTTTCCTCCATACATCGACAGCCAATCCATACCAAGAATCACATCCTACCCTTGGGATTCCAGAATAATTAAATCCGTTGGGAATACATGCCTTCCTATACTCAATGGTACTTGGAAACATCCTTGTCTGGCCATGTATTCTGCTCCTGGCGAGCTTACTAGCATAGGTGTTTTAAGAATCCTAGTGGGCAGGCTATACTTTTCCACAAATCCCCTTGATATGTATGAATGCGATGCACCAGTATCAAAAAGAACGAGTGCAGTAAATGACTTAACCAAAAACTTACCTATTACTGCATCGGGCTGATCTTCAATCTCCTCCACGTTAACGTGGTTCACCTGTTCCCTATTGAAAGGGTTCGGCTTCTCCCCAGAGCTTCCATTGCCATTTCCATTCTGGCCTTCAGGACATTCATTGGCATAATGTCCGGTCTTCGAACACTTGAAACAGGTGACTTGACTCAGGTCTCTCTTGGTTGGGGTCGATGGGGTGGTCCGATTCTGGCCGTTGCTTCCTCCATTCCCATTACCATTCTTGTGGCCATTATGGTTGTGCGAACTACCTCCTCCATGGGTATGCTGAAACTGAAATCCCGGTTTAGGGGTAAAACGGGGCTTCTGCTGGGCTCCAGAGTTATACTTCCCCTGTCCATACTTCCTCTTACGGTTCTCAACCTGCTGTTGCTTCCCTTCTATCATGATGGCACGATCTACCAACTCCTGGTAGTTGTTGAAACTCGCTACCATCAACTGCATGCTTAGTTCATCATTCAGTCCTTCCAGAAACTTCTCCTGCTTAGCGGCATCCGTAGCAACGTCATCTGGGGCATAACGTGCTAACTTGCTGAAATCGTCAACGTACTGACCAACTGTCCTTCCTCCTTGGCGTAAGTTGCGAAACTCACGCTTCTTTATGGCCATAGCTCCTGCTGAATCATGGGCAGTGCGGAAAGCTTGCTGAAACTGATCCCATGTGACAGTGTCAACTGGGTAAGTGACTTTGAAATTCTCCCACCATGCTGCCGCGGGTCCATCAAGCTGGTGAGCGGCAAACTTCACTTTCTCACCATCTGTGCATCCTGCAGTGGTCAACTCCCTTCCTATCTTACGGAGCCAATCGTCTGCTACTATTGGCTCGGTGCTACTGGAAAACACCGGCGGGTTCAGCCTAAGGAAACGGGCTAAGTGGTCAACAGGTGGTGGTGGTGGTGGGTTGTTGTTGTTGTTCTGCTGGTTCTGGACTAACATCTGCATCAATTGATTCTGCTGCTGGATCAACTGAGTGAGCTCCGGTGGAAATCCATTGTCACGTCTCGGAGGCATCTGAGGGTTTAGAAAAGACGAGAATTAAGAATAGAGGGGTCTAAAGGGAAAACACTACCCATATGCACATGAGGCAAATGCACACAAAATCACTTCAATCAATCAAACAAGGGCTTACAAACGGTCTAACTATCGCAAAAGTGCTCGACTATAATGTGTTTACATGGGGGAATACTACTACTATCTGGTGGTCATCTAGAAATTTGAACCGGTGGAAGACTCCATGATATCTGCTCCAGCTTCGTCTTCAAAGTCGGGTTCACTTGGATCGAATCGGTGTCGTCGATGATGATGTAGTTGTCCGAACATGCGACGTACTCGTCTTCTTCCTTGGTTGCTAACTTCCTCTTGAGTTCTTCAATCTCCTGCTTAAGATCGCAATTGTGTCTTGCTAGAGCTACGATCTCGTCCATGTAGTCCTTGCGTGTAGACTTCAGTTCTCCTTCTAGCTCGATGATCCTTGCCTTTGCATTCTTCAGCTCTATCATATCATTGCACATCTAGTTCTCGTGGCGTCGAATGTACTGGTTTAACTCCTGGATGAATGATGCAATGGATCTATCCTTCTTGGTGCTGACTAACTCCCATTGTTCATCTCGGCGTCCGCAAATCTGGTAGATAGTGTCCTTGAGGTCTTCTTGATAAACTTCTCCAATGCGTCCTATGGTGATATGAGCTACCATGCTCCTTCCCAGACTCTAGGTCGGTGCATTGAAAACACTATCTATTGGTTTCGTGATTGGCGCGAATGTCCTTCCCGGAACATGAGCTTGAATCTTCCAGCGCTCCTCTTCAGGCAGAGTGGCGTTGAAGGTTCCCGTGAAGCTTGGTAATCCAATGTTCAGGTACTTGGTGACTTCCTTCAGGTGAAATCCAAAAGGTGTGCCTTCATCCGGTTGAGCATACTTAATCTTCACGTGCGTCATCCTAATAGAGTAGAAAAGATGAGGAGTTAGAAAATGAGAAGAGAAGGGTGGTCTATGGCTTTAACTTAGTGGTCGTGTCCTACAGTCAGCGTGTCCTCTGATACCATCTCTGTAGCGACCTGACCCGAATGGATCACGTCTACTGTGCTACGATGTCATCCCTGGATCAGTAATGCTGACACCACACAGTACATCGAGGTTTTATAGCAGAGTTGCAATCACACACTTATTACATCGATGGCTGAAAAAGAACTTATTACAATAAATATGGCTGAAGGCCATCTAATATCGATAACAGCGGAAGACTCGGAAGATAAATGGGTCCATCAACTCCAGCGGCATCACTGAGTATAGGGCCACGACCTAAACTCCTCAATCGTCGTCTGAAAAGTCTGCAACATGAGAAGTTGCAGCCCGAAAACGGGTCAGCACATGGAATATGCTGGCAAAGTAACACATAGAGAGTAATGGAATGAAACAGCTATACTATATGCATATATGGCTGGTGGAAAGCTCTATGGTTACAGTTTTGCGTAAAGCCAGTTTTTCCCTACTGCAAAGGAATAATTTTATTTAACTATCATGGTGGTTGTGAAACATTGAGAATGGTTGACAGCATTCTCAATCCCAATTAAAAATAATTAAAACCCAATAACATTAATTAGAGGTAACATGTTGAGATTCACTCGATATTCAAGTACTAGATACTCAAGTTGTCCATAACCGGGGACACGGCTAATCATGATTAGTTTGTTACTCTGCAGAGGTTTGCGCACTTTTCCCCACATGACTCGATCGCCTCCGTTTGTTTTCTCGCACTACATGGTGTTTGAGAAACGGATGACCGAGACATAGTCTTTCAGAAGCACTAGCACCTTACTTGTGGGGTAGACCGGTTCACCTACATCCCCTACATCTGCTAGTCCACCCCGTAAGAGTTCGCACAACTTAGTCAACTATGCCAGAGCCCATAGTAGCATGTGGCTGCACACGGAAGTTTCTAGCATGAAAGATCTTATGATCCCTTTGAGCCTGGGTGGCGGTCCAAAAAAAACAGGCAAGTCCTGATAGACATCAGGTGCCTCAATCCACCCAGATGTGTGTTTAAGTTTCCACCTTAGATAAACCATTAAAGTTATCAATCTCACATCTGTCATGGATATCACTCACCCAATCCACGTCTACTAGCATAGCATGGCATAATAAGCAAACGTAGAAGTAACTCCCAAAGGTTTCATAATAATACAGGTAATAGGTACTACCTCATCTACTTCCCATCCCACAATTTAATTAGATCCTAATCATGCAATGTGTGAGGATTGATCTAATGCAATAAAACATGGGTTGTAGAAAAAGGTATGATCAAAGTGTTACTTGCCTTGCTGATGATCCGCGAGTCCTAGGGTTTCGAAGTAACAAGCGGCGCAATCTGGGTAATCTATCGCAGACAAACAACAAGCATACAATAAGTACTCATCTAATGCATAGGTAAAACTCGAACAAGAGAGCGAACCAAGTAGTTCAACTTAAGAACTCCGGTTGCAAAGAAAGAACGAAAAACAAACGGCGGAAGAAAAAAACTGGGTTCTAGCAAGTTGAATCTAGGTCAAAATTTTACTGTAGCAAAAACTTGTTCAAGTTGATTAGACGGAACGGCGGTTTCAAGACAAAACTCCAGGCGCTTGAATCACCTGATTCCGATAAACGAGCGAAAAGAAAGACTAGAAAGAAGATTGGATCTGAGATCGCGATCGCGGAATAAATCCGACGAGAAGAAAAAGAAGAACGGTTAAACGAACGGACGTCGTTAACCTAGAAGAATCCGGTGATCACGTTCGTTAGGACGAACGGTCCGGCGAACGGTCCAAAGGCAACTAAATCGGAGAAGAAAACGAATCCGATCTAGGGTTTCGGAGAAGAAAACCGATCGAAAAACCGATCTAGAAAACCGGAACGGTTTAGAGAAGAAAAGAATCGGAACGATTAGAAGAAAACGATCCGAGAAAAAGAATAGATGTAGCGCGGGGCTACCTCCGGCGAGGTCTCCGGCGAGGGGCTCCGGCGGCGTGGGGCGTGGGCGGTGGCGGCAAGGTGCGGCGGCAGCGCGGGTGTGGGGTGGCGGTGCGGCGCGGGTGAGGCGGCGGCTTAGGGCGGCGCGGCGCGGGTGTGGTGGAGCTCTAGGCTTTGGGTTTGATGATTTAGAGGGGGGGTGCTTGGGTATTTATATGGGTGAGGGGAGACAAAACTTGGGGTAGGGGACAAGAAATAGACTAGGAATAGGAAAAGATCTAGAAATAGAAAAGGAATATACGGAAGTAGGACAAAAGTCCTACTAGGATTCGGTTTAGAGCAAGAGGCGGCGGCCTCCTGCGCCTGCGCCTGGCGCGCGGCTCCCTGGGCGGTGGCCTTTGGCCGTGGCCTTGGCCGGCTGGGCCTTTGGCCCAAGGCGCTGGACTTTGATTTTTTTTAAACGGTTCCGCGCTCGGAAAAACACAGAAAAATAAAATCTACCGGACTCCAAAACTAATAAAGTAAATTTTCCTCGACTCCTAAAATGAGCCGAACAAAATGAACTTTTCTCCGGACCTAAAATGCAATTTTCGAAAACGCGCATTTTTCCCTATCCAAATAAAATGCAAATAAACACCGGCAAACAAAAATTGATCTATTTATTATATCTTCATTTTTCCTAAATTTGGGAAAGTCATATTATTCCCTCTCTCATAGATTTTGACACCGGAAAAATTATTGAAGATAAAATTAATAAATCAAATGATCCTATTTTCAAAATTCGAGAAAACTCTCAAATATGAAAATAACGAAATCTCCAACTCTCTCCGAGGGTCCTTGAGTTGCGTGAAATTTCTAGGATCAACCAAACTGCAAGAAAATATGATATGCATATGATCTAGTGTATAACATTCCAAATTGAAAATTTGGGATGTTACAATTGGATGCACAAGCAGTATTCCCGCTTAGTACAGGTGAAGGCTAGCAAAAGACTGGAAAGCGACCAGCTAGAGAGCGACAACAGTCATGAACATGCATTAAAATTAATCAACACCGAATGCAAGCGTGAGTAGGATATAATCCATCATGAACATAAATATCGTGAAGGCTATGTTGATTTTGTTTCAACTACATGCGTGAACATGTGCCAAGTCAAGTCACTTAAATCATTCAGAGGAGGATACCACCCTATCATACCACATCATAACCATTTTAATAGCATGTTGGCACGCAAGGTAAACCATTATAACTCATAGCTAATCAAGCATGGCACAAGAAACTATGATCTCTAATTGTCATTGCAAACATGTTTATTCATAATAGGCTGAATCAGGAACGATGAACTAATCATATTTACAAAAACAAAAGAGGTCGAGTTCATACCAGCTTTTCTCATCTCAGTCAGTCCATCATATATCATCATAATTGCCTTTCACTTGCACGATCGAACGATGTGAATAATAATAAGAGTGCACGTGCATTGGACTAAGCTGGAATCTGCAGACATTCAATAAAACAGGAGAAGACAAGACAATATGGGCTCTTTTGTCAGATCAACAATAATGCATATAAGAGCCACTTCAACAATTTAATTATGGTCTTCTCCTAGCGACCCCCAAAGAAAAGAAAAGAAATAAAACTATTTACACGGGAAAGCTCCCAACAAGCAAAAGAAGAACATGAAATATTTTTGGGTTTTCTTTTTAATTACTACTACAAGCATGGAAAGTAAACTAATTAAAAGCTACAACTAATTTTTTTGGTTTTTCTTAAGGTTTATTAAACACACAAGAAGAAAGCATAAAAAGGAAAATAAACTAACATGGATGATACAATGAAAAGTATGAGCACCGACATCTAGCAATGAGTGTGTGAACATAAATGTAATGTCGGTGGGAAATACATACTCCCCCAAGCTTAGGCTTTTGGCCTAAGTTGGTCTATGGCCATGGCTGGTCTGGCGGATATCCATAATAGTAGCTGGGGTCGTACTGCAATGCAGCAGCTATCACCTGCTGAGCTGCAGCGTGACGACGAGCGTCCTCCTCTCTCCTCTCGTACTCATCTGCCTCCTCTCTGGTAATAGTATATCCTCCTCGTGCCTGATAATCAAAGAAGGCAGGGGCAGGGAGAGTAATACGGACAGCACGGTGTCTGTTAAAGATTAGTCGATACTAGAGAGGTGATTCGTTCCTCTCGACACACTGATGGTGAACCATAGCATTAAAATCTAGATAAGCAGGAGGTAATTCAATATCATCTTCGCGTATGGCTACACCAAGAAAATTAGCTATGCGGGTTGCATAAATTCCTCCAAAGAAATTCCATTAAGTCTATCAAGATGCAACCTACGTGCAACAAAGGCTCCCAAATTATATGATTTGTCTCCTAACACAGCACTCCTAAGAATACTAAGATCGGGGACACACATGTGACATGCCTCATCTTTACCATTAATGCATCTACCTATGAAGAGAGCAAAATAATGTATAGCAGGAAAGTGAATGCTCCCTATGGTAGCTTGTGTAATATCTCTAGATTCTCCCACAGTTATTCTAGCAAGAAAATCTCTAAATTCAGATTTGCGAGGATCCCTTATACTACCCCATTGTGGAAGTTTGCAAGCAGTGGTAAAATCCTCTAAGTCCATAGTGTAAGATTTATCATAAAGATCAAACATGACAGTTGGAGAATTACGTGAAGTTTAAAATTCAAACCTCCTCACAAAGGTATTGGTGAGATAGTGATACCGGTTGCACTTGTCTTCCTCGAAGCTCACAAGATCAGCGTTACGCAAATATGCGTTAAATTCTTCCTTAATTCCCGCTCGATCCATAAAGTTCTCAGAAGGCCATTCAGAAGGATGCACTGGAGTGTCTCTTGGTGGCTCTTCATCAGCATCACGCATTGCAAGCCTGGGTCCTTGCTTCCTTGAAGAACCACCTTGGAACATTTTCCTGAGCATATTTCTTCCTCCGAAAAATTCTGAATTTTTTTAGTAACTTCAAAATAAAAGTAAACCAAACTCAATAATATTGATAGCAACTACTTCTACAAGTGCCTAGGGCCTATATCATGCATCAAAACTACTTTTGACCATATAAATTTGACATGCAAGCTCAAGAACAGGGTCACCTAAGCAACACAAATTTGCAATGAATAAAGCACTAGAACAAAAACTAATTGGACCAATGGAGGAGTCACATACCAAGGAACAATCTCCCCAAGCAGTTTTGTGAGAGGTGCTTTGATCAAGGAGATCAAAAATGGCAGCAAGATGAGCTAGAACTCGTGCTTAAGCTGGTTATTCGTGTTTGTGGGAGGAAGATGAAGTGTGTGGGTGCAGGAATAAGTGGAGGAGGGCCACCGTGGGCCCACGAGGCAGGGGGCGCGCCCTAGAGGGGTGGGCATGCCCTCCACCCTCATGGCACGGTGGTTGACCCCCTGGTATGTTCTCAGTTCCATAAATCCTCAAATATTCTAGAAAAAACATATTTAAATTTCAGGGCATTTGGAGAACTTTTATTTTCGAAGTATTTTTATATTGCATGGATAATCAGATAACAGACAGAAAAATATTTATTTTTATTTTATTTAATATAAATAACAGAAAGTAAAAGTGGGGTACACAAGGTTGTGCCTTCTAGTTTCATCCATCTCATGATCATCAAAAGGAATCCGCTAACAAGGTTGATCAAGTCTTGTTAACGAACTCATTCCGAATAACATGGAACTGGAGAAATTTCGAATAACACTATGTTACTTCAACGGAGATATGCACATCCCCAATAATAAGAATATCATATTTCTTCTTGAGAGTAGGAAGAGGAAATTCAAAACCTCCAAATATAATCGATGAAATTTTTCCAATAGAGTTGCTATGAACTTGAGGTTGTTTCCTCGGAAAGTGTACCGTATGCTCATTACCATTAACATGAAAAGTGACATTGCCTTTAGTGCAATCAATAACAGCCCCTGTAGTATTCAAAAAGGGTCTTCCAAGAATAATAGACATACTATCGTCCTCGGGAATATCAAGAATGACAAAGTCCGTTAAAATAGTAATGTTTGCAACTACAACAGGCACATCCTCACAAATACCGACAGGTATAGCAGTTGATTTATTAGCCATTTGCAAAGATATTTCAGTAGGTGTCAACTTATTCAAATCAAGTCTACGATATAAAGAGAGAGGCATAACACTAACACCGGCTCCAAGATCACATAAAGCAGTTTTAACATAATTTCTTTTAATGGAGCATGGTATAGTGGGTACTCCTGGAGCTCCAAGTTTCTTTGGTATTCCACCCTTAAAAGTATAATTAGCAAGCATGGTGGAAATTTCAGCTTCCATTATCTTTCTTTTATTTGTAATAATATCTTTCATGTACTTAGCATACGGATTGGTTTTAAGCATATTAGTTAATCGCATACGCAAAAAGATAGGTCTAATCATTTCAGCAAAGCGCTGAAAATCCTCATCATCATTTTTCTTGGATGGTTTGGGAGGAAAAGGCATGGGTTTCTGAACCCATGGTTCTCTTTCTTTACCATGTTTCCTAGCAACAAAGTCTTTTTTATCATAATGTTGATTCTTTGATTATGGGTTATCAAGATCAACAGCATGTTCAATTTCCATATCATTATCATTACTAGGTTGGGCATCATTATGAACATTATCATTAACATTATCATTAGTTTCAGGTTCATTACCAGATTGAGTTTCAGCATCAGAAATAGAAATATCATTTGGATTCTCAGGTATTTCAACAATAGGATCACTAGAAGCATGCAAAGTCTTATCATTTTTCTTTTTCTTCGTTTTAGAAGAACTAGGTGCATCTATATTATTTCTCTGAGAATCTTGCTCAATTCTCTTAGGGTGGCCTTCAGGATACAAAGGTTCCTGAGTCATTCTACCAGTTCTAGTAGCCACTCTAACAGCATAATCATTATCTTTACTATTCAATTCATTAAGCAAATCATTTTGAGCTTTAAGTACTTGTTCTACTTGAGTGGTAACCATAGAAGCATGTTTACTAATAAGTTTAAGTTCACCTTTAACATTAGCCATATAATCACCCAAGTGTTCAAGCATATTTGAATTGCATTTCAATTGTCTACCAAAATAAGAATTAAAGTCTTCTTGCTTAGCCATAAATTTATCAAACTCATCTAAGCATGGGCTAGCAAACTTAGTAAATGGGATTACAGCTTTATCATATCTATACGAGAATTTACCTTCACTACCTGTGTCGGGTTATCAAGACCATGAGTTTCTTCAATAGGTAAAGGATTAGGATTATATGTTTCTTCAACAGGCGGTAAATTAAGACCATGTATTTCTTCAATAGGAGGTAAATTCTTAACATCTTCAGCTTTAATACCCTTTTCTTTCATAGACTTCTTTGCCTCTTGCATATCTTCAGGACTGAGAAATAGAATACCCCTCTTCTTCGGAGTTGGTTTAGGAATAGGCTCAAGAATTGGCTCCGGAGGTGTCCAATCATTTTCATTTGTCAACATATTATTCAATAGAATTTCAGCTTCATCCGGTGTTCTTTCCCTGAAAACAGAACCAGCACAACTATCCTGGTAATCTCTGGAGGCACCGGTTAGTCCATTATAAAAGATATCAAGTATTTCATTTTTCTTAAGAGGATGATCAGGCAAAGCATTAAGTAATTGGAGAAGCCTCCCCCAAGCTTGTGGGAGACTCTCTTCTTCAATTTGCACAAAATTATATATATCCCTTAAAGCAGCTTGTTTCTTATGATCAGGGAAATATTAAGTAGAGAAGTAATAAATCATATCCTGGGGACTACGCACACAACCAGGATCAAGAGAATTAAACCATATCTTAGCATCACCCTTTAATGAGAATGGAAATATTTTAAGGATATAAAAGTAACGAGTTCTCCCATCTTTAGTAAACAGGGTAGCTATATCATTCAATTTAGTAAGATGTGCCACAACAGTTTCAGATTCATAACCATGAAAAGGATCAGATTCAACCAAAGTAATTATATCAGGATCAACAGAGAATTCATAATCCTTATCAGTAACAAAGATAGGTGAAGTAGCAAAAGCAGGGTTAGGTTTCATTCTAGCATTTAAAGATTGCTTACTCCATTTAGCTAATAATCTTTTGAGTTCAGTTCTATTTTGGCACGCTAAAATAGCTAAGGAAGCTTCTTGATCAAAGACATAACCCTTAGGAATAACCAGTGATTCTTCATCATCACTTTCATCAGTATCATCAGATTCAATATTTTCAATCTCTCTAGCCCTAGCAAGTTGTTCATCAAGAAAATCACTAAGCGGCATAGTAGTACCAGGCATAGAGGTAGTTTCATCATAAGTATCATGCATAGCAGAAGTGGCATCATCAATAACATGCGACATATCAGAACAAATAGCAGAAGCAGCTGTAGGTGTCGCAAACTAACTCATAATAGAAGGTGAATCAAGTGCAGAGCTAGATGGAAGTTCCTTACCCCCCCCCCTCGTAGTTGAGGGATAGATCTTGGTTTTTGGATCTCTCAAGTTCTTCATAATGATACGCAGATATATATCCCAAGTGACTCAAAGAATAGAGCTATGCTCCCCGGCAACGGCGCCAGAAAATAGTCTTGATAACCCACAAGTATAGGGGATCGCAATAGTTTTTGAGGGTAAAGTATTCAACCCAAATTTATTGATTCGACAAAAGGGGAGCCAAAGAATACTCTCAAGTATTAGCAGCTGAGTTGTCAATTCAACCACACCTGGAAACTTAGTATTTGCAGCAAAGTATTTAGTAGCAAAGTAATATGATAATAGTGATAACGGTAACAAAAGGTAATGGTAGTAAAAGCAATGTTTTTGGTATTTTGTAGTGATGATAGCAATATCAACAGGAAAGTAAATAAGCAAAGAACAATATATGGAAAGTTCATAGGCAACGGATCAGTGATGGAGAATTATGCCGGATGCGGTTCATCATGTAACAGTCATAACCTAGGGTGACACAGAACTAGCTCCAGTTCATCAATATAATGTAGGCATGTAGTCCGAATATAGTCATACGTGCTTATGGAAAAGAACTTGCATGACATATTTTGTCCTACCCTCCCGTGGCAGCGGGGTCCTTACGGAAACTAAGGGATATTAAGGCCTCCTTTTAATAGAGAACCGGAACAAAGCATTAACATATAGTGAATACATGAACTCCTCAAACTACGGTCATCACCGGTTAGTATCCCGATTATTGTCACTTCGGGGTTAACGGATCATAACACATAATAGGTGACTATAGACTTGCAAGATAGGATCAAGAACACTCATATATTGATGAAAACATAATAGGTTCAGATCTGAAATCATTGCACTCGGGCCCTAGTGACAAGCATTAAGCATAGCAAAGTCATAGCAACATCAATCTCAGAACATAGTGGACACTAGGGATCAAACCCTAACAAAACTAACTCGATTACATGATAGATCCCATCCAACCCATCACCGTCCAGCAAGCCTACGATGGAACTACTCACGCACGGCGGTGAGCATCATGAAATTGGTGATGGAGGATGGTTGATGATGACGATGGCGATGGATTCCCCTCTTCGGAGCCCCGAACGGACTCCAGATCAGCCCTCCCGAGAGGTTTTTGGGCTTGGCGGCAGCGGCTCCATATCGTAAAACGCGATGATTTCTTCTCTCTGATTTTTTTCTCATTGAAACTCAATATATGGAGGTGGAGTTGGAGTCGGAGAGGCAACAGGGGGCCCACGAGGTAGGGGGTGCGCCCTAGGAGGGCAGGCGCGCCCCCCACCCTCGTGGCAAGGTCGTGGGCTCCCTGGCCTTCATCTTTGGCAGGTATTTTTCTTATTTTCTGAAAAGTGGCTCCGTGAAGTTTCAGGTCATCCCGAGAACGTTTGCTCCTACACATAAATAACACCATGGTAATTCTGCTGAAAACAGCGTCAGTCCGGGTTAGTTCCATTCAAATCATGCAAATTAGAGTCCAAAACAAGGGCAAAAGTGTTTGGAAAAGTAGATACGTTGGAGACGTATCATGCTCCAAAGCCCTCAAACACTTTCTCATATCCACATATGTCCCAAACCAAAAGTCAAACTCGGCCCCACCGAAATGTTCTATCTGGCACCACCGAGTTCGCTTGACATAGCCACTACCATAACCCTAATCAATTCGGTCTCACCGATGGGATCTCGGTCTCACCAAGATGGGCTTGCAAACTCTCTGTTGCCTGTTGCAATTATTTCGGTCCCACCAAGATAAGCAATCGGTCCCACCGAGTTTGCCTGACCAACTCTCTGTTTTGCTTATTACCAAAATTGGTCTCACCGAGTTTGTGTAATTGGTCAAATCGAGATAAGGTTTTACCCTAACCCTAGCACATCGGTCCCACCGAGTTGATCGTATCGGTCCCACCGAAATGCCTAACGGTCACATTATGAACTGAATCGGTCTGACCGAGTGTTCTGATTCGGTCCCACCGAGTTTGGTGAATTGTGTGTAACGGTTAGATTTTGTGTGGAGGCTATATATACCCCTCCACCCTTCCTTCTGAAGGAAATATGCCCTAGAGGCAATAATAAAGTTATTATTTATTTTCTTATATCATGGTAAATGTTTATTATTCATGCTAGAATTGTATTAACCGGAAACATAATACATGTGTGAATACATAGACAAACAGTATGTCACTAGTATGCCTCTACTTGACTAGCTCGTTGAATCAAAGAGGGTTAAGTTTCCTAGCCATAGACATGAGTTGTCATTTGATTAACGGGGTCACATCATTAGAGAATGATGTGATTGACTTGACCCATTCCGTTAGCATAGCACTTGATCGTTTAGTTTGTTGCTATTGCTTTCTTCATGACTTATACATGTTCCTACGACTATGAGATTATGCAACTCCCGTTTACCAGAGGAACACTTTGTGTGCTACCAAACGTCACAACATAACTGAGTGATTATAAAGGTGCTCTACAGGTGTCTCCGAAGGTACTTGTTGGGTTGGCGTAATTCGAGATTAGGATTTTTCACTCCGATTATCGGAGAGGTATCTCTGGGCCCACTCAGTAATATGGGAGGCATAATATAGCAAGTGGTAGGTATCGCGACATAGCAATAGAGCGAAAAACTAGCAAACAAAGATAGAAGTGATTTCGAGGGTATGGTCATCTTGCCTGCAAAGTTCTCCGAGTTGACGAAAGCTTGATCCTCGTAAGCGTACTCAATGGGTTCCTCGATCACGCACTTGTCTCCCGGCTCTACCCAAGACAAGCACACAAGCAAAATACCAACAATCAATCACGATGCAATGCGCAAGCAACATGATGCAAAACATGGCATGATATGCGGGATGTGATATGCAATGCATATGCGTGCTTCGGAAGGGAAAGAATGAACCAGGAATCAACTTGGCAAACCAAGTGTGCCGCTGGAAAGATGAGATGATTTCAGTCGAAATCGATATAAAGATCACCGGAATCGGATGCACGGTTTGCAAATGGAAAGCAAAACAATAATGGCACAATTCTGCGATTAACATCATGATGCCATCTACAGTGCAACAAGAAACTAAGCTATTGCACCCCAACATAGAAACAAAGCACATGGCAGTGATCTACTCAAGATGCTTGACAAAAGATGAACACCAAGCTACGGCTAAATCACACAAGAGAAGGTTCAAACAAGCATGGCAAAAGTGCAAAAGATATCAGCATCACAGACTTAGTGAAAAAACTAACATGCCAGGAATTAACATTAGGAAGCCATGTTTAGAGCAAGCAAACAACATGCTACGGGAACAGATCATAGCAAACAAAGGCATGGCATGAATCTACTCAAAGCATAGCACAAACGTCCCTTACTGACCAAGAGCCAAAAAGGCACAGAAGATATTATGGCACCCATGTAAACATAGCAAGTTTCGTTAACAGATTCAGACTTAGCAGAAAACTGAGCATGACAAAAGCAGAATTACGAAGACATCTTTGCAAGCTCGGATTACTCATCACAAAGCCTTTCATGACAAACTAATCATACTACCAGCAAGAAGACATGATCATGAAGCTAACCAAAGCAAGAACAAGCTTATAGCATGCTTGGATCAACTACAACAACCATGGCAAAATTGATTAACATGTAAACAATTTGCCAGGAACATTTTATAGCAAAAGTAGAGCAAGATTAACTCATGCTAGGGTACTCCATAATTGCAAACAAGGGTATGCATGGATATAGCACAACCATATGTCCAAATCATACTTACTGAAGCAACTCAAATAAAGCATGGATCTCACTGTAGCAACATGGTTACATGGCATGAAAATAACAGTAGAGCAATGACTTAGTGAAATCCTAAGTCCCTGAAATCAGCAATATCACGAGGGCTACTTTGCATGCTTGTGCTAGTCACCACAAAGATCACAAAAATACATGGCATACACCCCTGTAAAGATGGCATGGCATATATCAAAACACATGTAGAGCTCATGCCCATATGCAGCACACAACAAATGTAGCAAAAATGACAAATCCTCATACACTGCTAAGAACCAGCATCTAACATTTTATAGCACTCTTGCATAATCAAGATGGACTCAAACAAGCATGTCACAATGGAACAAAATGAAGAGCACATCATGATGAACATTTTGATATATCATGGATGCAAAACGGATCTACGGATGAGGAGTTATGGCATGTTGAACATGGCTTAAAAATATGAGCAGGGAAAAAGACTTGGTGGAAATTCACCTCCTAGTCAACAGATCTAGGGTTTGCGCGAAGATCGAGGATGGCCGGGGTTCCCACCGGAGAGGAAGAGGCGCGGTGGCCGGAGCTGTAGATGGTGGTCGCCAGAGCCCGCCGGAGGAGGCGCGACGAGGTGACGAGGAGGGGGGTGCGGCGCCGGTCGGGCACGACGGCGGCGGACGAGCGTGGGCGGCGGGGAGGCGCGGCTCGACGTCAGCCAGCGACCGAGGTGGCGGAGGCACGCCGGAGCACGGCGGCGGACGCTTGCGGCGCTAGACGGCGGGAGGCAACGGCGCACGGCGGCGGGAGGCGCAGGGACGCGCTCGGGCGGCGGCGGCGGCGCGCGGGCCGGCTGCGGGCCGGGCGAGCTGGACGGCGGAGGCGGTGGCGCTACCACGTGGCGCGACGCCAGTGGCTGCGGGCGGCGGCGCGGGCGTGTCCGGCGGGAGCGGACACGTCCGGCGGCGGAGAGGACGAAAATCTTAGGGTTTCATCTGAGATTTGGACGGGGAGGACATATTTATACCTAGAAGGAGGTGGGAGTGTCCAAATGGGGTGTAGTTTTCAACCACGCGATCGTGATCCGGCGGCGAAGGACATGGGAGAGGTTTGGATTGGTTATTGGGCCGTTTTCGAGGGGTGTTGGGCTGCAACACACACGAGGCCTTTACGGTTCACCGGTTAACCGTTGGAGTATCAAACGGACTCCAAATGGCACGAAATTTGTCAGGCAGTCTACCGGTGGTGTACCAAGGCCTCTTGGCAAATCTCAGTCCATTCCGAGAATGTTTAACACCCTCTCACGAAAAGAGGCAAAAGGGGACGCCGGCGCACGTAGGAGTGTCGGATTGCAAAACGGACAACGGGAAAAATGCTCGGATGCATGAGACGAACACGTATGCAAATGAGATGCACATGATGACATGATATGAACTGCATGACAAGGACAATGCAAAACGAAGACAAAACCCAACCACGAGGGAATCTCATAACTTAGAGTCGAAAATGGCAAGAGTCGGAGTACAAATATGGTAAGTTACATCTGAGGCATTACACGTAGAGGTGATCTCTACATTGTTGATTTCACTAAAAAGGCTCAACCTAGAACTTGCCTAATTGCTAAATCCTCAAAAGGTTGGTTGTGGCATAGAAGGTTAGGCCATGTGGGCATGCGAAATCTTGATAAGCTTATTAAAGGTGATCATATCCTTGGAGTAAAAGATGTTATATTTGACAAGGATAGACTTTGTAGTGCTTGTCAAGCAGGAAAACAAGTTGGAGGAAGTCACCCCATGAAGAACATTATGACCATGAGAAGACCGATCGAGCTACTTCATATGGATCTCTTTGGTCCCAATGCCTACAAGAGTCTCAGTGGTAACTCATTTGGTCTAGTTATAGTTGATGATTTTTCAAGATTTACGTGGGTGTTCTTTCTTGATGATAAATCGGAGGTCCAAAAGATCTTCAAGAACTTTGCTAGGAAGGCCCAAAGTCGATTTGAAGTGAAGATCAAGAAGGTTCTCAGCGACAACGGAACGGAGTTCAAGAACGCAAATGTGGATACCTTTCTTGACGAAGAAGGGATTTCACATGAGTTCTTGGCTACGTACACGCCTCAACAAAATGGAGTTGTTAAGAGGAAGAACCGAACTCTTATTGAGATGGCGAGAACGACGCTTGATGAGTTCAAGACTCCAAAACACTTTTGGGCAGAAGCGGTTGAGACAGCTTGTCATGCAACAAATCGCTTGTATCTTCACAAGCTACTCAGCAAGACGACATACGAGCTTCTCACCGGTAACAAACCCCAAGTTGGATACTTTCGAGTATTTTACTCAAAGTGCTACATTCTTGATAAGCATCATCGTTCTAAATTTTCTCCTAAATCTCATGAAGGTTTCTACTTGGTTATGGCTCAAACTCTCACACTTACCGTGTCTACAACAATTTCACCCGAAAGGTTGAAGAGATGGCAGATGTGCAGTTTGATGAATCTAACGGCTCGCAAGTAGAGCAATTGCCAATTGATGTCGGAGATAAGGATCCTTCGGAAGCAATCCAAGACTTGTCTATTGGCAAGATTAGTCCAACGGAAGTAAAGGAGAGTACCTCGTTCGTCCAAGTGGAAGCTTCTATCGCACGACAAGGAGTACCAAGAGTTGATACAGAAGCATCCACAAGTGGGACGCACCAAGATGAAGAAAACGAGGAAGTACACCAAGATGAACCTCATCGACCTCCTTCTCCACTAAGACAAGAGAACAACAACGCCAATAATGGAGAAGGCCAATAAGAAGGACAAGATGACGAAGAAGATGTTCCATCCCGACACAAGCAAAAGCTTTCACGAGTTCGAGCAAGAGTCTCAAGAGACCATCCCATTGAACAAATCTTCAATGATATTCAAACGGGGAGAATCACTCGCTCTAAAACTCCTTTGGCTAACTTTTGTGAACATTATTCATTCATCTCTAGCATTGAACCTATGAAGGTTGAAGAAGCATTGGAAGATCCAGATTGGATAAACGCCATGCATGAAGAGCTACACAACTTAGAGAGAAATCAAGTGTGGACATTGGTCGAGAAGCCTAACAACAACCACAACATCATTGGTACCAAATGGGTGTTTCGCAACAAGCAAGACAAAGATGGTCAAGTTTTCCGCAACAAAGCTCGTCTCGCCGCCCAAGACTACACTCAAGTCGAAGGTATGGACTACGGTGAGACATATGCCCCCGTTGCTAGACTTGAGTCCATCTGCATCTTACTTGCCTATGCTAATCACCATGTTATCGCTTTATACCAAATGGACATTAAAAGTGCTTTTCTAAATGGTGAAATTGAGGAGGAAGTTTATGTTAAACAACCTCCAGGCTTTGTCAATCCTAAGAAACCCGATCACGTTTACAAACTTCACAAAGCTCTTTATGGTCTTAAACAAGCTCCTAGAGCGTGGTATAAATGCTTGACCAAGTTCCTTATTGAGAAAGGCTTTGAGATTGGAAAGATAGATTCTACTCTTTTCACTAAAAGGGTTAATGGTGAATTATTTGTATGCCAAATTTATGTTGATGATATCATATTTGGTTCGACTAACCCTCATTTTAGTGAAAAGTTTGGGAAGCTAATGTCGAAGAAGTTTGAGATGTCTATGATGACTGAACTCAGGTTCTTTCTTGGTTTGCAAATCAAGCAAACTAAGGAAGGCACCTTTGTTTCTCAAACAAAGTACACCAAGGACTTATTCAAGAAGTTCAACATGCCAACTAGTGGACATCTTGATTTGACCAAGGACGGCAAATCAGTTGACCAAAAGGTTTACCGCTCTATGATTGGATCATTGTTATATCTATGTGCCTCCCGTCCCGATATTATGCTAAGTGTGTGCATGTGTGCACGATATCAAGCGGCCCCCAAAGAATGTCATCTTAAGGATGTGAAAAGGACAGTGAGATACTTAATACATACACCAAATTTTGGCATTTGGTATCCTAAGAGGTCCTATTTTGATCTTGTTGGCTATTCCGAGTCGGACTATGCCAGATACAAGGTTGATAGAAAGTCCACTTCGGGTACTTGTCAATTTCTTAGTAGATCTCTCGTGTCTTGGTCCTCCAAGAAACAAAACTCGGTATCCTTATCCACCGCTGAAGCGGAATACATTGCCGCTGGTTCATGTTGTGCTCAATTACTTTGGATAACCCAAACTCTTAAAGATTATGGGATCTATGTGAAACATGTTCCATTGCTTTGTGACAATGAAAGTGCTATTAAGATTGCTCATAATCCCACGCAACATTCTCGAACCAAGCATATTGAAGTTCGTCATCATTTCATTTGAGATCATGTTGACATTGATCTTAAGCATGTTCATACCGATAAGCAATTGGCGGATATATTC
The DNA here is from genome assembly GCF_003073215.2 of Triticum urartu. Taxonomy (NCBI): domain Eukaryota; kingdom Viridiplantae; phylum Streptophyta; class Magnoliopsida; order Poales; family Poaceae; genus Triticum; species Triticum urartu. The sequence goes on along the minus strand of NC_053023.1, from coordinate 463,586,378 downwards.
ACCAAACTGCTTGATGAGAAAGTATTTTTCTGTTTGAGAGGTGAATTGAACATCATTGATGCTTCAAACTTGGAGTAGAAACTCCATTTGGATACATGCAAGGCATGAGACTTTGACTAATCCTTGATGTTTCTCTTATGATGACAATCATATGTCTTGGATATATTTGCACCCTTGCATGCTATCTAACCCTTGTAGGTACTTGAATGAATCAAAATCTATGAGATTGCAAATCACTCACATCCTGAGCAATCTCTACATCACCAAGTCTCTACAATATGGTGGTTGAAGATAAGGAATCTTGAAATCTTTCAACATATCCTTTGACCATTTCTATATATCAAATTTCATTTGGTATCAAATTCATGATTGTCAATTTGGATACACAAGTGCTCTTCCTTGCAAAACTAACCCATGTAGGTACATGAACTCAAACTACAAGTGGTGCTCCCAATCCTTGATGAGCTACATCAACCTTGAGCATCCCACACAAGTTCAACTACATGATCAAGTTAAACACCACCACCCAAGGTATGTTATTCCATCTTAGAGAAGCTTTACCCCAAGTCATGGGTCAAAGCAACTCAACAAGATGCGAATACATCAAATGCTTAAACAAAAAATGGTAACCCCATTTTGAGCTTAAACGATGAGTATGACCTATGATCAAGCGTTCTCACTTGACTCCTCGGTCAATATACGCTAACATAGGTGACTTTGTCGTCGACCAATTCTAGATGAAGTTCTCTAGTTTTTCTCTGCATTCTTGCATTTGTCTCTTGCATGTTTGCTTCCCTTCTCTTTTCAAAAAAACTTCATCTAGATTTATTTTCTTTTTCTTTGTTTTGTTCTGCATTCCCTGCATCAAATTCATTGCAAATCCTCCAGTTAATTCCTTGCAAATCTTTGTGAGCTCTTATTTGCCTAGTGAGCTGAGGTGACAAAATGTTGTCCCTATGTTGAACTCGGACACACCGAGTTGCTACTTTCCGCCAAACCAAACAATCTCGGTGCCACCAAAGAATACAACTCGGTGCTACCGATTTCAGTGCTGAGAAGACAATTTGCCACTTGCATCCTTTTTTACTCCAGCTCCACTCAATGATTCTTGTCCTCTACCAGCATCACACTCTAAATGCTCCTTTGCTCTGTGACTCAAGGACCAAACCTATTTTGACTCACAATCTAGAAGATCCCTTCTTGGAAATTGATGTCAAAGGGGGAGAGAGAGATCACATCAAAGCTTACTCACTTAAAAAGGGGGAGAGTACTTCAAAGGGGGAGAATGCTTAATCGCATCAGACGGAGAGAGAGACACCAGAGACCCCAGATGCTTTGTATTCAAGAGGAGAGAAGTCACATGTTTTAAGAGGGGAAAGACGTGTTAGTTTGTCTTGTGTTTCTGTACTCTGATCTGTTTTGCTCTGATTTTCTGTTCCCTATATTCTCCCATTATCAAATATAAGATTTAGGGGGAGAAAGACATCTAAGGGAAGGAAATCTTGAATTCATTGCATATCTTTATCCTTGGGGACATGTCTATATCCAATAGAAGTACCTAGTACTCATTCTCTACATGTCATCCCAGTCTTGGTACTCTTGTGGTTTGGCGTTTGCTATGTTTAGTAGATATATCTGTGTTATCTAACCTTGTTTACTCAGGTTCATCTCTTCCTAAGCCAGCTTAAGACCACAAGGTAAGTATATGCATCTCACCCATGTGCATGATGATCTCTTGCTGATGTACATATTGTTTGCAAGAAGGACTCATGAACATGAAGGTAGAATTCCTATATCCACATCATTTGCTCTGATGCATATAGCCAAGATACATGTAACTCATTGCTTGCTCTATCATGATTATGCATTCACATGCTCTTATACTCTGCATTTACATGGTTGCATACGTGTAGGGGGAGCCTATGCATGTTACATGTCTTTCCAAAGGTTTACCTACTATTCCTTATATCTTTGTCTAAAGCTTTGATGTATGTTGTCATCAATTACCAAAAAGGGGGAGATTGAAAGCACAAGTGCTCCCTGGGTGGTTTTGGTAATTAATGTCAACATATCTCTTGTTGGACTAATGTTTTTATCTAGTATATTTCAGATAAGTTCAACAAATGGAGTGGCGTGGACAAGAGGATGTGGAACCCCTTCAAGACGCTAAGGACAAAGGATTGGCTCAAGCTCAAAAGCTCAAGGATCTACATTTTTAGTTTAGTGATCCAAGATCACATTGAGTCCTTAGGAAAGCCCATACTATTAAAAGGGGATGAAGTGTTGCTTAATGGCTTGCTTGCTCAAAGTGCTTAGTGATATGCTCCAAAGCCCTCAACCACTTTCTCATATCCACATATGTCCCAAACCAAAATCAAACTCGGCCCCACCAAAATGTTCTATCCGGCACCACCGAGTTCACTTGACATAGCCACTACCAGAAACCCTAATCAATTCGGTCTCACCGATGGGATCTCGGTCTCACCGAGATGGGCTTGCAAACTCTCGGTTGCTCGTAGCAATTATTTCGGTCCCACCGAGATAAGCAATCGGTCCCACCGAGCTTGCCTGACCAACTCTCTATTTTGCTTATTACCAAAATCGGTCTCACCGAGTTTGTGTAATCGGTCAAACCGATATGAAGTTTTACCCTAACCCTAGCACATCGGTCCCACCGAGTTGATCGTATCGGTCCCACCAAAATGCCCAACGGTCACATTATGAACTGAATCGGTCTGACTGAGTTTTCTGATTTGGTCCTACCGAGTTTGGTGAATTGTGTGTAATGGTTAGATTTTGTGTGGAGGCTATATATACCCCTCCACCCTTCCTTCATTAGCAAGGAGAGCCATCAGAACGTGCCTACACTTCAGCATTCATTTTCTGAGAGAGAACCACCTACTCATGTGTTGAGACCAAGATATTCCATTCCAACCATATGAATCTTGATATCTGGCCTTCCCCAAGTTTCTTTCCACTTAAATCATATTTCCACCAAATCCAAATCAGTGAGAGAGAGTTGAGTGTTGGGGAGACTATCATTTGAAGCACAAGAGCAAGGAGTTCATCATCAACACACCATCTATTACCATTTGGAGAGTGGTGTCTCCTAGATTGGTTAGGTGTCACTTGGGAGCCTTCGACAAGATTGTGGAGTTGAACCAAGGAGTTTGTACGGGCAAGGAGATCGCCTACTTCGTGAAGATCTACCCTAGTGAGGCAAGTCCTTCGTGGGCGATGGCCATGGTGGGATAGACAAGGTTGCTTCTTCGTGGACCCTTTGTGGGTGGAGCCCTCCGTGGACTCGTGCAACCGTTACCCTTCGTGGGTTGAAGTCTCCATCAACATGGATGTACGATAGCACCACCTATCAGAACCACGCCAAAAATCTCCGTGTCTCCAATTGCGTTTGCACACTCCAATCCCATCCCTTTACTTTCTTGCAAATTGCATGCTTTACTTTTCGTTGCTCATATACTCTTGCCATGCTTGCTTGAATGTATTCTGAATGTTTAAACTTCTGCTAAAACTCCACCTTAACTTGAAGAAATTAAAAATTGCTACTTTTCTTTGTTAAGGGTCTGTTCACCCCCCTCTAGACACCTCTTCTCGATCCTTTCAATGGGTCAAGTCAATCACATCATTCTCTAATGATGTGATCCCGTTCATTGATACGTCTCCAACGTATCTATAATTTTTGATTGTTCCAGGCTATTGTATATTCTGTTTTGGATGTTTAATGGGATTTATTATACAGTTTTATATTATTTTGGGGACTAACCTATTAATCCAAGGCCCAGTGCAAATTGTTGTTTTTTTGCCTATTTCAGTGTTTCGCAGAAAAGGAATATCAAACGGAGTCCAAACGGAATGAAACCTTCGGCAGCGTGATTTTTGGAACAAACATGATCCAGAGGACTTGGAGTGGACGTCAAGAAACAACCGAGGATGCCACGAGGCAGGGGGCGTGCCTACCCCCCTAGGCACGCCCTTCCCCTAGTGGCCCCTCGTGGCTCAACCGACCTACTTCTTCCTCCTATATATACTCGTATACCCTGAAAACATCCAAGAGCACCACGAAACCCTATTTTCACCACCGCAACCTTCTGTACCCAAGAGATCCCATCTTGGGGCCTTTTCCGGAACTCCGCCGGAGGGGGCATCGATCACGGAGGGCCTTTACATCAACTCCTAGCCCCTCCGATGATGTGTGAGTAGTTTACTTCAGACCTTCGGGTCCATAATTATTAGCTAGATGGCTTCTTCTCTCTCTTTGGATCTCAATACAAAGTTCTCCTCGATCTTCTTGGAGATCTATTCGATGTAACTCTTTTTACGGTGTGTTTGTCGAGATCCGATGAATTGTGGGTTTATGATCAAGTCTATCTATGAACAATATTTGATTTTTTTCGAAAAGGGGAGACTCCCCGGCCTCTGCATCAGAAAGATGCATACGGCCATAATTAATAAATAAGCAAACAAGGTTCAACAAGGTCTTAGAGTCTCAAAGGTAAAAAAAGAAAAATGCTCACAAAGAGCCAAATAGCTAGAGACAAACTAGCCAGAGAAAGCCACAACTGGCAGGCATAAGAGAAGGTAGGTAAACTAATTGCATATCCTATTACATGACCGCCATCCAAACCGGTTGAATATATCCCGTGCTACCATCTCCCAGCGGATAGATCCAGTAACCAAACGCTCCCTGGCCTCCGTCGGAGTGAGTAGCGACCGCATATGGATCAACGCAGTGGCTCGGAAGATAACCTGCAAAAAATGAATATTTGTTGTTCTGTTAAAGACCAAATCATTTCTGCAGTTCCAGACTGCCCAAAATAAAGCACATACTCCTACTCGAATGTGTCTCGCTAGTTCGGACTCTGTCCCGTTAAGCCACGTTCCAAATAACGTGCTGACAGAACACGGAGGAGAAATATTAAACGCAATGTGGACCGTACGCCATAAGACTTTGGCCAACGGGTAATCAAGAAAAAGGTGTTTGATAGTTTCATCCCGATCACAGAACAATATTTGATTCTTCTCTGAAATCTTTTATGTATGATTGGTTATTTTTGCAAGTCTCTTCGAATTATCAGTTTGCTTTGGCCTACTAGATTGATCTTTCTTGCAACGGGAGAAGTGCTTAGCTTTGGGTTCAATCTTGCGGTGCTTGATCCCAGTGACAGAAAGGGAAACGACACGTATTGTATTGTTTCCATCGAGGATAAAAAGATGGGGTTTATATCATATTGCTTGAGTTTATCCCTCTACATCATGTCATCTTTCCTAATGTGTTACTTTGTTCTTATGAACTTAATACTCTAGATGCATGCTGGATAGCGATCGATGTGTGGAGTAATAGTACTAGATGCAGGCAAGAGTCGGTCTAGTTGTCATGGACGTGATGCCTATATACATGATCATGCCTAGATATTCTCATAATTATTCACTTTTCTATCAATTGCTCGACAGTAATTTGTTCACCCACCGTAATACTTATGCTATCTTGAGAGAAGCCACTAGTGAAACCTATGGCCCCCGGGTCTATTCTCCATTATATTAATCTTCCGTCAACAAGCTATTTATATTACCTTTTATTTTGCAATCTTTACTTTTTATCTTTATCATAAAAATACCAAAAATATTATCTTATCATCTCTATCAGATCTCACTCTCGTAAGTGAACGTGAAGGGATTGACAACCCCTTTTATCGCGTTGGTTGCAAGGTTCTTATTTGTTTGTGTAGGTACGAGGGACTTGCGTGTGGCCTCCTACTGGATTGATACCTTGGTTCTCAAAAACTGAGGGAAATACTTACACTAATTTGTTGCATCACCCTTTCCTCTTCAAGGGAAAACCAACGCAGTGCTCAAGAGGTAGCATTCATCAAATGACAACTCATGTCTATGGTTAGGAAACTTAACCATCTTTGATTAACAAGCTAGTCAAGTAGAGGCATACTAGTGACACTTTGTTTGTATATGTATTCACACATGTACTAAGTTTCCGGTTAATACAATTCTAGCATGAACAATAAACATTTATCATGATATAAGGAAATATAAATAACAACTTTATTATTGCCTCTAGGGCATATTTCCTTCAGTCTCCCACTTGTAGTAGAGTCAATAATCTAGATTACATAGTAATGACTCTAACACCGATGGAGTCTTGGTGCTGTTCATGTTTTGCTCATGAGAGAGTCTTAGTCAACGGGTCTGCAACATTCAGATCCGTATGTATCTTGCAAATCTCTATGTCTCCCTCCTTAACTTGATCGCGGATGGAATTGAAGCGTCTCTTCATGTGCTTGGTTCTCTTCTGAAATCTGGATTCCTTTGCCAAGGAAATTGCACCAGTATTGTCACAAAAGATTTTCATTGGACCTGATGCACTAGGTATGACACCTAGATTGGATATGAACTCCTTCATCTAGACTCCTTCATTTGCTACTTCCGAAGCAACTATGTATTCTGCTTCACACGTAGATCCCGCCACAACGCTTTGCTTAGAACTACACCAACTGACAGCTCCACCATTCAATAAAATTACGTATCTGGTTTATGACTTAGAGTCATCCGGATCAGTGTCAAAGCTTTCATCGACGTAACCGTTTACGATGAGCTCTTTGTCACCTCCATAAACGAGAAACATATCCTTAGTTCTTTTCAGGTATTTCAGGATGTTCTTGACCGTTGTCCAGTGATCCACTCCTGGATTACTTTGGTACCTCCCTGCTAAACTAATAGCAAGGCACACATCAGGTCTGGTACACAGCATCATACATGATAGAACCTATGGCTGAAGCATAGGGAATGACTTCCATTTTCTCTCTATCTTCTGCAGCGGTCGGGCATTGAGTCTGACGCAACTTCACATCTTGTAACACAAGCAATAACCCTTCTTTGCTTGATCGATTTTGAACTTCTTCAAAATTTTATCAAGGTATGTGCTTTGTGAAAGTCCAATTAAGCGTCTTGATCTATCTCTATAGATCTTGATGCCCAATATATAAGCAGCTTCACCAAGGACTTTCATTGAAAAATTCTTATTCAAGTATCCTTTTATGCTATTCAGAAATTCGGCGTCATTTTCGATCAACAATATGTCATCTACATATAATATCAGAAATGCTAGAGAGCTCCCACTCACTTTCTTGTAAATACAGGCTTCTCCAAAAGTGTGTGTAAAACCATATGCTTTAATCACACTATCAAAGCGTATATTCCAACTCTGACATGCTTGCACCAGTCCATAAATGGATCGCTGGAGCTTACACACTTTGTTAGCACCTTTTGGATCGACAAAACCTTCTGGTTGCATCATATACAACTCTTCTTTAAGATATCCATTAAGGAATGCAGTTTTGACATCCATTTGCCAAATTTCATAATCATAAAATGCGGCAATTGCTAACATGATTCGAACGAACTTAAGCATCGCTACGGGTGAGAAGGTCTCATCGTAGTCAACTCCTTGAACTTGTCGAAAACCTTTCGCAACAAGTCGTGCTTTGTAGACAGTAATATTACCGTCAGCGTCAGTCTTCTTCTTGAAGATCCATTTATTCTCTATGGCTTGCCGATCATCGGGCAAGTCAACCAAAGTCCACGCTTTGTTCTCATACATGGATCCCATCTCAGATTTCATGGCCTCAAGCCATTTTGCGGAATCTGGGCTCATCATCACTTCCTCATAGTTCGTAGGTTCGTCATGGTCAAGTAACAAGACTTCCAGAACAGGATTACTGTACCACTCTGGTGCGGATCTTACTCTGGTTGACTTACAAGGTTCGGTAGTAACTTGATCAAAAGTTTCATGATCATCATCATTAACTTCCTCACTTACTGGTGTAGGAATCACTGGAACTGATTTCTTTGATGAACTACTTTCCAATAAGGGAGCAGGAACAGTTACCTCATCAAGTTCTACTTTCCTCCCACTCACTTCTTTCAGGAGAAACTCCTTCTCTAGAAAGGATCCATTCTTAGCAACGAATATCTTGCCTTCGGATCTGTGATAGAAGGTGTACCCAACAGTCTCTTTTGGGTATCCTATGAAGACACATTTCTCCGATTTGGGTTCGAGCTTATCAGGTTGAAGCTTTTTCACATAAGCATCGCAGTCCCAAACTTTAAGAAACGACAACTTGGGTTTCTTTCCAAACCACAGTTCATAAGGTGTCGTCTCAACGGATTTCGATGGTGCCCTATTTAATGTGAATGCAGCCGTTTCTAAAGCATAACCCCAAAACGATAGCGGTAAATCAGTAAGAGACATCATAGATCGCACCATATCTAATAAAGTGCGGTTACGACGTTCGGACACACCATTGCGCTGTGGTGTTCCAGGTGGCGTGAGTTGCGAAACTATTCCACATTGTTTCAAATGAAGACCAAACTCGTAACTCAAATATTCTCCTCCACGATCAGATCATAGAAACTTTATTTTCTTATTATGATGATTTTCCACTTCACTCTGAAATTCTTTGAACTTTCCAAATGTTTTAGACTTATGTTACATCAAGTAGATATACCCATATCCGCTCAAATCATCTGTGAAGGTCAGAAAATCATGATACCCGCCACGAGCATCAACACTCATCGGACCGCATGCATCAGTATGTATTATTTTCAATAAGTCCGTTGCTCGTTCCATTGTTTCGGAGAACGGAGTCTTAGTCATCTTGCCCATGAGGCATGGTTCGCAAGCATCAAGTGATTCCAAAAGTCCATCAGCATGGAGTTTCTTCATGCGCTTTACACCAATCACTACAAAAAAAATACACTACCGTGATGATACGTGTTTGTCACAGTAGGTCGCTTTTTTGTCATGCATGTACATCCATGACAAATTTATGACAGAATCAAGATAGTCATACCTGTGCTGTCGTAGAAGTGTTCCATGACATTACCAAAATTATCATCACGGAAGTGTCCACTTCCATGACGATAAATCACGCGTCACAGAAGTGCTTTCGTCAAGGGTGACTGACACGTGGCATCCACCATAACGGAACGCCGTTAAGCTATTGGGTCGGGTTTTGGATCCGATAACCCGTTAACAGCCCCGACCAATGGGAAATTTCCACGTGTAAAATTCTTATTGGCCGGACGAAACATGTGTTAGCTCGTCAGTGGGTCAGATAGGCGCCTATGATACGTCGACACATGGCATGGCCCAACAGAGGCCCATTCCTATGTAAAGGCCGGCCCGTTTGACTTGGTCAAAAGCTGGCGGGCCGGCCCATGGAAAGCCTGTTAACGGCCTATTCGAATATAGCCCATTTACAGCCCACTAACCCAAGGCCCGTTACGCCCTATCCGAATTAGGCCTAGTAGCGTCATCTGGGCCATCCAATATGATTCCAGCCCGTTTTCACTTCTGGCCCATGTATGGCCCATGACGTCTTTCGGCCCATATGAGGCCCTATGTAACTCCTGGCCTACTAACAGCCCGTGGTGAAACTGGCCCGTAATGAACAGTGTATCACTTTACACCCATTAACGACCCGTGGTGAAACTGGCCCGTGATGAACAGTGTATCACTTTATACCCATTAACGGCCCGTTATTCCGTTGGGCCGTTTCCAGCCCATGTTATCTTTCGGCCTTCTCAGAGCCCATTTATTCTTGGGCTCATTTCCAGCATCCGTTTACTTACGGCCCGTTACTGTCATTTTCTGCTTGTGGGCCAAATTCAGCCCGTGGTTACAGTCGGCCCATTTGTGGTCCGTTAATACGTTGGGCCATTTTCATAGCGTCATCAAATACGGCCTATTAACGATGGCCCGTTATGGTCGGCCCATGAACGAACGATTCCAACTCTAGCCCGTTTACAGCCATAATGCGGCCTGTTATTGGCCCATGTTTGGCCATCGATCATACTTCCCGTATAAGGCCCATTGATGATACGGCCCGTAGAAGGCCCATTGTTTCTACGGCCCGTAGAAGGCCCATTGTTTCTACGGCCCATAGAAGGCCCACTGTTTCTACGGCCCATAGGAGGCCCAGTGTCACTACAATAAATATTAGCCCATGGTTATTGTGGCCTAGTTTTAAAAATAGGTTAATGCAGCCACTAGCAAACCTCGGAAAAAGAACTACAATGACTAGAAGCAAACAAATAAACAAGACAACAAGGAAATAAATAAGCAAGCAACTTACGCTAGGCTATCACGGCTATCACACATATTACATCCACTGGGCATCAAAGTTCGCCACCAGTGCAAATAAACATGCCGACAAAAGAATATACAAAACTGAGAGCACTTCAGAAGGCACTAGGCCTGGCCAGGTCGCCCCCCCCCAAACAGCTGAAGAAGCTGAGTAGACCTTAGTTGTGTCAACGATAGATGCATCAACACTAGATTTAAGGCATGATGGTGCGCACGGCAGTCCTCTGACATCTTCATTGCATCTTTGACTTCAAGTCGGAGCTAAGCTGAAGCAAGCCTTTCCGCTTTAAGTTGAGACTGAAGAAGTCGAACTGATTGAGGCAGGGACTGCACAGAGGTTGTCTCACACCTGTTGGTGAGTAGCTTCAACTCACTGTCTTCATCAAGACAGGACCTTGGGGTCATCTCGCTGTCCTCAAAATGGTTTGGCTCACTATCTTCCCTAAAGTTCTGCCTGGCGTAAGAGATACGAGTCTGAAAGAGAAACAAGGAAACACGTAACAGGTTTCACAATTATATAAGCAAATAAATGGATCTATTCTGCATAAGGAACATGTTTTTACAACTACAATTTGAAACTGGTAGTTGTTGCAAACATCCAATCATATGTAAACAGCAAAGCAAACAGCAGTGGAGGAAATGATGCCTATCCTAATCTATACTAGAACAAAGTTTGAAGGCTTGAGAAGGATGAACTTACATTACATGTTAACACGGGCTGGACAAAGCCCTTCTCCATGTTGATGGAAGGATAATTCAATAAATTCCCCAAAGTAAATTCTTTATAAGCGTTGCCATTATTCTACATTTTGCAAAGAGTAAATATAGATCAAATAATATTGGAAGAAACAGAGGATAATGAAGCTCAGGTGCAGACTGATGATACATAATCAAATAGCAATTAATTAAGTACAGCGTCACAAGGCAAAAGGGAGAGAGGTACTGGCAAGAGCAATGCAGAGCCCATTATTGTTTTGAGATCGTATGATCCTTTGAGCAAGGAGATTCATCTGAAATTAGTTTTCATGCAAGAGAGAAGGTAAGGCACAAGCAGAAATTTAGGAGTTCAAATTTTGAATTGATATCATAGACAGTACCTGACGCTGGGCTCCCAGCAGTTCTAATAGGGGTTTGGTCACTGGAGTAGGGGTAAAGTGTGGTACAGTTGGGCCTGTGTTTTCTGTGGCTGCTGATCTATCTAATTTAACAGGTATCACTACCTTTTCCAAATACCTAGTTTGTACTCCTTGATGACCTGCACTCACCCTCTTCCTTCTGGACACCTATTACGAAAGAACAACATCTGACTGGAAAAACATAGTGTGACGACACATGGAATAGGTACAGAAAATGGATAGGTATGGCATATACTCATATATGATGCTTAAACTAAGCAGATGGTGTAACAAAGTAGAAGTAATGCAAGAGGTCAGATGCAAAATATGTGCGACCAATACAACTTTGCAAAGTTAGAGCAAGCACCTTGATGGGTGAATAAGATAGGCCATCCTCCACCATGCCAAGTTTGATAGCCAGTGGATCGTTCCGCAATATTCCTCTCATGCCCCCATTCTCATATTCATTTTGATAATGTTCAATATCTGACATGCATGAAAACATAAAAACAAGTGAGATTTTCTTTGTAATGCAGAAGTGATTCTAACCCAATACTGCCTCCCTGTAAAACCCTTTGTGCTATCTCTGCAATTCTTTTAAAAGATGCCATGCATGCTGTAATTTGTTGTGTGCATTAATATAATGTGGCCTACTACTCAAAATATGAGAGCTCCAGAAGTGATGACACTTCGCAGATGATAGCTTCAACATATAGTAAAGAAGAACAAGTCGACCTGACCTGACAGATTCAAAATATACTAAGGGAGAACAACTCGACCTGACCAGTCGACCGCACGAGAAGAGTATCATCTTAAAGAAGAGCAGAAGAGCAAGCAGATTGAAGATATTACAAGTCTTTTAATACAATGTCGGTTGGCCACCCATGATGAACCAGAGCGCATAGAGAAATACTATTCTTTCCGGTCTCTCCATATGTGGCTCACATGAATTTCGAAACTAAAGTATGAACATTTAGCTAACCAATTAAACATCTCTCAGTTTTACTAATATCAGCAATAATATCAGATATGAATTTGTGCAACTAAGCTTGTTTAGCTCAATGGGTGGAGCAGTGCTATTACGACACGAACCACGTAGGCTGATTGTGGTCATCATAAAATGGGGAAAACATAAGCATGATGAGTACAGTGTTGACCGTGGCAGTGGGATGGCAGATCTGAAGTTGCAAACTGCGCAAAGGATAGTTAGCAACCGATGTTTGCTTTGAAATAACAACTAAGATTTGGTATGGACAAGAAAGTACGGTCACCAAGTGACAAAGAAATGCAATTATGCTGTCTCTCTATATGTCGCGACATGCATTTCGAAACTCAAGTGGGACCTTTAGCTAACCAATTAAATGTGTCGGTTAACTAATATCAGTATCATATCACAATCATATTTGAACAACTAAGCTTTTGAATTCTGAGTGTTGTGTTGTTTAGCTTCAAGGGTGGAGTAATGCTAGTACAACAGAAAGCACCTACGCAGATCATAGTAGAGTATATAAAAGGGGAAAACCCTAAGCATCAAGAGAAAAATTAGGAAAGTGGAACTAGCTGGACTAGTGGGTGGCGCACATGCTTTTCGAAACGAATATAGGAACATTAGGTGACCAATTAAACGTTCTTTGTTTTAGTGATATGAGCATCATATCACATTCGTATTTCAACACGTAAGCTTTGGGTTGAGGTCTTGAGGAGCAGTGCTAGCACGACACGAAGCACCTACGATGATGGTAGTGAATATAAAGGGGGGAAACCATAAGCTTTACGAGTATAGTGCCCGTGCCACGGCGGATCTGAGGGTGCAAACCGGACAAAGCTACTTTGCAACCAATGTTTGCTTTCAACTAGCCACTGCGATTTGGTATGGACAAGAAAAGTACAGTAAACAAATTACGATCTATTTTCCGGGTGAGATCAATAACTTAAGCACATATGGAAGAGTACCACCTCTCTTGCGACGCCGTGTAGGCCTATGCTGATACGTTGAGGGTGCTGCGGGTGCGATGGCTGTCGGCAGCAGGGAAGAAGACTTTAGACGGCAGACGGCCGGGTCGGGGGATATATCATGTTGCCGTGGACGAGGCGGTCGTAGGAGTGGCAACGACAAGGTGGACGAAGGCGCCGATGAAGCGAGAGGAGGCGATGAAAGGATCCTGGTCCAGCGCCGTGGATGAGAGACGTCCATCTCTTGCAGTGGACGATGGGGTAGGGGTAGCGGCTCCAGCAAGGTGGAGGATGGGGTGGCAGACGGAGGAGGCTGGCCGCAGTGCGGAGGTTGTCGTGTCGTCGATGGTGTATGAATGGGGAAATGGAGGGGAGGGGGGATCTCAAACTTTGGGACGCGCTTCTCTGAAATGGGGGAAAGTTACGAACTTATCCCCCGTTTAAAATTTCGGACATCGCGTCGGTTGGGGATAGGACGGTAATCTCGCATCTCCGAAATATTTGCCGGTAACTATTTCGGGCGAGGAGAGGGTGTTTCGCCGCCCACAGTTGGCGCCCATGGTGTATGAATGGGGCTGGCAGGTAGGGCGGTTGTGTCACGTCTGATGGAAGTTACACATCTGCCCTTATTTAAAATATTAGCCTACATCGATTTCGGACGAGGAGAGTTTGTTTTGCCGCCCACCGTGTATGAATGGGGAAATGGAGGAAGAGACACATGTCTTTCGGACGAGCTTGAATCAAATGTGTTTTGCCGCCCACGTTTGGCGCCCACAGTGTCTGAATGGGCTCAAAGGCCGTTGTGTCGCGTCTGATTGAAGTTACTAGTCTACCCCTATCGACAGCAGTGTAAATCCAGTCGATAAGGATGTCAAGTGTCAGGGGTACACAGTAATTTCCATCTCGCAAGCACTTGCTTCGGGCAGCCCACAAATTATAGTGGGTGTTTAGCCGCTTCGTTCAAAACTTGGGAGAATTAGCATTCACGTTTGCCCTGGGACCTGGCAAACTAAATTCAAATCCAATTTGTATTCGATTACGAATATCCACAGATAATTATACGTTTTGTTATTTATTTCTTCAAAACCACAACAAAGATTTATTCCACCTTTATATATGATTATGATTTAGAAATGCTGTGATCTTCGAATTCAGTAGGTTGGATACACTCTGAGTCAAACAGTTATTTCATCCAATACAATATGCTCACACGAAAAACAGTTCACCTTATGTCAATCATACAAGTACTGAGGATTACCTCGCCTAAAAAATTCAGATCATTACAACACATGGACAACATAGGGGGTCTTGCAACATAATCCATTCAGAGACATGACACAACATGCAAGTACAATAATCTAATGAAAATTTCAACTGGTATCTAAAGAAGAACCGGGATTATCTTGGGCTTCAGATAGCAGAAACAGCAGGACCTCCTCCGTCTTCAAATGCAACATTCTTACTTCCTCCAATTCTTGGGTTGCTTGCATAATGCGTGCCACTAATTCCGTAATTTCCAGCCTCAAGATAAAGATTACCTCATTCATGGCAGCCACACCATCTCTTTCTGCCTCTAGTAGAGCCTCAAGCACTATAATATCTGTGCTCAGACTGCTCTCCGACGGTGTTGCCTCTGAACTGCTACCATCTGGTAACATGGATGGCTCACTGCTTCCACAAATAGATTCTGGGGTTGTACATTGTGTCCTAGTGTGAACGGCATCTTGAAAGGTTTCCGCTGGACATCAGTAAGAGATAGTTATCGTATGATCCAGGCAGTAAGCTTACATGGTAAACGACGGACGAATTATTGCCGGGCATGGAAAACTATATTTAAATGGTTCAAAGCAGCATCAGCCGAAAAGAAATTAAAATGGTAAGATGAAACTAGGGATGTAAGTGGCAAATAAACGAAATCCGCCAGTCCCATCTAGTTAGTTTTTTCTACCTCCCTAGTTCATTTTCCTCAAAAAGACAAAAACTCTTTTGAACTATCATACCACTAGTGGACTTTAATCGGGATTAAACTGGACCCAGTTGACATCCCTAGTTGAAAGGGAGTGTACAGCCGCTATATTTAAGTTGCCAAGGCATCTAAGCAGTTGAAATAATCTGAGAAAGCACTTAACAGTGTGGCCTCATATAAACTACGAAGACAGTCTTGTGATGAAGTTGAGAGGAAAAGTTAAGGACTCAAATGAAATAGGCATGCATTTCTTTACGATAGTACAGTAGGCACTGCTGACATATTGGCCAACTCAGGTATAGCGTAACAACAAATAAGCATTCGAATCAAGCAATACAGCAAAGCAGACAACTGAACTATTTGTAATTTGGTAGGATTACACGTTGAGGGCACAAGCCAAGAAAGCAGCCCACTCGCATTACATTTCACATGTATGAAAACACACTGGCTTACCATATGTTGTTGTGAAGCCTAGCTGCTGTTGCAATGTTCTTTGAAGATATCGTCAGCATCCCGTGGTTCCAAATCTAGTTGTTGTAGTTTATTCTGCACCATCTATTTAGGTAAAATTAATTTTAATCGCATGCACTGGCCCGAATTGATCATCAATGGTTCATCTAAACTAATGAAAGAAGGGTGTGTGCATACACGACAATACTCCCTCCGATTCTTTTTACTTTGCGTATAACTTTTTCTCAGTTTTCTCGTATTAGTCTGCGCGTTGCCGATTCCTAGCGTTGGTTTCCTTTTGTGCCCCGCCCCATCCGCCTCTGCCCTAATTAATTGGCAAATTAGTCCAGAAAAATTAAACCAGTGCCCTCCTTGGTATGCGGGTCAAGAGTTATGCGCAAAGTAAATAGAATCGGAGGGAGTATATCTGCTTCCCTATATTTTTATGCTTGTTCGAGGTGCCAGCCCCAAAAGAACAAATATTTTGCTTGATGGGGTTGGAAGCTCCATAATTAATAGAAGCATCAAATTAGTCATGCAACTTGGGAAGATCAAGAACACACAAACAAGTAATGAACAGAGGCTCGGAGCAGTGATGTAATAGCTAGCATCAGAAAATGTAGGGTAAAACGAACAAAAAGCAGCGAAACCACATGCTAGTTTACTGATGTGTAATTAAGCATAGAGAACATTAAGCAGTCTGATGGAACCAACAGGTGGCATCAGAACAAAACTAAAGCATATTAACTATATGTGCACTGGTATGTAATTTAGCACATGTAACATGTTCACTGCCAGAAGTATGGCCCTACAGGTGCAAGCAGAATAACGCGTCTCATGAAAAACTGAATGATGCCCTGAAGAAATTCAAAGGTGCGCTGCTTATGCTAGAAAAGTGAACATAGGCGCCGGACGTTGGATAATAGTACCTTATTCTCGGCGGCGTATGGGTATCGTTGTCATACTTGATAGCTAAGGATCATCGATGGTGCTTGAGGGAGTCCTGGATTAGGGGGTGTTCGGGTAGCCGGACTATACCTTCAGCCGGACTCCTAGACTATGAAGATACAAGATTGAAGACTTCGTCCCGTGTCCGGATGGGACTTTCCTTGGCGTGGAAGGCAAGCTTGGCGATGCGGATATTCAAGATCTCCTACCATTGTAACCGAGTCTATGTAACCCTAACCCTATCCGGTGTCTATATAAACCGGAGGGTTGTAGTCCGTAGGTAATCAACTCCATATACAACAATCATACCATAGGCTAGCTTCTAGGGTTTAGCCTCCTTGATCTCGTGGTAGATCTACTCTTGTACTGCCCATATCATCAATATTAATCAAGCAGGACGTAGGGTTTTACCTCCATCAAGAGGGCCCGAACCTGGGTAAAACATCGTGTTCCCTGCCTCCTGCTACCATCCGGCCTAGACGCACAGTTCGGGACCCACTACCCGAGATCCGCCGGTTTTGACACCAACATTGGTGCTTTCATTGAGAGTTCCTCTGTGTCATCGCCTTTAGGCCCGATGGCTCCTTTGATCATCAACAACGATGCGGTCCAGGGTGAGACTTTGCTCCCCGGACAGATCTTCGTCTTCGACGGCTTCGCTCTGCGGGCCAATTCGCTCGGCCACCTGGAGCAGATCGAAAGCTACGCCCCTGGCCATCAAGTCAGGTTTGGAAGCTTAAACTACACGGCTGACATCCGTGGAGACTTGATCTTCGACGGGCTCGAGCCACGGCCAAGCGCGCCGCACTATATCGAGGGGCATGATCTAGCTCTGCCCCCGGACAGTGTCCTGGAGGCCGCACACACATCGGTTTCGACCCCTAACTCGGAGCCTATTGCGCCAATCGAGGATGAGCAGTTGGACGTCACCTCGGGGGCTGCAATCCCGAAAGCGATCGAGCCGAACGCTAGCCCCGCACTCTGCACGACCCGTGACTCCGAGGATCCGGACTCCTCCCCGGACTCCGAACCCCCCGCGCCCCTGCCAATCGAATCCGATTGGGCGCCGATAATGGAGTTCACCGCCGCAGACATCTTTCAGCATTCACCTTTTGGCGACATCCTGAATTCTCTTAAGTCTCTCTCTTTATCAGGAGAGCCCTGGCCGGACTACGGTCAGCGAGGGTGGGATACGGACGATGAGGAAATTCAAAGCCCACCCACCACCCACTTTGTAGCCACTGTCGACGATCTAACCGTCATGCTTGACTTCAGCTCCGAAGACATCGACGGCATGGACGACGATGTAGGAGACGAACAGGAACCAGCACCTGTAGGGCGCTGGAAGGCCACCTCGTCATATGACATATATATGGTGGATACTCCAAAAGATGGAGATGGCGATGGAACAGTGGGGGATGACGCCCCCAAGAAACAGCCAAAGCGCTGGCGTCAGCGGCGCCGCTCTAAATCCCGCCAAAGCAAAAACGGTGATTCCGACACGGGAGATAATACTACCCCGGATAGCGCCGAAGAACACCCACCTCATCAAGATTCGGCACAGGAAGATGGAGAAGCCAGCCCTCATGAGAGAGCGGCAGACCGAGAGGTCGAGGATGATAACTATACGCCTCCCTCCGAAGACGAGGCAAGCCTCGATGACGACGAATTCGTCATACCATCAGACCCTGCCGAACAAGAGCATTTTAAACGCAGGCTTTTAGCCACGGCAAGCAGCCTCAAGAAAAAGCAGCAACAGCTTAGAGCTGCCCAAGATTTGCTAGCTGACAGAGGGACTGAAGTCCTTGCGGCCGAAGAGTATGAACTCAAACGCCCCTCCAAGAGTTACCCGAAGCACAGGCCGCTACCCCCATCAGAGGAGGAAGCACCTACATCACCAGCGCATGACATGGCAGACCGGCCACCTCGCGGCCGCGACAGAGAGGCCTCTCGGCCCTCCACCCAAGCCATGCCCCGACGCCGCTCAACTAAGGCACGGGAAAATGCGCCCGACCTGCGAGACATACTAGAGGATAAGGCAAGACAAACAAGATCGATCTACGGATCACGCAGGCGCCCTACGGCATGTGACAATGATCTTCACGCCGGATACAACAAATCCGGCCGGGCCGAACACAACAGACATAGCTCTTCCGAGCTGCGTCGTGATATAGCCCAGTACAGAGGCGCCGCACACCCGCTATGCTTCACGAATGAAGTAATGGATCATAAAATCCCAGAGGGTTTCAAACCCGTAAACATCGAATCATACGATGGCACAACAGATCCGGCGGTATGGATCGAGGATTATCTCCTTCACATCCACATGGCACGCGGCGATGATCTACACGCCATCAAATACCTCCCGCTCAAACTTAAAGGACCGGCCCGGCATTGGCTTAACAGCTTGCCAACAAACTCAATCGGTTCTTGGGAGGACCTGGAAGCCGCATTTCTCGACAACTTCCAGGGCACTTACGTGCGACCGCCGGATGCCGACGACTTAAGCCACATAATTCAACAGCTAGAGGAATCGGCCAGACAATTTTGGACATGGTTCCTAACAAAGAAAAACCAGATAGTCGACTGTCCGGACGCAGAGGCCCTAGCAGCCTTCAAGCATAACATCTGCGACGAGTGGCTTACCCGGCACCTGGGACAGGAAAAGCCGAAATCCATGGCAGCCCTCATGACACTCATGACCCGCTTTTGCGCGGGAGAAGACAGCTGGCTAGCTCGCAGTAACAACTTATCAAAGAACCCTGGTAATTCGGATACCAAGGACAAAAGTGGCAGGAAACGTCGGAATAAGCAAAAACGCCACATTAACAGCGACAGCAACGAAGACACGGCAGTCAATGCCGGATTCAAAGGCTATAAATCCGGTCAGCGGAAAAAGGCATTCAAAAAGAATACTCAGGGCCCGTCCAGTTTGGACCGAATACTCGATCGCTTGTGCCAGATACATGGCAGCCCCGAAAGGCCAGCCAATCACACTAACAGGGATTGTTGGGTGTTCAAGCAGGAAGGCAAGTTAAGGGCCGAAAACAGAGACAAGGGGCTGCACAGCGATGACGAGGAGCCCAAGCCTCCGAACAACAATGGACAGAAGGGCTTTCCCCCACAAGTGCGGGCGGTGAACATGATATACGCAACCCACATTCCCAAGCGGGAGCGGAAGCGTGCGCTACGGGACGTATACGCGATGGAGCCAGTCGCCCCAAAGTTCAACCCATGGTCCTCCTGCCCGATCACTTTTGATCGAAGGGACCATCCCACTAGCATCCGTCATGGCGGCTTCGCCGCATTGGTTCTCGACCCAATCATCGACGGATTTCATCTCACAAGAGTCCTCATGGACGGCGGCAGTAGCCTGAACCTGCTTTATCAGGATGCAGTGCGGAAAATGGGCATAGATCCCTCAAGGATTAAGCCCACAAGAACGACCTTTAAAGGCGTTATACCAGGTGTAGAAGCCAACTGTACAGGCTCAGTAACACTTGACGTGGTCTTCGGATCGCCGGACAATTTCCGAAGCGAAGAGTTAATCTTCGATATAGTCCCGTTTCGCAGTGGCTATCACGCCGTGCTCGGACAAACCGCATTCGCAAAGTTCAATGCGGTGCCGCACTACGCATATCTCAAGCTCAAGATGCCAGGCCCTCGAGGAGTAATCACGGTCAATGGAAACACCGAACGCTCCCTCCGTACGGAGGAGCACACGGCGGCTCTCACAACGGAAGTACAAAGTAGCCTTCTTAGGCAGTTCTCCAGTCCGGCCATTAAAAAGCCAGACACCGCCAAGCGCGCCCGGAGCAACCCACAGCAGGACCGCCTGGCACGTTCTGAGCAAGCGTAGCAATGCGGCCCCAACCCCAGCTCTCGCGACATAGCGAAACCAGTGCCTCACGTACATAACTACGCCCTTGAAATACCATGGGCATAGGGGAAGGGGCACAATAACGGCACGCCCAAAATACGGCTTAAAACGTACTAGGGGCTGCCGGATTCTTTTTTTATTTTTTCTTACTTTCAGGACTCCATACTTCGGACGACCTATTCGGCAATTCGACTGCCGCACAAACGATGCAAGATCCAGGGAGGCAGACAAGCCATGCCGCATTATGGAACTCCCAGGTGGTCTCCGTTACGAGCGGTATACCTGTTTTGAATACAATTCCGTGGCCTGCCCCTGGTCAGGACATGTTAAATAGTCCAATATCTTTTTGCTTATCACACTATTTGTATCGTTCGGCTTTGATAAATAGCCTCTCTATAAACAATGCATAGCTTTTTGTCTATTTTTCGCATTATCCTCTTTTCACATATATGTTTATTAAATGACATGATTGCACACGTACATCATGGTACGGCAAACACGCCAGGGGCTTCAGTACCCCTCATTATGGTGTGAGAAGTCCGTACACTTTCACAAGTGCGGTACCCCGAACTTATAGCACTATATGCATCGGCTCCGAATCATGATTTGGGTCAATAGTTGGGTTTGCCCGGCTCCTATGTTTTGGTGCCTTACGTTCCGCTATATCGGCTAAGGTAGCACTAGGAGAACCACTGCGATTGTGCCCCGGTTTAGCTGGGTTAAGCACCTCAGTGGAGAAAGCTAAAACTGACTGTCATGATGAGGCGAGAGACCGGTCGCTGTTCGAGAGGTTTTTCGAGTCCCTAAAGACTTATGCCGCTTCGAGCGAGGAGCTGGCTTTGTCCGGCCAAGGCGTGGATAGCGCCCCGAACTCGGTCTTCCAAACTAGGGGCTTCGTCAAAATTTAAAATTATAGAGTTCTATGGCTAAGTGAGAGTGTTCAAGCATTATAGTCCGATTGCGTCGTTCGTTGTGCTGAGCGCCTCCCTCGAAGGACCCAACTATGGGGAAAAGAGCGCTCAGGTTTATCCCGAACACCCCAGCACTAGTGGCATGGGGGCAGAAGCCGACGACTGGCCATCTCTCAATTTTTTGATAAACGGCCGCACAGAAAGTAATATTTTAAATTCAATAAGCATTGCTTAGCGCATATGAACAAGTTTTCAGCGCACAGGATAAACACGAGCGAGTTCATTCAAAAATCACATCCTTGGTACATTCATCCGCCACAAGGCGGGCACCTGCAAGAACATCCTTGTAGTAGTTCTCGGGCTTGCGATGCTCCTTCCCCGGCGGCGGACCGTCCTTCACAAGCTTCTCACCGTCCAGCTTACCCCAGTGCACCTTTGCACGGGCAAGGGCCCGACGGGCACCTTCGATGCAGACGGAGCGCTTGATGACCTCGAGCCTCGGACAGGCCTCCACCAGCCGCCGCACCAGCCCGAAATAGCTCCCAGGCAGGGCCTCTCCGGGCCACAACCGAACTATGAAGCCCTTCATGGCCTGTTCGGCCGCCTTGTGGAGCTCGACCAGCTGTTTCAGCTGGTCGCTCAAGGGCACAGGGTGTCCGGCATCAGAATACTGAGACCATAACACCTTCTCCGTCGAGCTGCTCTCTTCAGCTCGGTAGAATGCGGCGGCGGCGGATACGCTGCGGGGAAGATCTGCGAATGCCCCTGGAGAGCTCCGGATTCGGGTAAGTAACAAGTAGTTTACTTTTATATTTCTGCTTTGCATAAAGAATGCCTTACCCGCTGCTATCTTCCTCATCTCCTCCAACTCTTGGAGGGCCTTTTGGGCTTCGGCCTTGGCAGACTTGGCAGTCTCAAGGGCCGTTGCGAGCTCGGATGCTTGCACCTTTGACTCAAGCTCCAAACTCTCATGTTTTTTCATGAGAGCCTGAAGGTCTTGCTGAACCTCGCCGACCTGAGCCCCAAGTCTGTCTCGCTCGGTGCGCTCTGCGGCCGTTTTCTTATCAGCCTCAGACAGCGCCTGCTTAAGGGTCGCCACCTCAGTCGTGGCCCCTACAATAAGCAGTACAATCCTGTTATCTTTTTGCAATCACGCCTTTTTATAGGCACTTTTTATGTAAGGTATTTATTACCTTCTTTCTCCTCGAGCCGCCGCTTGGCAAGGCCGAGCTCTTGCTCGGTCCGCTCGAGGTCCTGCTTCAGGACACCCACCTCCGCAGTCAGTGCGGCGGTGGATAGCAGCGAAGCCTGCATACGCATATTGACTCTTTTTTTGTTAGACTCCTGCGATATTTAATAGATCCTCTATTTGGCTTTTCTTTCCGAACGCCAAACAGAGCATCAGGGGCTACTGTCTATGCGGTAATATTTTTACATGTTTTTACTTACCTCGAAGCCTATTAGAAGGCTAGCGCAAGCTTCAGTCAGTCCGCTCTTGACGGACTGAACCTTCTGGATCACCGTACTCATAATAGTACGGTGCCCCTCGTCGATGGAGGCGCCGTCGAGCACCTCCAGCAGATTGTCCGGCACCTCCGGTTGGACGGAGGCCACCGGCTCAGAAGGCTTGCTCCTCTTGGAAGGAGTTCGCCTACCGCGGTCCGGAACTGTGGAAGATTCCGGCGCGGTGTCCGGCACAAAGCCGGACTTGGAGCCCTGGGGGGCCTTATCCCCTTCACTCCTGGAGTCCGGGAGGTTGCCTTGCGGCTCCTCCGGGACCACCTCCTCCTGCCCCGGAGCTTGTCGCGACGCCACTTCGGCGTCGTCTGCAGTGCGGGGGGAGACAGCGGGAGGAACTGAGTTCACGTCCGATGAGTCCAGGGAGCCGCCCGACGATTCGTTGAATTCGGCCCGGGGCGGGCTGCATAATTACGTTCGACATTAGGGAAAGCTGTGCAACAAAGGAACATCATGAGTTGCTCTGATATCCGAACTTACGATTTCGCCAGACGCTTGGCCCTGTTTGGCCACTCCTCTCCGCCCTCTTCGGCGTCGGGGGAGTAGTCCGGTGGAGGGGTCTTCCTTTTCCTAGACCCCTCGGCCTCCCCCGTTGGGGCGGCCTTCCTCTTCTCTCCTCCCTCCGCTAGGGGGGAGAGTTTTCTTCTTCCTCCTCCTTGTTTTCACGGGAAGAGGGCGTCTCGGACTCGTCGGATGACGAGTCCGACACCACCACGTTACGGGAACTCTTTGGAGTCCCTGTGGTCTTCTTCTTCTTGGCCTTCTTCTCCAGCACCACATAAGGCGCCGGAACCAGCAGCTTCACTAGTAGAGTTGTGGCTGGGTCTTCGGGCAGCAGAGCCGGACAGTTAATCAGTCCGGATATCGCTCGCCAAGCCTGTCAAAGGTAAGGGAGTTTAGATCCCGCATAGAGTCAAACTATGAAAAAAGCTTAACATCTTGTAAAAGGTGAAGATAGCTTACCTCGCTAGCGTGACGCTGCGAGCTATATCCGCGGTCCTCGGAAGCGGATGCGGGAGCCTCGGCGCCCTTGAATAGCACCTTCCAGGCATCTTCGTACATCGTGTCGAAGAGCCTGCTAAGGGTTTGGTGCTGCGCCGGGTCGAACTCCCACAGATTAAAATCCCGTTGTTGGCACGGGAGGATCCGGCGGACAAGCATAACCTGGATTACATTAACAAGCCGGATTGGCTTGTTCACCAGGGACTGGATGCATGTTTGCAATCCGGTCACCTCTTTTTCGTCACCCCACGACAGGCCCGTCTCTTTCCAGGACATAAGCCGCGTGGGGGGTCCGGATCGGAACTCGGGGGTTGCGATCCAGTTCGGATCGCGTGGCTCGGTGATGTAAAACCACTCGGATTGCCACCCCTTTAGGGTCTCCACAAAAGAGCCCTCGAACCATAGGACGTTGGCCATCTTGCCCGCCATGGCGCCTCCGCACTCCGCCTGGCTGCCGCGCACCACCTTGGGTTGACGTTGAAGGTCTTGAGCCAGAGGCCGAAATGAGGGCGGACGCGGAGGAAAGCCTCGCACACGATGATAAACGCCAAGATGTTGAGGATGAAGTTCGGGGCGAGATCGTGGAAATCCAGGCCGTAGTAGAACATGAGCCCCCGGACAAATGGGTGGAGTGGAAAACCCAGTCCGCGGAGGAAGTGGGGAAGAAATACTACCCTCTCATGGGGCCTTGCGGTGGGGAGAAGCTGCCCCTTTTTGGGAAGCCGGTGCGCGATGTCCTTAGACAGGTATCCGGCCTTCCTTAGCTTCTTGACTTGGCCCTCCATAGCGGAGGAGACCATCCACTTGCCTCCCGCTCTGGACATTGCTGGAGAAGGTTGAGGTGGGAAGTGCGGGCTTGGGCACTGGAGCTCGAGTGCGCAGGAGATGGATAGGCAAAGGAGGAAGAAGGCGTAGGTAAAAAGGTGGATCCTTATCCCCTTATATGGGCGGATGCGGTTGTGCGTCCCCACCTGCCTAGTAAAACTCGCTTGCCTCCCAAGCGCCATGATAAGTGGCGCGGTTGGGTTACCCACGTCCCTATTGATGAGAATCCCGTAAAAGGGGGGTACACGATCTCTGCTTTGACAAGACGTGCCAAGGAAACCGCCTCGCAAAACACGCTGAGGTGGAAAAGTGAAAATGATTCGAGTGAAGGACTTGGCTGTAGTGTGATGACGCACTGCGGAATACGTCAGCAGATTTGATTTGTGTTAATATTATTCTCTCTATGGCAATATGTGGAAGCTTATTTTGCAGAGCCGGACACTACTCTTGGTGTTTACAATCTTCTATGAAGGACTTGGAGGAGGAACCCGGCTTGCAATGCCGAAGACAATTTGCGCGTCGGACTCGTCATCATTGAAGCCTGGTTCAGGGGCTACTAAGGGAGTCCTGGATTAGGGGGTGTTCGGGTAGCCGGACTATACCTTCAGCCAGACTCCTGGACTATGAAGATACAAGATTGAAGACTTCGTCCCGTGTCCGGATGGGACTTTCCTTGGCGTGGAAGGCAAGCTTGGCGATGCGGATATTCAAGATCTCCTACCATTGTAACCGACTCTATGTAACCCTAACCCTATCCGGTGTCTATATAAACCAGAGGGTTGTAGTCCGTAGGCAATCAACTCCATATACAACAATCATACCATAGGCTAGCTTCTAGGGTTAAGCCTCCTTGATCTCGTGGTAGATCTACTCTTGTACTACCCATATCATTAATATTAATCAAGCAGGACGTAGGGTTTTACCTCCATCAAGAGGGCCCAAACCTGGGTAAAACATCGTGTTCCCTGCCTCCTGTTACCATCCGGCCTAGACGCATAGTTCGGGACCCACTACCCGAGATCTGCCGGTTTTGACACCGACAGTGCTCGTGTTGCGGTTGAGTTTGGGCCGGCTATCGCCGTCGCTGAAGCGGCTCCGGTGCTACGGTTGCGGCGCCTGTCGACATACAAGAAAGCTCATCTGTGGTAAGTGAACAGTTGCACGATAAAGAGAAAAACCGAAAGGAGTACAAATCGAAATAACCTGATGAGGCTGCGGCGTCGGTAAAGCAGGGCCGGTAGAGTTGAATATGGCGTCCGTGGAGCGGGTCCGGTGCAGTGGACGAAGGCTTCGGCGGGCGCGTTGTACAGTGCTTTCTGTGAGGCGGATCTGTTGCGGCGGACGAGGGCTTGTATGAAGGGCCAGCGAAGGGGCGGACGAGGGAGTTAGTGAGGGGCCTATGCTGTGGTGGACGAGGGTGTCGGTTAAGCAGATCCGGTGCGGTGGACCATGATGGCGGTTCATGTGGCAAACAATGGAGTTACCAAAGCAGCCCTTTTCCGTTCATGTGGCAGGGGTAAAATAGGAATATCGCAGGGCTAAACTTTCGGGCGCGTGATATTTCGATGTGAGCGGGAAGTTTGAAAGCTTTTGGCGCCTAAAATAAGTATTCTGCTCTCGTACGACCGACTATGATATCATGGCCGACAATTTGTTTGTTTTGCACGCAAAAAAATGTGCAAGTTCTGAAAATCAATGTCTCCAACTCGAAACTTAGATTGTCCATTCAATTCAAATATGGATCATTGAGCTACTACAAGCAAATACCATCATACGGTCCAATTCAAATGAAATTCCAAATGTGTTTATCCTAAATATGATGACAAAAGCAAAAATGTGTATGTGTATGAATAAAGTGGATGATTATAAAGTTTGAACATCCCGTATGTGTATATCTCTAGGTTTGATATATGAATTTGAAATCACGAAATCCCGGCTTAAAAAATGTACCTCCGTTTAAATGAATTACAAAAGCTAATGATGGAGTCAAATTCCAATCTTAGGTTTGTAATTTTGGTACATCAAGGTATATCACGCATGTTCAAAAGTATCGTTATCTCATAGTACAAACTGTGAAACAAATTGACCAACCATGAGTGCACAATATCTCAATTATGCTAAAGTCCCTCAAATATAGACACCTCACTCTTTATATGAAGTCAACCCCCCACACACACACACACACACCACACACACACACACAGAGAAGTCGTTCTCTCCCCCAAACACCAACACACGAGCACATTAACACCCCTCTCTCTTGTAAAGTCCGGACCCCAACATAGGTCTCTATCACTTTGTCTCTTGGGCATGCACACATCTCTTCCCTCACTCTCTAGGTCTCCCGCTATCTCTCTTACCCAAGCACACGCACTATGTAGAGTGTATATTTCCCATACACACAAAACGTCACCCCCAAACGTCTATCTCCCTAGTTATGTGGTTCTCGCGCACTCACCTCACACACCACCCCCACTGCAAACAAGCACACTTTGTCTCCTTGTGCACCACTCTCCTCTTTCTATCTCTCCCACATGCGGACCCGCCCCAGCTCTTTCCCCGTATACATATATGTGGTGACTCTTTGCGTAGCTCCCTAATGTATAATCATTCTCGATTTCGCACATTGTTCTCTACACCATCTATTCTAGATCTCTCATGAAGTCCCTATCACACACATGATGACTTGCTTCCCTTGCGTCTCCGTTCATAGGCCAATTTCGGACAACATAAACATTGTCTCCCTATCTATACGCCATTTATGGACACAAACGACCCCTCTCGCCCCCTCTCTTCCTCTCACTCTCTCTCTCTCCGTCGCTAGCTCTCTCTTTCTCTCGCTCTCACACCCCTCTCCCACACACACTCGATGTCTCTTCCAAATAGTCTGCTCCCCCCGCCCGCACCCGTGCTATCTCGCTACTACACATGTCACACCATCCCCCTTCCCTTATACTAGGTTTACATCATCAGTGGTCTCTCTACTCCACATACACTCTCTGCCTCTCACACACAAACGCGTGCACAAACACACACAGACACGCACAAACACCCATTTACCTGGATCCTCATCTCTCCTC
Organism: Triticum urartu; assembly: GCF_003073215.2. Classification (NCBI taxonomy): domain Eukaryota; kingdom Viridiplantae; phylum Streptophyta; class Magnoliopsida; order Poales; family Poaceae; genus Triticum; species Triticum urartu. The sequence goes on along the minus strand of NC_053023.1, from coordinate 463,558,556 downwards.
ATGTCCGCATGTGTATCTCACACACTCACTCTCTAATTATGTATATGTGTCTCCACGTTACACAACACAAATCCCCATGTACATGTCTCTCTCTATCCTCCACACACATAGACACAAAGAATATGTTAGCATTGCCTCAGTCTCTAACATATCACACACGCACACACACACACACTCTCTCTCTCTCGCAAACACGCTCAACAAGGGTTTCCCCGTGAATAACTTACCGTCTATTCATGAATAGTCGTGGCAGTACCGTGAACACGAGACGTGAAAAAGAATAAATCTACACGTGCTTAGACCACCTAGTATGACTACTAGGACTAGAGCAAGCCAAAAAGCGCGCCGCCGTCACCCCTTCCTTGTCGGCGACGGGAAAATCTTCGTTTTACACAGTCGAGAAGTCATTGTGCTAAGGCCCCACATGTCGAGGCGTTGAATAGAATGTTGATGCTAGTTTACGGAAGCAAGTATTGATAATACGTTTGTATCTCCATACTTATATTTCTTCTCTTATAAAAAACCGAGTTGATGATGATGGTACGTGTGCCATCTTGCAATATAGACCGTCCGATCTATATCCGGCGGATGGAAATTAAACTAAAAGATACCCGCACCCCTCTCCACATTTGCAGACAAGGCCTTCCCTCGTTCATCCTTATCTCCAACAAACCTCATTGTTGAGCAATTAATAAAGGAAGCCTCTGGAACAAACTGGCCTGGTGGCCGCTACCGGCGTCGTCAATCCCCATGCCTCCGCTCAGTCCGACCACCAACCACCACCACACCCCACTCCTCTTCACCTTATCTCATATTTCTCGAGATATCATTAGTTTTTACACATGGGATTACTCCCGCAAGGGTCAATCACAACAAGTGTTTTATAAAAAAAATGCATCTTGATGTTCCGTGCAATGCACGGATCTTGCTAGTACTCCTACACAAGACTAAGTTGGTGATGCTGGTGTGTCTGCCATCCGTCGTTTCTGACCATTAGATCTACATCTAACGATTGTGAGGTAAGTTGTTGCCTTTTCTCCCAACATCCCACTTGTCTACCAATTTGCAGAAAAACCCATAATTAGTATCTTAAAACCAACCACATCCCTCCCTGACCTCACCAAAACAGCCCAAGGAATATATTCTAATTGAAAAATAATATATCTCTAGTGACATATGTATATCAAAATTAGAGTTTTTTGTACCAAGTTTGTGAATAAGTATTATTCTAATTGTGATTCATTGCAACGGACATGAACATTGCTAGTATTTCCAACCATGCATTTCTTTTCCTAGTATTCCATAGTTTCGAGTTTTCCATCAAGATATTAGTCACTCATGGTTGATATTTACTTTCAATCATGTACACGTATGCACTATGTAACTAGCCTTGCTTATTGGCTTCCAAAGCTTAACTTTCACTCCTACTTACACTATGTAGAGTATTTAACAAAAAAACTACCACTTTCAACCAGCCCTAGGAGGAATCTATTGTACAAAAAATAGCAAAAACATACCCAAAATTTCTTAATCCACGCCAAAAACTACCTAGTACTCCTACCGATTAGGTTTGTTTAAACCCATTTATGATAGGGTTGGCCCACATGTCCGTGCTGACGAGGCAGCTTAAACCAACACATTTTGTTTGACCGTTGACACGAGGGACCCACATCTGACCTTCTATCCTGTTATTCCCCCTCAAATCATTATTTTTCCTGAACATTACTTCAAACAGTACTGATGCGTGTTCGTTGGTGGCGCCGGTGATGAGCGAGTTGGCCGCCGCTCCGCCGGACGGGCCGGACGCCGCGCTGGCCTCCGCATGGGTTGGCTTGCTGGCCCGAGCGTGACTCACGAGCGAGCAAGCCGCCGCACTGGCCTTCACTCGAGCCAGATGGCTGGCCTTAGCGCGGTGCGCGCGAGCAAGCCACCGCGCTGCCGTGCCAATGTAGCTAGCAAACCTTGCAGACAAGCAGCTGGACGGAGCTATCTTGGCTAGCTAGCGGCCACGAGCGTCGGACGGAGCTCGCATCTGGGCTGCCGCAACATGGGCTCCGCATCACCGGCGGTTTTGACCTCGCCTTCTGCCGGCGGCGGTAGCTGCGTCCCATGGCCGAGGATGACTAGGTGGACGGGCCGGAGGTAGGAGGTCACTCCAGGATTTTTGTTGGTAAGAGGATTACAATGGTTGATAAGTTAGTCTTATCTTAAGTCTGCCACGTATGCAAGTGGTAGTAGTTTCTTGGCATTTTAGTGGTTTCTTGCATTATTAGAGCAAGTACAATAGAGCTGAGTCAGCGGGCTATAAGAAATAAACTACTACTACATGTTGGCTATAAGATGGGTTGTAGATGACACGGCACTGGCTTATAGCCAGTAGCTGGCTATACTATTAACCATGCTCTTAGGGGTTTCTTGTAAGGAAAAATGTTCGTACTACTAGCGACAAAAGGCGATTCTAGGTTGCGTTGTACTCCAACGAGTACTACTAGTGGTCGCGGGAGTGCATACCTCGTTTTGTGGGTTCGATCCCGGTCAAACGCACGACGGCCTTTTTTTAAATAGTATACTATCTAGATACATCGCAGAAATGGATGTATCTAGAACTAAAATACATCTAGATACATACATACCTGCGACAAGTAATTCGGAACGGAGGGAGTACTACACTTCGCTGTGAGCCAATATTTTACACGGGTAGTTTGAGTTTTGAAGTCAAACGGACGTGCGGCCCCACAATCTGGGTGCACTGGAGTCTGGACAGCCTAGCCACGTGAACGGGTTTTCCTTCCCAGCATCCCGTGGCTCGCGTGCTCGCCCTAGCCGCACCTCGCTTGCAGCTTCCAGCTAGTAGCATATTTAAACTAGCGCCTCCCAATTAAGCCCGAGGAGCCGGAAAAGCCTGGCGGGGCATTGGGAAATGTGCAATATGGCTCTGTACGTAAAGTGCTCTACAACTACTCTGTAGCTTGTGGCGTTGCATGCATGGACTTCACTCCATTATCGGCTCTACTATAACAGAAATTCCTCTTGATGTGTTTTTTTGAAACGGAGGCAAAAGCTTTGCTTCATCTCATTCATAAAGAAGGAACTACTAACAAAGTTTGATGAGATCCATTACACCTCCACAAATGGAAGCGCAAAGCCTAGTCTCGATGTATCAAATAACTCAAATGTTCTGCCCCCGCAGTAACCGTTGCTGATAAATAGGCTGCTAGTGTGTGCATGAAAGGAGCGGTTGAGTAGGCCAACTACGTGAGAGGAGCGGCTGAATAGAGCACCGAGAGTACCCACTAGGCCACTACGCAGGTGTACTTCCCCTGCATTGATAGTACAGCGATGGTTCTAGAGAACAGTAGTACCCTCCACTTCCAACTGTAGCTCCTTGGCCCTGAGATTCAAGAGTTCAAAACTGGTGCACTATACAAGACTAGACTAGAAGTACAGTACTCCCTCCTTTCCGGTTTATAGGGCTCATCTCAAAATTTTAGTTTTTCCATTTTATAAGGCTCAATTTGGTTGTTTCCCATCACATGTTCAGATTCTAAGGTGCATTAAATCATTGCATGCAAGTATTAAGAGAAAATTGACCAATGAATGTAATTTATGCATGCATGCATTGCAATTAATGCATTGGTAAACATACTTTTTTGAGGAAAACAAGAGCATTAATTGGGTGCTTTTTTGAGGAGTAGTTGAGAAAAGTAGTACTAGTACTGCTACAGTACGAGTACGTACTCCTCCGTCACATAATGTACGACGTTTTTTGACACTAGTTGGCGTGTACAAAAAATGGCAAAAACATACCCAAAATTTCTTAATCCACGCCAAAAACTACTACCTAGTGCCAAAAATTTCTTACTAGTGCTATTATTTACAGTATAATGCAATCCCATAACGTTCCATAATGCTAGTACTAGTACTCCATGGTACCAAAAACTACTACCTAGTGCCAAAAATTTCTTACTAGTGCTATTATTTAGAGTAGTAAATAATAGCCTCACCCCTTCACTGAGGAACGATCTACAGTTGGAAGGGACGAGGCCCTCCGGTTACTACGCTCTTATCTCCTCCTCGCCAGTTCCCCTCCCCCCGAAGAGAAGGCAGTTCGTCGCTGCTCCCATGGATTCGCCAGGCGGTTCTCCTCCTCGTCGGGGCTGGGAGACCTTGGACGATGATTCTCTGGGAGAAATCGCATGCCGCTCCGACGTCCTCACCGCCGCAAGACTCGGTGCTTCCTGCACCAACTTTTTCAAGACGCTGCTTAAACAGGCTTGGGAAAAGGCCATGCTTGTTGGTCTTCCATGCGTCCTCGAGGAGAAGGTTCTTCTATGGGACAATTCTTCGAACAGTCCACCGCTCCCTGGCCATGGTTGCACGTTGACTCCGCTAGAGTTGACGCGTTGAGAGGTAGTCGGATTTTGTCCGATGAGCAGGTCAGTAATGGAGTTTGATCATGTAGTACTTAGTTATTCCATTTCCATCCCATAATTTCTCCGCTGCCCACCGTCTTATATACAGGTCTGGGTCGGTGCCAACGAAGATTGGCTTGCATACCTCCGGCCGGATACCACCATGATTTTGCACAACATCCACAGCAGTGCGGCCGTTCTGGTAGACCCCTTCTCCACCATTGGGATCGGCCTTCCGGACTGGCTGGGTAAGAATACGTATGATGATGCCTACATGAGATTGAAGAAGATAGCAATTGCGGACCCGCCGACAAAGCGATGCGGCTATGACGATTACTATCTCATCGCGGTGTTCGACATAAGGATTGCCATCAATGCAGGAGGCAGTAACGGCAGAGGCTGGCGCATGTTGGCGGCGGCAGATTTGTAGCCCTACACGTTCGAAGACGCCGTGCGCCATCTAGGCCGCATCTTCGCGGTGACAAGCCAGGGGACTTGTTTCATCTGGTTGACATCCTTTGGTACGGGAGATTACAAACGGAATGCACAAACCATCATTTGCATCCCTAACGGTACTCCATTATTTTGCAGGGACCAGTCATCCCCCGATCAAAATAAGATCGCCGATCCTGGATGTGCATTTGCATCCGCGATTTGGTCTAACCTGGAACCTTGTAGCTGACTTTGGCATATTGGGATCAACTATCTTAGCAGTCGTTACCCATGGTACCACTGATGTGCAACATGGTCACATAATCTACCACGATCGGACCGTCACCATCTACCCAGGTATTCCATTTTTTAACCCTCTCGCCTTCTCTTTCATTGTTGTACTAGTAGTATACTTTGTAGTACTAGTAGGAGTATTTTTTACCTTGGAGGACGCATATAGCTAGCTAGGCCCTTGAAGACTTGAACCCACTAGCTGCCACCATTTTTGTTTTTCCATGTCTTACTATCTCATCCATGTAGCCAAGAGTGGCTATATATAATAAGCCGGTTATTTTACTTTCTCTATACCGGAGTAGTACTATTTGCTGCACAGTATTACTGACCGCCACATTTGAGCACAACATTATTATGCATGGACCTTGACTATGTACGTCACCATGTGTCCAAATCTGGGATGCCGCGTGTACCAGATGAACGGCGCCGAGTTCGTCCCCCGTGATGCTACATGGGTGCCGAGGAACACTCTTGGAGAGTACTCGCTTTTCATTGGGGACAGCTACCCCATTGTGAAGCGGATGCCACCTTCCATCCACGACACGGAAGGCTTGCCGTTCATGAAGCATGGTTGTGTCTTCAGTGCGCACCGCTGGATGAACGACATGCTGGGACACGCTATCCCTGATTTATGCCGCTTCAGCTTGGATGAGTCTCCATCGTGTGGAACCGGACTAGAAAGTTGCGACAATGATTCCCGTTGCCCACTGCTATAGATCGTGCCATCCATGAAGAACACCTGGGACTGGAACCTGGAGGAGGACATGTAGCCCATCTATAACGTGTAAGTGGAGTACGGTAATTGTGAATGGTAGCGCTGTGAATATATGTAGACTAGTCATGCACAAATTTATCACATGAGTTGGAGATGAACTTGTGTGGCATACTTGCATTTGTCCTTTAGAATTTATTGCTAGTAAATGTGTTATGTCTACGTGCAACTTGTGTGGTTGTTGCACGGGCTCCAACACGCTCTTTGAGAAAAAAAAAAGGTGGCACAGCTTTGGATATACGTGACGTGGCGGCATCATACAGTAGCATCGTTCGCTATAGTTGTACTAGTACACTCCTACTAGGACGACAACTCCTATAAAACCTTGCGCTTGGCTCTTTGCCTCTTCGGGAGGTTCAACAGTTCATACTCGTGTGAACCTTGCACTTGGCTCTTCGCCTCTTCGGAAGGTCCAACAATGATGATACTACAGTACAATATGCTTATGGCAATCTCACACCGATTGAACTGCTGCACGTCCACCGCGAGGGCGAGGGCGAGGGAGAGGGCGCTGTAGTCAAAACCCTCTCCTCGTACTGCGAACCACCGTGCGCGTGGGCGAGAGGCGTAGTAAGCAAGCTTCTCCTCATTCGGCGAGTTGACGGGACACATCAAAGCAGTACTAGTACTAGTAGTAGTAGTCCATACCGCGTCCTTTCCGATTAATATGGCTTAATTTGAAACGAGAAAAATACATTGGCGGTCAACGTATGTAACAGTACGCTCTTTAAGGTCACTATATATAGTTTTGCGGCGATTATGCGATCACTAGCTCATAGTAGAGCACCGTATTGCACCCTACTGACCGGCCACATAGTCGACGTGGCACTTTGTTGACTGGTTAAATTGTCACCTGGTTTCTGGGTCCCACCTGTCAGTTGGCAAAGCAAAGAAATCAGTTAAACAAAACTTTATGCAGGCGCGACACGAGTCCAACCCTTGCGCGTGAACCGCCCTGGCTGTGTATGTGAGTGCATGCACGTGTCCTCCCTCGGTCTTCCAACAAAGAGTGTACTACATGATGTACATCTACACTTCCAATGCATTTAGCCTTTAATCTACTAAATCGATATTGATTGACTAATGCACCAACTTGTGATGTAGGTATAGGCTACATGTCTATCCTTAATTATAGCATGCAATGGCCTTCATTTAATCTTCTTATCTCAATGGTCGCATGCACACATAAGTCTGCTACTTTTGGGCGTTAATTATGCCCTGGTCAATGTGTAAATCTCTAAATGTACAGTCTTTCACGGACGTAGGGAGTAGGTTGAGCACTTGAGCGTGAGCGTGTGTGTTGTGTCGTGTGCTGTGTGTCGCATGGGTGCATGAGTGTTGCGTGTGTCCATGTGTACGTGTGAGTGTTGCATGTTGCATGCATGCATGCATGCATGGGGCTTACTCCCTCCCATTGACATGTTCATATTTCAAGCTTCCTCTTTTCCCTCCATATGGTGATACTCCCTCTGTTCCCAAATATAGTACAAAGTTGAGTCATCTATTTTGGAACGGAGGGAGTAGTATGGAGTAAAAGCCTCCCTCTGTTCTCAAATACGGAGTATTTGTCATTCTACAGATTTCAACAAGTGACTAGGTACGGAGAAAAATGAGTGAAGTGAGCGTAGAGGCATAGGGATACTGTAGAAAGGAAGTCCTCGCGATCCATTTATTCCCCATCTCGGTCAGAGAGAACTATTCAACTAGTCTTCGCAGTGAAGTGACAATACACGCTGCAGCAGATGGGACACGTAATTAATAAGCTGAACCAGCATGTTGGTGTTACTAAATCAGCCTTACCCAGTACTGCCATCATGTTTGCCAGTAGAGCACGCTTCCGCAAATACGCCTACGCACCTCTGTCCTCCATTAATTGACATATGGGCCCTGTTGTGGTAGACCCACATGTCATCGGTGTAACTATTTACACTCGGAAGGACGGTATATCCTGGTAGTAGTACTAGTAGAATTGAGATTGAATGCACTTTCTTCCCCGTCTTCCACTCTTCTTCCTCCTCTCTTCTTCTTCCTCCTCTCTTCCACATCGTCGGCCGCACACCATTCACCCCCGCTCACTGCTCGCCCGCCCGCGCCATCATCCTTGGTAGCTCGCGCGTACCATATCCCCCCACTCACTGCTCGGCCACACGAGGAGAAGCTTCTTCGCTTGCCCGCCCGAATCCACTTCCCCGCTGGCTCGCAGGCACCGAAAACCCCAATGGCAGAACTGACTGACACGCAGAGCCGCGATTGGAATTCCCTACCCGATGTTCTCTTGGAGCAGATCTGTAGTCGTATGGACCTACTCAGCACCGTCCGTCTGGTCGCATGCTCGGTGTCTTTGTACCGTCTACTCGTCTGCAACCGGCCGGCTCTTTTCAAGACACCCTGCTTGCTGATGCCCGATCCTCGCAGGTGGCCCAGACACCGACTTGACGATCCTACGGAGGTTGTCGTGGTGCCCCTCGACATGCTACCACTACCCATCCACCTGCCCTTCATGCGCGGCCACTACTGGGCGGGCATGAAGGCCAACTGGGTCGTTCTCATCCACCAATCTGGTAGTCCATGGCATCTCGTGGATATCTACACCCAGCGAGAGATCACCCTTCCATCTTTGGATACCGCCGCCATCGAGCCTCGCGGCCCGCCGGACACTCCTGCCTACTACGCACGAGACGCGTCAAGCTTTTGGCTCGACCTCTGTTTGCAGAAAGTTGTAATCTGCGAAGTGCCCACACCATCAGAAGACTACATGGATTACAAGCTCATTGCCTTGTTCAACAAGGGATTAGTCTATCTGGAATCCGGTCGCCATACATGGTTATGGCTCATCATCAATCCTGTTGAGGAAACATTTCTATCTGATGCTATAGTGCATGATGGCATCGTTTACGCGGTCGACGCATAGATTGGCTACCTATACTAGTGGAATCTATCGTCGTGTAATTGTTCTATCTCATCTCATCTTTACCTTATGAATACGACTGCATGTTCATTTGTTTCAAATTTAGAATGCATAGCATGTCTATAACCACATCATTGCTATATGTTCCTCTCGTTTCCTAGATTTTTATGACCACACATGTTATTGTTAGAGTTGATATGAGAACAATTGGCATCTAATGATTGTTAGAATACATATTATGAGCATAACATCATGATTGCTATATGTTACTCTCGTTTACAAGATTTTTATAACAACGCATGTTATTGCTTAGAGTTGATATGAGAACAATAGTATTAAGTGCTATGGTAGAATATGAGTAGGCGATGTCATAGCTGTTTTCCTCTCATTGTTACATGATGTTTGAACCATGACATATTGCTAGAATATGAAAGCCATTGGCTTATTTTTTTTAACTTGGGGTATGATTATGACCACGGCATTGCAATTCTCTGTCTATGATATGTGTCACTGTTATAATAATCTTAATTCCACACATACTCTGAACATGATTGTTTATTTTTGTCCTTTTGGTCTCCAATTTGAATTGTTGCAGCAGACGCAAATGCGCTGGCCTTCATGATTCTAGGACCTGGAATCATACCAGCCGATGGGTGGTGGTTTATCGCTCGTTCAGCTGACGGCGGTCATTTGATGCTCATTCGCACGTACCAAATTGACCAAACCATTACATCAAACCACATGCAGTACAATGCGTGGGGCGTTCGTGACATTGATGGCTATGGCTGCTTCGTGTTCGAGAAAGATCCCAGCTCCGTTGGGCCAGGCGTATTCAACTGGAGGCGGGTTTACAGCCTCGGCAACCACTCCTTGTTCCTCGGGCTCAATTATCCGATCATCCAACCAATCATCGATCATATCACCGGCGATGATTACTGTGTTATGCAACTTCCATTCGCGAGGGGGGCTGTGTTTATACATCATACCATGGGTTTCATGAATCACCATATCCAGAGATCCGTCGACACAGCTTGTTGCCAGATAATCTTCAGTGTGTGAAAGGCATCAAGCTTCCATGCGATGGATGGCTTTTGCAAACCCGACATGTGGCGATGTGGTTCATGCCAACAGCAAATATGCACAACTTGATTCGTGCTGATATCTAGACTGAGCCATGTATTCTGCTGCTGTAGCACGACCCTCTTTTGTTGGATATTATGTACTGTTGTTAGTTTGAAGCACTCCTCTGGTTTGAAGGATAGATACCTTCCTGGGATCAAGTGCATCCTAACTCACCTGCGTAGGATGTACTGATAATGATGATGGAGATGCTGTGCAGAAGCCATATATATATATATATATATATATACATATATCAGTTAGGCTTCAAGTGCGTACTTGTTAGTTAAACCTATGTATAAATTGTGACACTAAATACGACTAGTAAGTAGTACAATAGCAGTACTAGTATACGTCGGTCAAATTATTCATCATGTCCACACATTGAATTGACGTGACAACACGCTGCGCGTGAGGTGACACAAGAATTCCGGTGGCGTGTTCGGGTATTCTGGAATTGCCGATGCAAGTCGAAGAAGGATTGGCCCAACCTAAGAAACTTGAGGCCAAAGTGAGTGATGACAGCGCGAGATTTCAGTCTCTCATCGATTTGTTCATACCAACCATCGACAGCGAGCACGGCATATGTTACACCCAACCTGAGAAACTTCCAGGTAAGACACCGATCGGCCGTCTACTTGCACAAACATATTCCTTTGTTTATAGCTCTATTTTTCTTTTTACACGCGGACCTGGTGAAGCAATTACAATTTGACAGTTAATAAAAAGTGAAACAAGTGACTGCAACATGCCAAAGATGTTATGAAAATGCCAACTAGGTACACTAAAACCTGTATTCCACAATACTGCAGGTATCACACTGAGTGGCCTAAGGAAGCATTTCTTCCAGCACAATTCCAGGGCGTTCAAAAGGGGTGCGTGGACGTGTCGCAAGATACAGTCGGAGTGCGGCATGCACGCGATGTGGCACAAGACCGGCAATACCTTGCCGGTGATGGTCAACGGCCGGCAGACGGGCAGCAAAAAAGGTTCTGGTGCTGCACACCAACAAGAACTTCGACCAGCAGAGGACCAACTCGGTGATGCACCAGTACCACCTCGGGGACCTGGAGCAAGAGAAGGAGTGGGAGCTAGTCCTCTGCAAGATTTTCTACCAGACGAACACTAGGGCCAGGAGTAAAAAGATTATAAGTTAGTTTGGTATTGGTAGTTGTACTACCTTGTCGTCCGCAAGTTGGTATTGTTGTTAACGATCTTTTGGTATGAACTTGCATTTGCTTCCAACCATCATGCCGAGGGTCGACGTGGATATAAAGCTGAATCATTTTTTCAAAACGAATTTTTAGGCACCTGATTTTTATTTGATGGGTAGCATAAGCACCTGCCGTTCGAATTCCCAGTTCTCTAATTTTTTCGAAACAAGTGCATACACTTATTATCACGATAAAAAAACAATATCCGTGCTGCATCCCAATTATCAGTCTGTACTTGCAGAATTCTCTCGTTTATTGAGCACGTATATTGTTTTTTCAGGTCGAGCAAGTTTCAACTGGGTTGTAGATTGCCAGGGTTGTTTTGTTTTTAACAGGCCCAGCCCATGACGACAACGGGGCACAAAGATCCAGCAGGTATCTACTGGCCTCTGGCCCGCCAGCGTTAGTTATATTTTGTCTTACAACATCCGCAGGCAGTTTTTTTACTGAATCAAACACACAGCCCAGTTCTATTTTCCTCTTGAAACGCATGTCCTACATCCGTTTTCTAAGCTCTACCTATAGTTTTACTAGTTCGTATACATGTATCATTATATTGAAAACACATAAAATTCCCTTTTCATATTTACATCCTTATTTTTGTTGTTTTTTCCCACCCAGCGCTGATTTTTTTACCACTGGTTTTCCCTTAAACCAACTAAATTTTTCCCACGTCTTATTTGCTTACAAAAACAAAACGATTTTTTTTTGGGAAATCAATAAGTTCTTAAAAATGTTTATCATTTCGGGATTACAACAGTTCGGACTCCACCGAAATATGCAAAATAAGGTTGGACTTTTTGACCGTGGTCCTAGGCAAAAAATGGGTTGTAATAAATTACTTAAGAATTAGCAAATGGGCTGCAAATTATAAAAAAATAGCAAATGGCCTTTATGTTGTCTGCCACAGATTTGGAGGCTGACTTGTGGGCCTACTAAGTCCATGCGTACACAAGGTTTCTCAAAAAAGAAACTTAGTCAACAATCGACTCTACCAGCGTCAGACCGTTAGATGTCAATCTAACGGCAATCGTGCTTCTTCAGTCTCTGATCCTCCTGCCCCAGTCGCCCAAACCAGCGCCGTCGGAACCGCCTGCTCCCGCCTCCTGTGGCCGGTAGTACTGCCGGGAAGGCCTCACGGCCCCATCATACTCACATCCCTAGCCTTTCTATCCTTCTACTCACCCACACCTCCTGTTATTTTCCGGCGACGCAGCCGAACTAGTCAACCCTCGTACTCTCCATCGCGTGGGCAGCCACTGCCATGTCTTCCCCGGCTCCATGTCGTTCCCTTCGTAGGCCTCGCCGTCGTCCACCGCCCTGGTGCTCTCGATGCGGCGTGGTCAACGATGTCCATCCAATGGCCGTAGTGCTTCTTCAACCTCTAGTCTTCTTGCCCCAGCCGCCCAAAGTAGCGCCGTTCGTGCTGCATGCTCCTGCCTCCCGTGGTCGGCTGTGCTGCCGCGGAGGCCTCACCGCCCCCTACTATTCCACCGCTGGCCAGACCCTGCGGCGATGGCAGCCTCACACCGCAGCCGAACCAGTGAACCCTCGTACTCCTCTCCGTGCGGGCTTCCACTGCCGCGTTGTCCCCTTCCTAGGCCTCGCCGTCGTCCACCGCCGTGGTGCTCTCTGCGCGGCGTAGTCAACGTGGTCAAGGAAGGACTTCCATCGGAAGAGTACTGTACATGGAGAGGCTGACAGCTGGGTCCACGGCCACACCCCAGTTTTTTTTATTTGCCAAGCAAGTCGCTTTGTCAGGCCTGTTGGGCTGCAAATCTTTCAAGGCGAGGAGAGTTTTCATTCGGCTGGCCGAGAAAATGGCCCATCAGTAATGAGAAATGGGCTGTACATTTTTAAAACACATCAAACCGGCAATTAGTTTCAAATATCTTTTTTTTTCATTTCGAGATTTTAAATTACATTAATTTTTATGCGTGGAGAATCTGTTGGATTTTATATTGATATAACTTTATTTTTAAAATCAGTTTGAATGTGAGTCGAAATTTCGGGATTAAAAACAGTTCGGACCGCACCGAAATATGCAAAATTTCGTATAATTTTTTAACCGTGGCCACAATATGGGCTGTAATGCTAACAAAAAGAATATGGGCTCCAAAAAAACCTTAATAATTAGCAAATGGGCTGTAAATTATTAGAAATAATGGCAGATGGGCTGTATGTTGTTTCCCACAGATTTGAGGCTTTCCTAAAAAAAGGTTGACGCACAAGCAGTGACTGTTGGATGGCCATCCAACGGCCGTCGTGCTTCTTCAATCTCTGCTCTTCCTGCTCCAGCCGCTCAAACAGGCGCCGGCGGGACTGCCTCCTCCCTCCTCCCCGCGGTCGGCTCTGCTGCCGTGCAGGCCTCACCGCCCCACTGTACTCCCATCGCCAGCCTAGCCATCCCTCCACTCACCCACACCTGCTGTTATTCTCCGGCGACGGCAGACGAACCAGTAAACCCTCGTACAGTCGTACTCCCCTCCGCGTGGGAAACAACTGCCGAGCCTTCCCTGCCTCCGTGTCGTTCCCTTCCTAGGCCTCGCCTTCGTCCACCGCCCTGGTGCTCTCGGCGCGGCCTGGTCAACGTGGTCAACGACCGACATGCATCTGAAGTGGACTTTAGGTGGAGAGGCCGATAGCTGGGTCCACGGCCGCACGCAAGGAAATGCCTCCTTATTACACGCAAAATAATGATTCCTCCACCTGACATCTGGGACCCACCGAAAGGGCCTCTGTATTTCGCGAAAAAAACGTTACCGCCGCTGACAGCTCGAACCCACCAGCTATATCTTCGCACGCAAGGAAGTGCCTCCTTATTACGCACAAAAAAATGAATACTCCCCTGTTAGCTGGGACCCAGTATAGTGGCAGACTGACTTGTGGGCCTACTAAGTTGACGGGGACGGAGGGCTTTGTCAACTTAGTCAATATGCACGATTCTAGCTCCAGTGACCGTACGATGTCCATCCAACGGCCGTAGTGCTTCTTCAACCTCTGGTCTTCTTGCTCCAGCCACCCAAACCAGCGCCGGTCGTGCCTCGTGCTCCTGCCTCCCGTGGCCGGCTGCGATGCGGCGGAGGCCTCACCGCCCCCTACTACTCCCACCGCCGGCCAGGCCATCCCTCCACTCACCCACACCCCCTGTTATTCTGCGGCAATAGCAGCCTCACACCGCAGCCGAACCAGTGAACCCTCGTACTCCTCTTCGCGCGGACTTCCACTAGTACGTCTTCCCCGGCTCCGCGTCGTCCCCTTCCTAGACCTCGCCGTCGTCCAGATCATCGCCCTGGTGCTCTCGACGCGGCGTGGTCAACGTGGTCAATGACCGACTTTCATCGGAAGAGTACTGTACGTGGAGAGGCTGACAGCTGGGTCCAGGCGGCCGCAAGGAAGTGCCTCCTTATTACGCGCAAAATAATTATTCCTCCACCTTACAGCAGGGACCCACCGGACGGGCCACCTTATTTCGCGAAAAAATGTTTCCCCCCTGACTGCTCGGACCCACCGGACGGGCCAGCGTATTTCGCAAAAAAAAACGTTCCCCCCGCTGTCAGCTCGGACCCACCGGAAGTGCCTCCTTATTACGCACAAAAAAATGAATACTTCCCCTGCTAGTCGGGACCCACCATGGTGGGAGGCTGACCTGTGGGCCTACTAAGTTGACTGGGACAGGGGCCTTTGTCAACTTTAGTCAATATGAACGATTCTAGCTCCACTGACCGTACGATGTCCATCCAACGGCCGTAGTGCTTCTTCAACCTCTGGTCTTCTTGCTCCAACCGCCCAAAGCAGCGTCGGTCGTGCCGCATGCTCCTACCTCCCGTGGCCGGCTGTGCTGCCGCGGAGGCCTCACCGCCCCTACTATTCCCACCGCTGGCCAGGCCCTGCGGCAACGACAGCCTCACACCGCAGCCGAACCAGTGAACCCTCGTACTCCTCTCCGCGCGCGCACGGGCTTTCACTGTCGCGTCTTCCCCGGCTCCCCGTCGTCCCCTTCCTAGGCCTCGCCGTCGTCCACCGCCCTGGTGCTCTTGGCGCGGCGTGGTCGACGTGGTCAAGGAACGACTTCCATCGGATGTGGACTGTACGTGGAGAGGCTGATAGTTGGGTCCACGGCGGCAGCAAGGAAGTGCCTCCTTATTACGCAGAAAATAATGATTCCTCCACCTGACAGCAGGGACCCACCGGACGAGCCACCATATTTCGTGAAAAAAATGTTTCCTCCCTGACTGTTGGGACCCACCAGCTACACCTTCGCACGCAAGGAAGTGCGTCCGGGCAAAAAAAATGATTCGCCCCCTGACTTCTGGGACCCACCAGCTACATCTTCGCACGCAAGGAAGTGCGTCCGGGCAAAAAAAAAGAAAACCAAAACGATTCGTCCCCTGACTGCTAGGACCCACCGGCCCCCCCGACTGCTTGGACCCACCAGCTACATCTTCGCACGCAAGGAAGTGCGTTCGGGCAAAAAAACGATTCGCCCCCTGACTGCTGGGACCCACCAGCTACATCTTCGCAGGCAAGGAAGTGCCTGACAGTCGGGACCCACCTGGTCGAAGCGTACGTAGCATTGTCATTCTGGTCGCGAACGTGTACGTACATACTGGTCGATGTAGAGGCACGCACGTGTCGTAGTAGAGGCGCGCACGTAGCATGTACACGTACGTACAGCGGCCAGGGTGCAAGAAAGAAAATACGGCCACGTATGTGTACATACGGGCGGGGTCTCGAACGCCTACTCGCGCATACGTACGGCGAGGGCTCGTGTACATGGTTGGGTCAGAACGGAGAAACAGCGTCATCGTCGTGTTCATGGGTCGGAACGGAATGCGTGGTCGTGTTCATCGGGAGGGCTTGGACGGAAGAGGCGATGGAAAAGAGGCCTGGCGTACCGCACAACAGAGGAAACGGACCTCCTACGGTCGAAACGGGGGTCCTGTTGATCGGGAGGGGTGTGGTGTACCGCAAAACGGAGGAAACGGACCTCCTACGGTCGAAACGGGGGTCCTGTTGATCGGGAGGGGTGTGGCGTACCGCAAAATGGAGGAAACGGACCTCCTACGGTCGAAACGGGGGTCCTGTTGATCGGGAGGGGTGTGGCGTACCGCAAAACGGAGTAAACGGACTTGTGTTGGAGCGCTACGGTCGAAACGGGGGTCCTGTTCATCGGGAGGGGTGTGGCGTACCGCAAAACGGCACTCCACGGGATACTGTTCATCTCCACCGTCGACCCCCTCCAGCCTCCACGAGCTACTGTTCATCCACCGTCGACCTCCTCCAGCCTCCACGGGCTCCTGTTCATCCAGCCTCCACCGCGTGCTACTCCACTGGCTACTGTTCAACCACCCCTCCACCGTCTACTGTTCATCCAGCCCTCCACACCACGGGGTCCTGTTCAACCACCCCTCCACGGGCACCCCTCCACCGTCTACTGTTCATCCTGCCCTCCACACCACGGGGTCCTGTTCATCCACCCCTCCACGGGCACCCCTCCACCGTCTACTGTTCATCCAGCCCTCCACCATACCACGGGGTCCTGTTCATCCAGAGGTAATGCCACCGCTCACTGTTCATCCAAACCCCCCGCAACGCTCACTGTTCATCCCATCGATCAGCTTCAGTTAGCAGCAGTAGCCAAGGAATCGCTCGATCGGGTTCAGTTAACAGCCATCGATCGATCGCTCGGGTTCAGTAACGCATAGCTTGCAGTGCAATCGCTCGGGTTCAGTTAGAGCCCAACGCCTCGCTCGGGTTCAGTTAGAGCCAATGCCTCGCACACACGCGCGTATGTGTACGAGAGAAACGCGCATCGCTCGGCCCCCGACCTCCCACCATAACCGGGAACTCCCCGAAATTTTCCTCCCCTCGCTTCTACCACGGTTTTTTCCGTCATGGACGGCCCAAAGAATGTCATGCAGATGCGTCTCCGGCCCGCCCAGGATGAAAAGCCCATTTTCTGTCATGATTTTTTGTCATAGAAGTAAGAGCCCACCACATCTATGATGACACCGAGTTTTGTCACAATTATCGTCATAGAAGTGTCATATGTATGACAGAAAAAAAATTCGTTCGGCCCAAAATGTCATGGATGTGTCTTTTTTTTGTAGTGAATATGACCTAAACGGTAGTGCCACAAATAAGTTGCACTATCATTATTAAACTTATATCTTTTGGCTTCAATACTATGAACATGTGTATCACTACTATCAAGATTTAGTAAAAATAGACCACTCATCAAGGGTGCATGACCATAAAAGATATTATTCATATAAATAGAACAACCATTATTCTCTTATTTACATGAATAGCTATCTCGCATCACACAAGATCTAGATATAATGTTCATGCTTAACACTGGCACCAAATAACAATTATTCAGGTCTAAAACTAACCCCGGAGGTAGATGTAGAGGTAGCGTGCCGACGGCGATCACATCGACTTTGGAACCATTTCCCACGTGCGTCGTCAACTCGTCCTTAGCCAATCTTCGCTTAATCTGTAGCCCCTGTTTCGAGTTGTAAATATTAGCAACAGAACCAGTATCAAATACCTAGGCGCTACTGCGAGCATTAGTAAGGTACACATCAATAACATGTATATCAAATATACCTTTCACTTTGCCATCCTTCTTATCCACCAAATACTTGGGGCAGTTCCGCTTCCAGTGACCAGTCCCTTTGCAGTAGAAGCACTTAGTCTCGGGCTTAAGTCCAGACTTAGGCTTCTTCACTTGAGCAGCAACTTGCTTGTTGTTCTTCTTGAAGTTCCCTTTCTTACCTTTGCCCTTCTTCTTGAAACTGGTGGTCTTGTTGACCATCAACACTTGATGCTCTTTCTTGATTTCTACCTCTGCAGCCTTTAGCATTACGAAGAGCTCGGGAATTGTCTTATCCATCCCTTGCATATTATAGTTCATCACGAAGCTCTTGTAGCTTGGTGGCAGTGATTGAAGAACTCTATCAATGACACTATCATCAGGAAGATTAACTCCCAGCTGAGTCAAGTGGTTGTGGTACCCAGACATTCTGAGTATATGTTCACTGAGAGAACTATTCTCCTCCATTTTGCAGCTGTAGAACTTATTGAAGACTTCATATCTCTCAATCCGGGCATTTTATTGACATATTAACTTCAATTCTTGGAACATCTCATATGCTCCATGACATTCAAAATGTCGTTGAAGTCCCGGTTCTAAGTCGTAAAGCATGGCACACTGAACTATCGAGTAGTCATCAGCTTTGCTTTGCCAGACGTTCTTAACGTCGTCAGCAGCATCTGCAGCAGGCTTGTCACACAGCGGTGCTTCTAGGACGTAATTCTTCTGTGCAGCAACGAGGATAATCCTCAAGTTACGGACCCAGTCCGTGTAATTGCTACCATCATCTTTCAACTTAGATTTCTCTAGGAACACATTAAAATTCAATGGAACAACAACACGGGCCATTTATCTACAACAACATAGACACGCAAAATACTATCAGGTACTAAGTTCATGATAAATTAAAGTTCAATTAATCATATTACTTAAGAACTCCCACTTAGATAGACATCCCTCTAATCATCTAAGTGATCACGTGATCCATATCAACTAAACCATGTCCAATCATCACGTGAGATGGAGTAGTTTTCAATGGTGAACATCACTATGTTGATCATATCTACTATATGATTCACGCTCGACCTTTCGGTCTCAGTGTTCCGAGGCCATATCTGCATATGCTAGGCTCGTCAAGTTTAACCCGAGTATTCTGTTTGTGCAAAACTGGCTTGCACCCGTTGTATGTGAACATAGAGCTTATCACACCCAATCATCATGTGGTGTCTCGGCACGACGAACTGTAGCAACGGTGCATAATCAGCCTTGAAATTTAGTGAGAGATCATCTTATAATGCTACCGCCATACTAAGAAAAATAAGATGCATAAAGGATAAACATCACATGCAATCAATATAAGTGATATGATATGGCCATCATCATCTTGTGCCTTTGATCTCCATCTCCAAAGCACCGTCATGATCACCATCATCACCGGCTTGACACCTTGATCTCCATCGAAGTATCGATGTCGTCTCGCCAACTATTGCTTCTATGACTATCGCTACCGCTTAGTGATAAAGTAAAGCAATTACATGGCGATTGCATTTCATACAATAAAGCCACAACCATATGGCTCTTGCCAGTTGCCGATAACTGTGTTACAAAAAAAATGATCATCTCATACAACAATTTATATAATCACGTCTTGACCATATCACATCACAACATGCCCTGCAAAAACAAGTTAGACGTCCTCTATTTTGTTGTTGCAAGTTTTACGTGGCTACTACGGGCTTAGCAAGAACCGTTCTTACCTACGCAATAAAACCATAACGTAGTATAGTGATTGCTTTTTGATCCTTAGAAAGAACCCTGTTCATTGAAACCGATTCAACTAAAGTTGGAGAAACATACACCCACTAGCCGCCTGTGTGCGAAGCACATCGGTAGAACCAGTCTCGCGTAAGCATACGCGTAATGTCAGTCTGAGCCGCTTCATCCAACAATACCACTGAATCAAGAATCAACTAGTGATGGTAAGCAATATGTATATACTCACGCCCACAACTCCTTTGTGTTCTACTCGTCCATATAACATCTACGCATAGACCTGGCTCTGATGCCACTGTAGGGGAACACAGTATTTCAAAAAAATTCCTACGATCACACAAGATCTATCTAGGAGATGCATAGCAACGAGAGGGGAGAGTGTGTCCATGTACCCTTGTAGACCAAAAGCGGAAGCGTTAAGTAACGCGGTTGATGTAGTCGAACATCTTCGCGATCCAACCGAACGCACAGCACCTCCGCGATCTGCACACGTTCAGCTCGGTGACATCCCTCGTACTCTTGATCCAGTTGAGGCCAAGAGAGAGTTTCGTCAGCACGATGGCGTGATGACGGTGATGATGAAGTTACCGACGCAGGGCTTCACCTAAGCACTACAACGATATGACCGAGGTGGAAGTCTGTGGAGGGGGGCACCGCACACGGCTAAGACAACTGTCAACTTGTGTGTCTATGGGGTGCCCCCTTCCCCCGTATATAAAGGAGTGGAGGAGGGGAAGGCCGGCCCTCTCTATGGCGCGCCCAAGGGGGATTCCTACTCCTAGTAGGAGTAGGTTTCCCCCCTTTCCCTAGTTGGAGTAGGAGAAGAAGGAAGAGGGAGAAGGAGAGAAGGAAAGGGGGGTCAGCCCCCTACCCAATTCGGATTGGGCTTGGGGGGGCACCCCTCACTTGGTCGCCTCCTCCTCTCTCTCCCACTATGGCCCATTAAGGCCCATTGACTCCCCAGGGGGTTCCGGTAACCCCCCGGTACTCCGATAATTGCCCGAACTTATCGAAAATCTTTCTGGTGTCCAAACATAGCCTTCCAATATATCAATCTTTATGTCTCGACCATTTCGAGACTCCTCATCATGTCCGTGATCACATCCGGGACTCCTAACTATCTTCGGTACATCAAAACACATAAACTCATAATATCGATCATCATCGAACGTTAAGCGTGCGGACCCTACGGGTTCAAGAACTATGTAGAAATGACCGAGATTCATCACTGTTCAATAACCAGTAGCGGAACCTGGATGCTCATATTGGTTCCTACATATTCTACGAAGATCTTTATCGGTCAAACCGCATAACAACATACGTTGTTCCCTTTGTCATCAGTATGTTACTTGCCCAAGATTTGATCGTCGGTATCATCATACCTAGTTCAATCTCATTACCGGCAAGTCTCTTTACTCATTCCGTAGTGCATCATCTCGTAACTAACTCATTAGTGCTTGCAAAGCTTAAAGTGATGTGCATTACCGAGAGGGCCTAGAGATACCTATCCGACAATCGGAGTGACAAATCCTAATCTCGATCTATGCCAACTCAACAAACTCCATCGGAGACACCTGTAGAGCATCTTTATAATCACCCAGTTACATTGTGACGTTTGATAGCACACTAAGTGTTCCTCCGTTATTCGGGAGTTGCATAATCTCATAGTCATATGAACATGTATAAGTTATGAAGAAAGCAATAGCAACAAACTAAACGATCATAGTGCTAAGCTAATGGATGGGTCAAGTCAATCACATCATTCTCTAATGATGTGATCCCGTTCATCAAATGACAACTCATGTCTATGGTTAGGAAACTTAACCATCTTTGATTAACGAGCTAGTCAAGTAGAGGCATACTAGTGACACTATGTTTGTCTGTGTATTCACACATGTACTAAGTTTCCGGTTAATACAATTCTAGCATGAATAATAAACATTTATCATGATATAAGGAAATATAAATAACAACTTTATTATTGCCTCTAGGGCATATTTCCTTCAACTCCGTGAAGACAGATGAGAAAACGAGCAACTTAATGTCTATTTGAGCCGTCCAAGTATAATCATGTGGTGTTGCTTATTTCTCATTCCTCTCCAACCCTCTTCTCCACCGATCATGTCGCCCTCCGGTCAAGTCCATCCTCCTGCATGCCTCATTTGAACATTCGCATTTGGGCCTAGACCATGCATGTATTTCTAATATTGTTGTCTGACATGCATACATACAAACAGTTCGTTTAAAGTTTTGTGTTGCCTCCAAGTGTCGCTTCCCATCTTAGTTTTGACATCCCATTCGGTTCATGCCCGACACATCTTGACGAGATCGATAGATGTTGAGATATCAAGTGCGTGTCGTGCAAGGAGATAAAGGTTTGGTGTGTTTTTATGATAGAAATGACCGTGTGGGGTGGAGAGAAGGGGGGTGTTTATGTGTGCGCGCGTTGGTTGTGTACCATCTAGCTATGGATCGATTGAAAGAGGACTAGGGAGGGTCTGGAGATCGACCGAACGGCCGATCTAGAGAGGGGCGGGGAGAAAGATGAATGTATGCTTAAAAAGATAGATGAAGGCTTGGTTACAATTAATGCATGGTAGAGTGACCTAGGCGTGTGTCGAAGAGCGACCTAACGAGCGAGATACAATCCCGATACCTCGAGAGATCAATTAGGTGTGACATGCACGAAGAGGAAGAGAGGTGGTATGTGTGTGTGTGTGTGAGAGAGAGAGAGAGAGAGAGACTTTGACCGGCGGCATCCTTCGGTGGTAGGGGGCTGGGCGGAGGAGAGGGAGGCGACAGCTCTAGGGTTCCGCCCGAGCTGTCTCACCGGGAAGCGGCACGGGGTCCTTTTCCTCGATAGATCCTTTTTTGTGAGAAAACTTCCGATCTATTCATCAACTGTCAAGGTGGTATAAAGAACACCTACCGACGACTACAAGCACTAGAGTGAGCCGAAGTTGCGCTGTCGTCATCGCCACTCCCTCATCGGAGCCGGGCAAACATTGTCGTAGTAGATAGTCGAGAAGTCGTCGTGCTAAGGAAGGACCAGCGCACCAGAACAACAACCACAACAGATGAAGAGAAGCCTAGATCGAAAGGATCCAACCTACATACACATAGACGTAGACGAACGAAAACCAGATCCAAGCAGATCCACCAAAGACAAACGCCGACTGGATCCCACAAGATCCGCCAGAGACACACCTCCACCCGCCCCCCGACGACACTTGAAACATCACCGAGGAAATGGCCAGGCGGGGAGGACCTTATTCCATTTTTAAGAAGCCGCCTCCGCCTCGTCTTCTTAAGTATAACACAAACCGTAACAAAACTCGAAAAAACACCTAAATACGGCGACCTCCCTTGCTTCACCAACTTGATCAACGATGCGTACGAATCAGGTTAAAGGAAATGATATATAAGGATCAAAGCTTATAACGCACTAACGTAATCTCCCGTGCGAAAATGCACACAATAAAATATGCTGATTTTTCCTTTCTTGGCCAAAATCTGGCCCTAGCTAGCCAGACTACGAGCGCATGCATACATCTCCAGTGTTCCTCTGGTCTAGATAGTGAAATAAAAAAGATAAAAATTCACTGTAGGTCATTAAACTTGAGCCGGTTGACAGTTTGGTACCACTACTTTAAAATACCTAAACTACGGTCCACGTACCTGCGCAAGGGGTTCACTTTGGTCCGTATGTATGATTTCATCTACGTATTTGCTGACTTGGCCGAGTCAGCGGCCGCCAGCTCGCTTTGACCGCCACCTACCCGCATACTAGTCCATCCGGGTTTTTTTTATAAAAACACCAGACAAAGCGACCAGGTACTGGCATTTTTACAAAAAAAACCCGGGATGGACTAGTATTCACCGTCGACGTCATGCGGGAGCGCGTCGAGTTCCTCCGCTCCCTCGGCCTCGGCCCCGACGACCTCGCCGCCTACCCGCTCACCCTCGGTTGCAGCGTCCGCAAGAACATGGTCCCTGTCCTTGACTACCTCGGCAAGATCGACGTCCGTCGCGACGAGCTCCCGCACCTGCTCCGCCGCTACCCGCAGGTGCTCCACGCCAGCATCGTCGTCGACCTCGCGCCTGTCGTCAAGTACCTCCAGGGGATGGATGTCAAGCCCGGCGACGTGTCGCACGTGCTCGAACGCTACCCGGAGCTCCTCGGCTTCAAGCTCGAGGGCACCTGTCCAGTTCCTGTCCATAGTTGTGGCGCAAGGGGGGAAGGGATCCCCGTTCATTTTCTGGTCGTGATTTCTGATAAGGTTCTGCAGCCTCCTGACTTGAAACTGAAAGGCAGGAATTTCACATAGAACGGGTCAGCTCTGTTCGGTTGGCACTTGGCAGCAATTTCTCCAGATAGAGTGGCTACTGGAACTGAAATGTTTCTAGCAAAATTCTTTGTTGCGGATGATCCAGTTTTCGATGGAAACACACCAAATTCCAAACTAAATGGCGCCAGCAGCCTGACTAGCAACTCTGGACTATCCACTATCTGGAGGCAGGAGTGGTGGACTTCTCCTTTCCAGGCATTCTGAAACGGGGATCCGCGACTTTGGTGTTCAATAGGAGACAAGTTTTATAAGCCACAATACCTACTCCTTGGTTAATACTCCTTTGGAGTTCTAGACTGGAGTAGTATGCATTGCAGACTTTTTAAAGCCATCTCTGCGATCTTTATCAGTTCTTGACAACATAGTCAAAATCTTGATGCCAACATCCCTCTCTACTACATAGTCGTAGTCTAGTGAAATAAACTCAATCATGAAGAAAAGGGTATATCATAAGAAAATGACAAGGTCGACTCAAAAAAAATAAGGAGAGACAAGGTGACACCAAAGATGAACATGCATTGCATTGGAAGACCAACAGGTGGCATTAACATGAGGCTCATATCTCACTTCTGACTGGGAATGTCAGATTTATAACATCACAATTTGTTCATTGTTTGCTCAGGTTCTTGCAAATGCAGTGGGTCATAATGCAGTTTCACATTCAGAACAATGCAAACTGTCTACTCCAGACCGCAAAATGTGTCACCTTGTCTAGGCATACATGAGCAAACAATGAACATGTTTACAGTATATCTAGGCATACATGAGAAACATGCAAAGGGAGTATATAATATAACTTCAAGTTTACAATATATCTAGGCATACATGAGAAAGATGGTTGCAAAATGTGTTCCCATATGAAAATGCCAAATGTGTCAGTAACAAGGATCGATGCTACATCATTTCCCAGTTAAACAAGCATTGTGTGAAATATCTGAATATATCAGAGCTCTAAGCTACAGTTTGATTATATCCAGCATTTGGTTTATCAAGCACATCCTTCAAAAATGACAGTCTAGTGATCACTACTGCATCATATACAACAAAGCATCAAGCTCAAGACATAAATGCAAGTTTGTTAGCTAACAATTGATATTAGATACTATGAACGAAGGGAATCATTCGATGAACTCATCATCGGTGTCATCATAATTGCTATCCTCTTCCATATCCTCATCATCCTCATATTGTACTTGCTCCATAAACCTATCTTTGTCAAAGGAATTATCATCCTCCATTTCTTCAACTCCAATCGTGTCACACTTCATACGCTCATCGAATTTTGCATCAGAGTAGTTGAGCAGGCATGCGAGAGAGCATGTGAACCCCTTGTGCTACAGCTATGGACAGGAACTGGACAGGTGCCCTCGAGCTTGAAGCCGAGGAGCTCCGGGTAGCGCTCGAGCACGCGCGGCACGTCGCCGGGCTTGACGTCCATCCCCTGGAGGTACTTGACGACGGGCGCGAGGTCGACGACGATGCCGGCGTGGAGCACCTGCGGGTAGCGGCGGAGCAGGTGCGGGAGCTCGTCGCGGCGGACGCCGATCTTGCCGAGGTAGTCAAGGACGGGGACCATGTTCTTGCGGACGCTGCTGCCGAGGGCGAGCGGGTAGGCGGCGAGGTCGTCGGGGCCGAGGCCGAGGGAGCGGAGAAACTCGACGCGCTCCCGCATGACGTCGACGGTTAATACTAGTCCATCCGGATTTTTCTTTGTAAAAACGCCAGTACCTGGTCGTTTTGTCCGGCGATTTTACAAAAAAAAAACCCGGATGGATTAGTATTCACCTTAGGTACGATCAGGTGGCGGTCAAAGCGAGCTGGCGGCCACTGACCCGGCCAAGTCAGCAAATACGTAGACGAAATTGTACATACGAACCAAAGTGAACCCCTTGCGCAAGTACGTGAACCTTAGTTCGGATATTTTGAAGTAGTGGTTCCAAACTGTCAACCAACTCAAATTTAGTGACCTACGGTAAATTTTTCTCGATAAAAAATGTGCAGATGCAATGTTTGTGTCGTGGGGATTAAACAATACTACCACTTGATTTTATTTTTTAGAAAAAACTAACCATACTAGTAACCCACCATTTTTGTTTACGTGGCGAGGAACAAGTATTGCCGGCTCCGATTCTAGAAAAAAAAGAAGTATTGCCGGTTCCTGTCGCCGGCCAGCGTACGTATCGACTGCACGTCACATAAAAAGATTTCCTCCTTTTGTTTTAATTTTTGCTACTGTATGTGCCACGATGGCAAAAAGATAAATGGAGCGGAGATCTTTTGTGGGAAATGAGGCGGACATGACAACGAGTCATCATCATTTCTGCCCTGGACGGGGCGCATGCATGGCAATGGTAGAAAGAAACAGGGCCGGGGAAGGCAAAAATCTAGCTTTTGGGCGAGACGTAGAATCAGGCGAGCCGGCAGCGGTGTGTTTGTGCCTTTGCAATTCAATGGGACAGCTGCCTGAATGAAGCAGTTCAAGGAAAATATCTGTCCGGGGCAACGGGAGCTTAGAGCAACTCCAACGGGTCGACCTAAATAGACGGCGATTTCGTCCGTTTTTTATCCGTTTGGGTCGGTCGCCTGCCCTGCGTTCGTTCTCTTTTAGATTTGGATCGGCAGCGTGCCAATTGCGTTGACTCATATGTGCCTGCGTGGCCGGCTGGCCGCTCAATATTTACATTGATTTGCATTCAAACATATTGTCAAATAATATAGTATTATCGAATAAAAATATTATAGTTTTACAAGCCGGATACAAATAAAAATGTTTCACATAGTTTTACAGCCGAATGAAAGAAGATACATCTATTGGTTGCCAACATGAGCCCACATATGCTCAACCAAATCATTTTGCAGTTGCACTTGAGTTTCCCAATCACGCATGTCTTCATGAAATTGGGTGAATTGTTCAAACGTTGCCGCTACTCCATGTTCAGGCACAACATTCTCAACCTGAAACTGAAACCCTTGATCGTACAGACGTTCTGGGCGCTTGTCTTCTACGATCATATTGTGCATGATCACACAAGCAGTCATCACCTCCCACAGTTTCTGCTTGCTCTAGGTATTAGCAAGATACCGAACAATGCCCCATCGAGATTGCAAAACACCAAAGGCACGCTCGACATCCTTCCTGGCACTCTCTTGCTCCTGGGCAAATATTTTCCTCTTCTCTCCGACATGGTTGGGTATTGTCTTGACAATAGTGGTCCACTGAGGATAGATACCGTCACCCAGGCAGTATCCTTTGTCGTAGTTGTGGTCGTTGACAGTAAAGTTCACCGGTGGGCTGTTGCCTTCGGCAAGCCTAGCAAACACCGGCGAGCGCTGATGCACGTTGATATTATTGTGTGATCCAACCATGCCAAAGAAACAGTGCCAGATCCAGAGATCTTGAGACGTCACGACCTCTAGGATGACAGTGCAAGCCCTGACATGTCACTTATACTGCCCTTGCCAAGTAGAAGGACAGTTCTTCCACTCCCAGTGCATGCAGTTCTATACTGTCAAGCATCCCTGGGAAGCCCCTTCTAGCATTCATCGCCAACAAAATGGGTTGTATCTTCAGCCGTCGGCTCTCTCAAGTACTCAGGGCCAAACACAACAATAACAGCCTTGCAGAACTTATACAGGGACTCTAGGCATGTAGACTCGCTCATACAGACTACTCGTCAATGAGATCACCGGGCACTCCGTATGCAAGCATTCGGATGGCGGCAGTGCATTTCTGATAAGGGGAGAAACCAATCTTGCCGACGGCATCCTCTTTGCACTCAAAATAGTCATCATAGCCGACCACTCCCTCTCTAATACGGTTGAAAACATGCCTACTCATACGGAAACGGCGGCGGAATTTGTGATGTTTGAACAACGGGTTTGTTGTATCAAAGTAGTCCTTCCAAATAAGGAAATGCCCGCTTTCTCGGTTGCGATTCAACGCCGGAAGATGGCCCGAAATGGAGCCACGAAACAACGGCCGCTGGCTGTTGAGGTGGTGATGGACCAACACGGCAGCCAATATCTCCTCCTCGTCGTCGGACGACGAATCGTCGGAGTCACAAAGGAAATTGTGGAAAAAGAACTCATCGACGGAGTCCATTTTCGTACCTTGGCAAACTGTCGAACAGTTTGCAGGCATCGAAGAAGGAGAAGGCCGGCGAGGGGAGTCGTGCGCGCACGGACCAGCTAGCTGCCCTACCGACTTTCGACGAGTGGGCCGGCGTCCGACGAGCGTGCCGGTGAGGATTTGGCCGGCGCAGCGAGGCGGCCTCTTAGTTGCGGGCGGCTATGCGGTTGGGGGAGCGGCGGTGGGAAACAATTTGCTCCTCGACGGCAAGACGGCGGTGGCGGGGCGACGGGGGGAGTGAGCGGCGTTGCTGGGCGGATGTGGAGGCGGCGGCAGCTGGCAGAGTCGCCGGCAAAAAAGGGCGGCGGTGTCGACGACGAAGAAGGCGGGCGAGGGTTGCTGGGGTGGGAGAGGCCAATAAGCCACTGACCAGCGGGCCCCGGAAAAGGAGTAGACGCGCACGCATCCGTCTCGTGTTCGCGCCGACGCAAATCCGGCTCAAAATTGAGGCGGGAATGGGTCGTCCGCGGACAAAAAGCGGACGCCTGTCCGTTTTAAATCGGCACGTTAGGCCGATTTTTCTGTTCGCGCCGACCCAACCGAACAACGACGGATGAAATGGGTCACCCCATTGAAGTCGCTCTTAAGACTTGACAGCAGCTCGCATGGATCTACTCCTTCCGTTCTAATGTAAGACGTTTTTACAAACTAAATTAAGTTATAAGAATGTCTTATAATATGAGACAGAATAATACTATTTTCGTAGGAAATGGGAGAGATCAGGAACGCGGTTAAACCGAGCTTGAGCTCAATGTGAGCTCGGTTAAATAGTAAAAAGAAAAAAAGAAACATTGACAAATGTTTTGATTGCTTGTAAAGTTTCAATATTGTACAACATTCGTGAAAAATGTGAAAAAGTTGATGCTCTAAAAGTATTATTTTCAAAAACATTTTGGAGCATCGATTTTGTCCTTTTGTCATATCTTTCGCGACTGTTATTTCATGATGAAACTTGAAAAAAAATAAACTTTCGATCTATTCGTGTTCAATCACGGAAGTAAAACGAATATCAGAAATATTAAAATTACATCCAGATCTGTAGACCATTTGGCGACGACTATAAGCACTGAAGCGACACAAAGACTTGTCGTCGTCATCGCCTCTCCCTCGCAGGAGCCGATCAAAACTTGTTGTATTAGACGGTCGAGAAGTCGTCGTGCTAAGGCCCTATAGGGCCAGCACCCCAGAACAGCAACCGTTGCCGATGAAGAATAGTGTAGATTGGAGGGATCCAATTTGAAGACATACGGACATAGACGAACGACGACCAGAACCGAGCAGATCCACCGAAGACACATCTCCACACACACGGGCGATGCTAGACGCACCACCGGAACGAGGCTAGGCGGGCAAACCTTATTCCATCTTCAGGGAGCCCCCGCCATCTCGTCTTCCTGAAAATGACATAAACCCTAACAAAAGTAAAAAAATAAAACATCTAAATAGGGAGTCCTCTTGCCGGCAAGGGCCCAGATCCACCGCGTCCTCATGGCCCCTAAGGCCACCGGAGACGAAGCGGCCCGACGGTGGCGCCGGAGGAAAGCAGAGAAACCCTAATCTTTTTTGGAAGGAGGAGGAGGCGGATGTGTGTTGTTGGGCGTATACATCGTTTTCTGCTTTCTATTTCGTGATGAAATTTTGCAAGCAATGAAACATTTGTCCATGTTTGCTAGAAAAAAATCCAGATTTTTTTATTTCATTTACTGTCAGAACAGGACTTTTAGATAGATCCTAGCAAGCCCTTTTTTCCCTAAAAAAAACCAAGACTCATTTTTCGGCAGGAACGTGTGTCACGTGTGTAGGATGGGATGGTGGCAGATTACGAAACATTTGGTCAACTAGTAGTGTCTCCTTATAAATCTCGGAATAAACTCAACCTCCATTCTCCCATCGCGCGCTCTCTCCTCCTCCTCCCAAAAAAGATTAGGGCTCATCACCCGACCAGTACAGTCATCCTCACACAAATACCAGTTCATCATTTCGGTCTCTCTAGAACTGTAGTAGTAAATCCTTGTGTTCGATCGAGCACTGCGTCTGTTGCCACTGCCGGGACTCGGATTGCTTTTCTCCTCAACTTTGGCATTCGATGGGTGTAAAGGTCTTCCCTTCCCGTTGGCCATCATTTCCTCTTCTTCCTTTGCGCTAAACAAATTTTGTTTAGCGCCACCTCCACCTGACCTGACCTGACCCCAGCAAAAGCAAAGCCAAGCGCCTTGCCATTAAAAGGCTTCCTTTTTTTGGCTCCAAATCTGCGTCCGGTTTGGTTCCTTCCTTCCACCAATCTCTCCGGCGGCTCTCCAATTCCATTCCACCATCGAAATCCAACCCTTGACCTCCCTCCAATTCCCCAAGAACAAGCATAAGCAGACAAGCTTGGCCGCTCCGATGGGGGTGCTCGCCGACAGGCTCAGGGCCTTCTCCACCAACCGATGGCTCGTCTTCGTCGCCGCAATGTGGCTGCAGTCCATGGCCGGCATCGGCTACCTCTTCGGCGCCATCTCGCCCATCCTCAAGGCCGCGCTCGGCTACAACCAGCGCCACGTGGCGGCGCTCGGCATCGCCAAGGACCTCGGCGACTGCGTCGGCTTCCTCGCCGGCTCGCTCTCCGCCATGCTGCCCGCCTGGGCCATGCTGCTCATCGGCGCCCTGCAGAACTTCCTCGGATACGGATGGCTCTGGCTCATAGTCACCAAGCAGGCGCCGCCGCTGCCCCTCTCCATGGTCAGTAAGTCAAGTCCCTCCTCTGCCGCTGCTTCTTTCTTGCTTGCTTTCTTTCTTTCTTTCTTTCTTTTTGAATTGTGCGCTGCTTCTTTCTTAGATTGGTTGATGATACTATGAATCTGATTGAATCACAGAGCTGTTCAAAATGGTCCTCAACTTTGAATGCTACTGCTGAATTACACACACAATACATTCAGGTCGTCGTGCCAATTTGTTTATGGAATTGCAAACAAGGTGGGCTGTAGACCGCAGAGCACATGATAATTAAATAAAATGAGGGGCACATGATCATTAAATAAAATGAGGGTTACTGGCTGGATAGGATCAGCTGATGAAAATGGCGTGGAGGGAGAGTACATCTTAGATTAAATCAGTTTTCTAGGCACCGGCTTTCTTGTGAAATTGACTAATCACACATGTTTAAGTGTGAAATGCCGGCCCGCCAATGGTGTATTCTTCTACTCCTAGTGTAGCATTCTTTATTTACAATAACTTGTCCTTGTCACTACTTTTGTTTTCAGTAGTCACCATGTTATGCTTAATTATTTACTGTCACAGCAACCACTTGCCTATTTGTCAATATTCAAGTCTTTAATTCTTTATCGGCGTGAGTTGATGCAACAGAGATTATTCTTAATTCAAATATTATGTTGCTTTTTTAACACAATTTTCTCTCTATAATATTTTAATGGATTCACTATAAACTATATTGGCCTTATCTGGATTAGATGGCCAAGTAGTCTAGTCTTACTTCCTAAACCTCCTATGTTTCTGTTGGGGAACGTAGCAATAATTCAAAAAATTTCTACGTACCACCAAGATCAATCTATGGAGTCATCTAGCAACGAGGGAGGAGTGGATCTACATACCCTTGTAGATCGCGCGCGGAAGCGTTCAAGAGAACGGGGTTGATGGAGTCGTACTCGTCGTGATCCAAATCACCGATGATCCTAGCGCCGAACGGACGGCACCTCCGCGTTCAACACACGTACGGAGCAGCGACGTCTCCTCCTTCTTGATCCAGCAAGGGGGGAGGAGAGGTTGATGGAGATCCAGTAGCACGACGAGGTGGTGGTGGAAGTAGCGGGATTCCAACAGGGCTTCGCCAAGCGTTGCGGGAGGAGGGAGATGTGTCATGGGAGGGAGAGGGAGGCGCCAGGGCTTAGGTGCGGCTGCCCTCCCTTCCCCCCACTATATATAGGGCCAAGGGAGAGGGGGGGGCGCAGCCTTGGCCCTTCCTCCAAGGAAGGGTGCGGCCAGGGAGGAGTCCATCCTCCCCAAGGCACCTAGGAGGAGCCTTCCCCCTTTAGGACTCTTTCTTTCCCTTATCTCTTGGCGCATGGGCCTCTTGGGGCTGGTGCCCTTGGCCCATATAGGCCAAGGCGCACACCCCTACAGCCCATGTGGCCCCCCGGGGCAGGTGGACACCCTTGATGGACCCCCGGACCCCTTTCGGCACTCCCGGTACAATCCCGATAATGCGCGAAACTTTTCCGGCGACCAAAAAAGACTTCCCATATATAAATCTTTACCTCCGGACCATTCCGGAACTCCTTGTGACGTCCGGGATCTCATCCGGGACTCCGAACAACTTTCGGGTTACCGCATACTAATATCTCTATAACCCTAGCGTCACCGAACCTTAAGTGTGTAGACCCTACGGGTTCGGGAGACATGCAGACATGACCGAGATGACTCTCCGGTCAATAACCAACAGCGGGATCTGGATACCCATGTTGGCTCCCACATGTTCCACGATGATCTCATCGGATGAACCACGATGTCAAGGACTTAATCAATCCCGTATACAATTCCCTTTGTCTAGCGGTACGATACTTGCCCGAGATTCGATCGTCGGTATCCCGATACCTTGTTCAATCTCGTTACCGGCAAGTCTCTTTACTCGTTTCGTAACACATCATCCCGTGATCAACTCCTTGATCACATTGTGCACATTATGATGATGTCCTACCGAGTGGGCCCAGAGATACCTCTCCGTTTACACGGAGTGACAAATCCCAGTCTCGATTCGTGCCAACCCAACAGACACTTTCGGAGATACCTGTAGTGTACCTTTATAGCCACCCAGTTACGTTGTGACGTTTGGCACACCCAAAGCACTCCTACGGTATCCGGGAGTTGCACAATCTCATGGTCTAAGGAAATGATACTTGACATTAGAAAAGCTTTAGCATACGAACTACATGATCTTGTGCTAGGCTTAGGATTGGGTCTTTGTCCATCACATCATTCTCCTAATGATGTGATCCCGTTATCAATGACATCCAATGTCCATGGTCAGGAAACCGTAACCATCTATTGATCAACGAGCTAGTCAACTAGAGGCTTACTAGGGACATGGTGTTGTCTATGTATCCACACATGTATCTGAGTTTCCTATCAATACAATTCTAGCATGGATAATAAACGATTATCATGAACAAGGAAATATAATAATAACTACTTTATTATTGCCTCTAGGGCATATTTCCAACAGTTTCTCCAAATTTCTCACATGTCAGAAGTAGTATATTGTAAATTTATGGCTGTCAAGAGTGTGCACATAGCTTTGCAAGGTGTGATGTTTGATTGCAAAATCTGCACGCCATATCATAAATCATCATCACAATCACTATGATTGACCGGTGAATGGCTGAATGGTTGCTTATTTACAAGTAAACAATTAGTTTGTCCACATCATTTTCTACACAGCCTCAGTTGCTTCGTCAAGCAAATGTTCGTGTGCAGCTCAGGATAATGTAACCCACACATTTGTTGCTTGCCATGCAGAGCTGCATTCTTTGTTTTGTTTCTATCTCTTAAATATATGAATTCATATATTGTACACTATGTATGCTCAGTTCTGTATACGGAACTACAGAGAGAATGCAAAAAGCTATAGAATTG
This sequence comes from Triticum urartu, assembly GCF_003073215.2. Taxonomy (NCBI): domain Eukaryota; kingdom Viridiplantae; phylum Streptophyta; class Magnoliopsida; order Poales; family Poaceae; genus Triticum; species Triticum urartu. The sequence goes on along the minus strand of NC_053023.1, from coordinate 463,524,925 downwards.
GTATGGTCTTCTCCAAATAAAATTGATGAACGAGTTTCATTGTTGTCCAGATGGCCAGGATTCCAAACTACGTGGAGGAAATAGGGAATCCCCACAATTAGATAAATATGAAACAAAAATCTGGAAACTGACTAGTTATTTGCTTCCCTTTGCTCAATTTTCGACACTAATATAATACTTCTTGATGTTTTTAATTCAGATGTGTGTCCTTATTTTTGTTGGAACCAACGGCGAGACATATTTCAACACAACTTCACTGGTTACATGCATCCAGAATTTCCCAAAGAGCAGGGGCCCAACTGTGGGCATTCTGAAAGGATTTGCTGGGCTTAGCAGTGCAATTCTGACTCAACTGTTTGCAGTAATGCACACACCAGACCATGCAACTCTTATCTTCATGGTCGCAGTCGGGCCGTCACTTGTTGCCATTGGCCTCATGTTTGTTATAAGGCCTGTCGGGGGTCACCGACAGGTGCGGTCATCTGACAAGAACAGCTTCATGTTCATCTACACCATTTGCTTGCTCCTTGCCTCATATCTCGTTGGTGTCATGCTAGTCCAAGATTTCCTGGAAGTGAGTGATAATGTGGCTATTTCTCTCACAGTGTTTCTTTTCGTCTTGCTTATTTTACCGATTGCGATCCCCGTGGTCCTGACGTTTAGCTTGAAAACTGAATATCCAAGTCCATATGAAGAGGCTCTGCTGTCTGAAGCATTAAAAGGAGAGGCAGGTACTTCACATGAAAGGGAGGATCAACCAGAGTTGATTCTAAGTGAGATGGAAGACGAGAAGCCTAAAGACATAGACTCTTTATCCCCATCTGAAAGGAGAAGGAGAATTGCAGACTTGCAGACCAAGTTAGTTCAAGCTGCAGCAAGAGGTGGGGTTAGAGTCAGGAAGGGACCACGTAGGGGGGAGAACTTCACCCTGATGCAGGCATTGGTCAAGGCTGATTTTTGGCTTATTTGGTTATCGCTTCTGCTCGGGTCTGGATCAGGGCTGACGGTGATTGATAATTTGGGTCAGATGAGCCAAGCTGCTGGTTTCAAAGACGGGCATAACTTCGTGTCATTAACGAGCATATGGAACTTCCTTGGTCGTGTTGGAGGTGGCTATTTCTCTGAGAATATTGTCAGGTACCAACACTAGGTTCTCCACATTTTGATCTGGCATCCACTGTTAACACAGCAAATAAAAATGATTGCTATCATTTTTCAGTAGCTGTATTTTTTTGCGGTGCTCTTCAGTACCTCTCAAATTTTGGCCAGGCTTTCTTCATACATTGACCAACTATTCTTCTGATGATCAGGGAACATAAATACCCAAGGCACATAGCATTGGCCTTAGCTCAGATACTCATGGCTGCTGGGCATTTCCTCTTTGCAATGGCTTGGCCTGGAACTATGTACATGGGAACCTTCCTGGTTGGGCTTGGATATGGCACTCACTGGGCTATTGTGCCGGCTGCTGTTTCTGAACTTTTCGGTGTAAAACACTTTGGCGCAATGTATAATTTCCTCACAGTAGCAAACCCCACAGGGTCGCTGATCTTCTCAGGTCTCATTGCCAGTAGCTTCTATGACTATGAAGCTGAGAGGCAAGCGCAGCGCCGTCAGAGCTCAGCGTCGTCGTCTCCACAGTTTCTTCAGGGCATGGGGTTACTTGCAGATGGGCCACTGAAGTGTGAAGGGGCTGTTTGCTTCTTTGTCAGCTCGTTGATCATGTCAGCGTTTTGCGTCGTGGGTGCTGGCTTGAGCCTTGTCATTGTTTACAGGACCAAGCGAGTCTACTCTCACCTCTATCGATCTGTCCGGTGATGAACTTTTTTCCATGGATAGATCATCCCCGTTGTACCATGTACCATACATACATTATTGAACATATGATTCATGAATCAAGATACAAGAAGCTAAAGTTTGTTTGTTTATATAGTTGCAGACCATTTTTATAGTTTTTTTTGGAAGGGCAGACCATTTTATAGTTTATACTGTAAGCAACCCGTTCCCAGATGTAAATTGCAGGTCTTTTTTGTCCGAGGATGCGACTGTGTATTTATCTGTCAAATGCTACTTTACTTTGGCTGTAATGAACCCTCTCTCATGATAACACCTTGTATGGTTTCTGCCAATGCTGGAAACATGAAACTTGTGAAACTGCCCGGCTATTTTTATTAGACTTTCTTGCCGTGTATGAACTTGTGACTAGTAAATGTTGCCATGCTTTTCATGTATATATAGTACTATGGAATAATAACCTCAAGTGACCAGGGTCAGGAATTCAAACTGCAAAATGATTGTGGGGTGGAGCATCTCCAAATTTTGTTGCTGGAGTTTTCATGCTATTTATGTACCAGGTATGCACCACCTTGACTGTGATCTTAGTTCCATCTTGAAACTGAACACATCAGCTGCCTAACTTCAAGCTACTTGCAGATCTGGCCATCTATCTATCTATCTATCTATCTATCTATCTATCTATCTATCTGGGCTGCCCATCATATGGACGCTACTACTTTTGTCTGGCAGCAAAACTCCTAGAGACTTTGTTGTTTAGGCCTGTGAAAATGACACATTATTATCCAAGTGATCTTCCTTTGGTGACTGGCAGCATGTGTATGTAAGCTGATCCTGTCACCTGAAGATTCAGCTCCTAGGTGCTGCTGCCAAACAACTATCAGTTCTTGAACAAAGTGACAGAAACACAATCTGCTCGGCTCAGTTCTCACACAAGTCAGCTGCCACATTTTCCTTGTGAAGACACTTTTCTACAGTAGTTCAATCTGTAATCAATGTTAACCTACTATACACTGAAATTTGAACAGCTGGGATCTCCTGGCTTATCAACAAGAGCACAGAGTGGCATGGTTCAAGATCACACAAGAGGCATTCTGAAACTGGATGCAACTCAGAGCTGAATGCAGACTCACTCTTCTTGTCTACTTTTTCTTTACATGCTCAAATGAGGCAAATTTGAACCTGGGGCTGTGCCATGATGTATTATTACTAGCAACATCCTTGGATTTTTTGTTGCAATAACAGAATATAAGTAGCAGGTGTGTCAGCAGTGCTAGATATTTTGCTAGTTCTTGTGCTGCTACTGTCATATGCCTACTTTTATTATTTCCTCTGAGATACCAGTACAAATTGCTGGTGAGGTGATGATGTAGAGAGGGTGTGTGTGTGTGTACTTAAAGGGTAACAGGGAGAGTGGGGCCCACATGGGGGGAGAAAAAGGTTCTCAGTCTGCACACAAGGTATCTCTTCTCAGGAAAAAAAAAGAATTAGGGTTCACCGGACTGGAGAGGAGAGCAAAGCTTTTTGTGGCTGGTGGTTGTGATTTTAACTTAACCCTAGGCATAATCCTTGCTAGGTTAGTAGGAAATACCTGAAACAACCCTAGTCACATCTGATTGATCTAACAACACAGCACTAGGGTTACGCTCCTGCTGTACCCGCCGCTGTGGTTTTACAGAAATAGCCCCTCCCTAGTAAAGGTTTCTCACCTTATATAATGCGTATACGTACCTGCCCATGTATACACTCCAGTACCATGACGAGTGGGCCCAGCTGGGGGATACTTAAGGACACTTTCCCATGTGCTCCGCCCTGTATTAACGTCAAATCTACAGCTTAAAACAGCAATTAACAATATTAAAGCCCGAATTAAAGCACATAATCAACTCAGCCTTTTCCCCCCTAAAGATAAAGAAATAGCAGTAGTACTCCAGTATGTTTTGTATCTGAGCCGGAAATGGCGAGAAAGCCCCTGGGTTGACACCCGGCCTGGGGTTTGGGCCTGCACTGTGGGGGAGTTTAATTTGGGGCACCAAATGAGGGCAAAGTTTGAAACTTTTAAAGGCAAACAAAAAACAAAGGCGGAATAATAATCTAATCTCTATTTTTACAGGACACAGAGGCACAGAGGCACACGGCCTGACCTACACTCGCTCCTTTTTCTACTACTACTGCTGCTCTGCTGCTACCCCTCTCATTTGGTATTACGATTTTTGGGGCTTTGACTAAAAGTCTTGAGCTAAAAAACTTCATTTTTTTAGAGCTCCTTCCTCCTCCCCCCCGAAATTAAATCCGGGGCCGAGGGATTCGCAATTCGGGGGAGCCCGTGGCCTCCAATCCGCCCCGATTCCTGCGCCTCCTCCAGCCGATCCGCATGGGTACGTCCTCCCCCGACTTCTCCCCTCCCTGGCTCTCGATTCAGGTGCTTTTCGCCGCCGGCCGTGGCCTGCCGCGGCAGATCTGGCGGCCTAGGGTTCTTGGGGCTCTAGATTTTGAGCACCTGGGGTCAGCGCCGCTGCTGGCCCGGCGCGCCGGGGACGCGGATCGCGCGGATCGGTGGTCCTCTCGGCCGGATTCCTGATGGGGTTTTGGGCTGTTCTTGAGCTGATTTGGACGCTTCCTGGCACTTGGATGTGTTCATTTCGCTTGGGTTTTGGCGCTGTTCCGGGGGAGCCGCGGCTCCAGATTCTCTAGTTTTGTGGAGAAAGCTGGGCTGGATCTTTCTCGCACTGTCTCTTGCTACCCGAGATTAATTGCCTTTTTGGTCGGGTCGGTGTAGCTCCGGTCGCTGATCTGCTAAGCTTTCAAGTTCCGATTCGCTGAAGCAAATCTCAGTGGCGCGTAGTCCATTCTAGTGGAGTAGATTTGTTGTACTGCCAAATAAATTTGTCGGAGCTGAAATTAAATGATGACGAGATAGATTTCGCTTCCAGGTTGTTTTCCGGTCCTGCCAAATTAGAAATTAATAGATCGTTTCCGGCTGATAGTGCCGAAATTCAGTGTCCCTCTACTTCACTGCTTGGTTTACATGTTTTCTCAGGTTACACTTTGCTGTCGACGCTGTGCTATGTTGTTTGCGATTCCACACGAGTGTGCTCTGTATTTTGTTCCTCAATATTCTTATCATTTGCCCTACTTTGCTGCAGATCAATGGAGTTTTCATAGTTCTCAAGGTTAAGATCAACAGTACTGTGCAGTGAACTCTTGTTCATTTCTTGGTCCTGGGCTTCTTCATTCTTGCTCAAGTCCAGCTGTCTGTTGATCCAATTCAAAGGTGGAGATGAGTGTGGAGTACAATATGGATGAAGCTTTGAAAGCACGAAATACTGCAGAGAGCAAGTTTCATGCGCGTGACCTCAGGGGCGCACGCAAGTATGCGGTCAAGGCCCAGAATCTCTGCCCATCGCTTGAGGGCATATCCCAGATGGCGTCGACTCTTGAAGTTCATCTTGCAGCAGAGTCCAAGATTGATGGAGAGAGTGACTGGTACCGGATCTTGTCCCTGCCCGCCTTTGCAGATGAAGAGGATGTGAAGAAGCAGTACAGGAAGCTAGCTCTCCAGCTGCACCCTGATAAGAACAAGTCAGTCGGTGCTGAGGAGGCCTTTAAACTGATCTCTGAGGCGTGGAGTGTGTTGTCTGATACTAGTCGGAAGGCAATTTATGATCAGAAGAGGTCAGATCATTCTGTTGTCAACGTAACCAATGGCATGTATACGTATGACAAGAAGGCGACCAAGAGAGCTCGAAAGAATGCTGCTGCTGCCGCCGCCGCCGCCGCTGCTGCTGCGGCTGCTGCTGAGGCTACTGCTCGTCCTGCTGGTGTTGATACTTTCTGGACATCTTGCAATCGCTGCCGTATGCAGTATGAGTACTTAAGAATGTATCTTAATCATAACCTTCTGTGCCCAAACTGCCATCATGCGTTCATGGCGGTAGAGACTGGATTTCCTTGCAACGGAAGCAGTTCATCTTTCTCCTGGTCAACCAAGCAGCAGCCACAGAACCACAGTTCCACCAAACATTCATATGGCTCAACAAGCAGGACTTCTAGCATTCCGGGGACAGGGCATGTGGGGTATCAGCAAGATAGCACTTATGATTCCTACAACAGTCAAAACTTTCAGTGGAATCAGTACTCCAAGACAGCGCCTGCAGCTGACACAAATGCTTACAGTACCCAGGCTTCCGAGAAACCTAGAAGAAATGAAGAGAGCTACAGCTACAACTACCCTGAAAGTGGAAACACATGTGACCCTGAGAGAACTACTTCAAGGCGTGGCCGGTTTGCAAAGCGGAGAAGGCATAGTAATGATTATACTACTGTGGATTATGCTGGAGATAACAAAGAAACAGTGGTTGCAAGCACAGAGACAAATGCTTTCACAGATGTGGGGCGGGTTAATGGCACTTCAGTGGAAAAGATGAGATCTGCAGTGAGTGTAAGGAGAGCCAATGTTTTGAGAGAGATCTCCCAGATTGATACACGGGGTCTACTTGTTGAGAAAGCCAAAGAAGCCGTCCGGGGAAAATTGCAAGAGCTGAGCATGGCAGCATGTTCACGGTTTGCAGAGAAAAGAAAGTCAGAAGGAAAGGTATATCCTAGTGACAACAACATAAAGGCAAATGGGGTCCTCTCTGGCAAGCTTGGCAAAGGACTCAAGCTATGCAGTTCAATAAGTGTCGACACCCACGTACCTGCAACTGCAACTGATGAAAAGAATCCAGAACAGAAGCGTGTGCCTGTTTCAATTGATGTCCCAGATCCTGACTTCCATGATTTTGATAAGGATCGCACAGAGAGAGCTTTTTATAGCGACCAAGTATGGGCTACATATGACAGTGAGGATGGAATGCCTCGTCTATATGCAATGGTGCAGAAAGTTCTTTCAATGAGACCTTTCAGAATCCGCATGAGTTTCCTCAATTCCAAATCCAATATTGAACTGTCTCCAATAAACTGGGTTGCCTCTGGTTTCCAGAAAACATGTGGCGATTTTAGGGTTGGAAGGTACCAGATTACGGAAACAGTCAACATATTTTCGCACAAAGTCAGCTGGACTAAAGGCCCCCGTGGGATTATCAGAATTATTCCTCAGAAAGGTGATACATGGGCTTTGTACCGAGACTGGTCTCCTGATTGGAACGAGCTTACACCTGATGATGTGATATATAAATACGAGATTGTCGAAGTTATTGATGATTTCACTGAGGAGCAAGGGCTGACTGTCATTCCATTGTTGAAGGTTGCTGGCTTCAAAGCTGTGTTCCATAGGCACATGGACCCCAAGGAGGTCAGGAGGATACCAAAGGGTGAGCTGTTTCGTTTCTCCCATCAGGTTCCTTCTCGACTGCTGACTGGTGAAGAAGGCAACAATGCCCCGGAAGGTTGTCATGAGCTCGATCCTGCTGCAACCCCAGTGGACCTTCTTAAGGTTATTACAGAGGTGAATGAAGACGTGGCGGCACAGACTGCTGAATAGAAGAGGGCAACAACTCTGAACACTGAAGATAGCTTGGGTGTCTGAAGTGTGAAATGTACTACACAGATGACAACAAGTCAACATTTGTTGGTGTCTTAGTTCTATTATGCCATCTTATTTTTGGCTGATGACTTGGACAATACTGCCAGGGCAAGCAGCTTATGTCGTGGACTTCTGACTGTTAATTCTTAGGCATTTCTAACACTCGGAGTTTATCGCGCCATGGATATCATCTTCTAGAGTAAAAGAAGCATTGGGAGGCGATTGATGCGGCGACTAGTCAAAGGAAAGCTATGGAGCCTCATGGCTTGCTGACGGCGTTACTCTGTTCAGGTATGGTGTTGAGCATAGGAGCCATCAAGTTCGAGGGGGGAGACGCCACTGGACTTCCCCATGTACCCAGAAATTATTAATGTACCAAATTTACCTAAGATGTTGTATTTCCTTTAATCTATAGTGATGCGTCCTTATATAATGTTGAACTCGATGATTTCAAAATTCTGATTTGAACTCGGTGAACTGGTTCGGCAATTTAATATTATATTTAGTGGAAGCTTGCTCGTGGGCTTGTTCTCTTTCCTTTTATTGCTTGGCCGGATTAATGATGGAGATGGAAATTTTGTGCTGTTGACAATACAGTGTTCACTCCATGTTCATTCGATTTTCGAGATAAATGCAGTGTTCACTTCTTGCCGGTTTTCAACTATTCAGTGGAGCATGTGAATGGTTTGTTATGCCCTGTGAATGATCTTTTTTTAAGTTCAAAATTTTCCTTATTCATTCATGAGAATAGTAGCATCATTTACAAGACTGGACATTACAGCCTCATCTTTTGGCTAAACATTAGGAGGATTAAATCTAGCTGAACTAGCTAGTTCATGGGCTACCCGATTACATTCTCTATGACTGCTCAAAGATGACATGGGTGAACTCCACATTCTCTATGACTATGCTCAAAGACGACATGGGTGAACTCCACATTCTCTATGACTATGCTCAAAGATGACATGGGTGAACTCCAAAGTCATGGATAGCAGTCATCAAATATGTTGCTTGCAACTGACGATGAGTTTCAGTAGTAGTGATCACCTTGGAAGTCATCTTCTGCTCGCGAGTTCAAATGAGCCCACAATGAACAATATAATAAAAAATTCAAAAAATTCTAATTTTTTTGTGGCGAACTTTGACAAATGTTTTCAGTGCTTGTAAAATTTAATCATTGAAATGACATTTGTGGAAGGCACGGCAAAAATATATATAATTAGCATTCCAAAATGTTTTTGAAAATAACACTTTTGGAGCATTGAATTTTTGCCACAATTTCCTCGTATATCATTTAATGATGAAATTTTGTGAGCACTGAAAACATTTGTCAATTTTTGCAAACAAACAAAAAGCTCATTTGGGCTGGAGCTCAAAAACACCACATCCGACAGTCCTTGCAAGGTTCATCCCAAACCTTAGTGTTAATTCGACCGTGAAGGCATTGAAGCAGAACTCAATCTTTTCATTTGCCGCTACTATGAACTCTCCACTGGGTTGGAATCATGGTTCCATCCACATTGAGCTTTGCATAGCCTGCAAGCAATAGAAAATTTAACAGCTAGTTAGCGAAAAATTAGAAGAACTTGCCAAATGATTGAGTATGTTCTCCATGGAGAAACTTCCCGCGTTCCCACCACATGAATCATATCGCAACAACAACAATCTCTTTAAAATTTGCCTGACCAAGCACCGAAACCTCCTCTTCTAGTATGCTCAACAGGGAAGTCCAACCTTGCTTCACTAGCCAAATCAACAAATTCGGACCTTGTGATAACATCATCAACACCCAATAGGGGCCACATCTCCTTAACTGTAGGGCATTCAAACAACATATGCCTTGTGGTATCCGGACTAGTTTTACAGCCGGAACATTGGGCTTCAATCTTTATATATTTGTCGGCGAGAGCGGCTCTACAAGGGATGGCTCCCCGCAACCACACAAATATTTTCACCTTCGCAAGACACAGAAGACTCCGGACAATACCCCACGTATTGTTTCTTGTAGAAGGATCAATAAGGTCACTAACTCGAGAGATGAGTTGGTTTCCTCTAACTGCTAGAACCTTGTTGCATGATGACTGCGGAGTCCATGCATCTTCTCGGATGTTTATTTTTTCGCCGTACTCTTCAAATGTGATCACGCTTAATTGTATTAACTCCCGCATAATGCTCTGTCATGCATATGATGATTTGTTCTTCAAACTAGCATTGAGTAGATCACCATCCGAAAAGTATTTGATTCTAAGAATAGTATCACAGAAGAAATCAAGATCATCAATTAAACATCATGCTTATTTTGCCAATAAATCAAGGTCAAAGCAATGGATACTACAGAATAGCATTTCACCACTCTTTGGGATACACATTTTCCACCAGACAAACCAGTGCATTCTTTTATGGTTTGCATCATCAACCCACCAAAATCTTGACATCGCCATATGTAATTCCTTAGGAATTTTGAAGACAAGCATCGCATGTTGGTATTGCTTATGCAACCAATTTTAATAACACCACTTTTCCACCTGAAGAAAGACACTTCTCTTTCAATCCCGTCAATCACTGAATAAGAGGGTCAATAAGATACTAGAAACTATCACTTTTATCCAGCCCTAAAGTAGCCGGCAACCCGAGATATTTATCATTCATTGCTCCAGTCATAATATTGAGGGTAGAGCAAAATTGGGCCTTCATGTTTAGTACTAGGATCGAAAAGATATACTTGACTTATCCACATGACTAGGTGTCCTGACACTGAACAATACATATCCGGACTTGCTTTTAAACATGCATCATTTTGTACATTGGCTTTCATCAAAACTAAGGAGTCATCAGCAAAGAGAAGGTTTGTACCAGCAGGAGCATCACGGCATACCTTGCTCCATTGAAACTACCATTCTCCTCTGCATGTGTCAACAAAGTTAATGGGCCTTCAATACAAGGTAGAAAAGGTAAGGGGACAGTGACGCCCCCTGTCGCAGCCCCCTCAAAGGTTTAAAACTTCCAGTATCCTATGTATTAAAGCGCACTAAACACTTGAAACGCATAGCATCACCAACCCAATCAACATGAAAAACCCAATTTTAGTAAAATAGCCTTCAAGAAACTTCATTCCACACGATCATAAGCTTTATGCATATCCAACTTTACCACACAACAGCGCCCTTTGCCCACCTTTTCATTTTTATTGCATGGAGACTCTCATACCTGATGAAAACATTAATAGTGATTAACCGATCGGGGACAAAAGCACTCTGTGTTAGACTAATAACCTCAGGCAGAAGGCCTTCGAGTCTGGCAGCTAGCATCTTTGAAATAACTTTGTAAACAACATTGCACAAGCTAATTGGTCTAAATTGGGTAACTTTTTTAGGTGAGTTTATATTTGGCATCATCACAATACTCGTATCATTCCATCCATGTGGTTTCACCCCAGTATTAACTGCTTTAGGAACCTCCTCAATAAGGTCATCCCTAACATAAACCAAAACCTTTTATAGAATGCAACGTGAAGTCCATCAGGACCAAGAGCATTAAAGTCACCGACAGAGAACAAGACTTTTCTAACCTCCTCCACGGAATAAGGGGCCAAGAGGACATAGTTCATCTCACAAGAAATTCTCCGCCATACTCAGGATATGACATCAACATTAGGTGCTTGAACTTGGTCAGTAAATAAGCCAGAAAAATAATCCTTAATGGAACCGTTTAGCTCATCTGTACCTTTTCTCCAAACCCTGAAATCGTCCAAAAGTGTTTAAATATAGTTTATTTTCCTCCGAGCCGATGCGACCTTATGAAAGAATGATGTGTGCCTGTCTCCATGCATAAGCCAATTGGCCCAACCTCTCCGGAGGCAAACTGGTTCTTCCTGATCCAGAAGATTTTCGATGAGCGTTTGAAGATCTTTCATTTTTGATCGAGATTCAATTTCCAAAGGCCCATGCCTTAATTTCTCTAACTCTTTTTGCAGCTTTGCAACTATTTTTTGGGACTCTTCAAAACATCTTTGTCCCATCGATCGAGATCATTACGAATGGCTTTAGTATGGTCAGCCAAGGATGGGCCGATCCAAGCAAGTTTCGAATATACCCAAGTTGTTGTAACAATTTTAGTCACGGTCTCCTTGTTGAGCCAGCGGGCTTCGGATTTCCTTGGACCTATAGACCATTGTGTATTTACAAGAGCAAAGTACTCCGTATCAAGGAGAATGGGCATGTGATCCGAGTGAACACGGTGTTCATGTATTTTATTTTATTTTGAGAAAATCTGGTGCGCATGTAATAGTGCAGCAGAAGAAAATTTCTCAGCCCAAGTTTCATTGCATAAGGCTCTATCAAGGCGTTCCCCAATCACGCCTCGACTCCACGTGAAGGGATTTCCAATTACATACACTTCTTGAAGAGCAAAGTCATCCACACAATCCCTAAAGCTCTGCATCATTTGTTGTGGTCCGATATTTCCGCCTTCCTTTTCACTAGCAACTAGAATGTCATTAAAGTCACCAATTATCATCCAAGATGTTGTGGCATTGTTGTGAAGATCCCGTGCTACCTCTTGAGCACTGCGTTGGTTTTCCCTTGAAGAGGAAAGGGTGATGCAACAAAGTAGCGTAAGTATTTCCCTCAGTTTTTGAGAACCAAGGTATCAATCCAGTAGGAGGCCACACACGAGTCCCTCGCACCTACACAAACAAATAAAATCCTCGCAACCAACGCAATAAAGGGGTTGTCAATCCCTTCACGGTCACTTACGAAAGTGAGATATGATAGATAAGATAAGATAATATTTTTGGTATATTTATGATAAAGATGCAAAGTAAATAAAGCGAAATAAAAAAGGCACCAGAAATAGCTTGTTAACGGGAGATTAATATGATGGAAAATAGACCCGGGGGCCATAGGTTTCACTAGTGGCTTCTCTCGAGAGCATAAGTATTACGATGGGTAAACAAATTACTGTTGAGCAACTGACAGAATTGAGCATAGTTATGAGAATATCTAGGTATGATCATGTATATAGGCATCACGTCCGAGACAAGTAGACCGACTCCTGCCTGCATCTACTACTATTACTCCACACATCGACTGCTATCCAGCATGCATCTAGAGTATTAAGTTCAAAAAAACAGAGTAACGCTTTAAGTAAGATGACATGATGTAGAGGGATAAACTCATGCAATATGATATAAACCCCATCTTGTTATCCTCGATGGCAACAATACAATACGTGCCTTGCTGCCCCTACTGTCACTGGGAAAGGACACCGCAAGATTGAACCCAAAGCTAAGCACTTCTCCCATGGCAAGAAAGATCAATCTAGTAGGACAAACCAAACTGATAATTCGAAGAGACTTGCAAAGATAACCAATCATACATAAAATAATTCAGAGAAGACTCAAATGTTGTTCATAGATAAACTTGATCATAAACCCACAATTCATTGGTCTCAACAAACACACCGCAAAAGAAGATTACACAAATAGATCTCCACGAGAATCGTGGAGAACTTTGTATTGAGATCCAAAGAGAGAGAAGAAGCCATCTAGCTAATAACTATGGACCCGAAGGTCTGAGGTAAATGATAACCCACAAGTATAGGGTATCGCAATAGTTTTCGAGGGTATATTATTCAACCCAAATTTATTGATTCGACACAAGGGGAGGCAAAGAATATTCTCAAGTATTAGCAGCTGAGTTGTCAATTCAACCACACCTGGAAACTTAGTATCTGCAGCAAAGTGTTTAGTAGCAAAGTAATATGATAGTAGTGGTAACGGTGGCAAAAGGTAACGATAGAAAAAGTAATATTTTTGGTATTTTGTAGTGATGATAACAATAGCAACGAAAAAGTAAATAAGCGAAGAACAATATATGGAAAGCTCGTAGGCAATGGATCAGTGATGGAGAATTATGCCGGATGTGGTTCATCATGTAACAGTCATAACCTAGGGTGACACAGAACTAGCTCCAATTCATCAATGTAATGTAGGCATGTATTCCGAATATAGTCATACGTGCTTATGGAAAAGAACTTGCATGACATCTTTTGTCCTACCCTCCCGTGGCAGCGGGGTCCTAATGGAAACTAAGGGATATTAAGGCCTCCTTTTAATAGAGTACCAGACCAAAGCACTAACACATAGTGAATACATGAAATCCTCAAACTACGGTCATCACCAGGAGTGGTCCAGATTATTGTCACTTCGGGGTTGCCGGATCATAACACATAGTAGGTGACTATAGACTTGCAAGATAGGATCAAGAACTCACATATATTCATGAAAACATAATAGGTTCAGATCTGAAATCATGGCACTCAGGCCCTAGTGACAAGCATTAAGCATAGCAAACTCATAGCAACATCAATCTTAGAACATAGTGGATACTAGGGATCAAACCCTAACAAAACTAACTCGATTACATGATAAATCTCATCCTACCCATCATCGTCCAGCAAGCCTACGATGGAATTACTCATGCATGGCGGTGATCATCATGAAATTGGTGATGGAGGATGGTTGATGATGACGATGGCGACAGATTCCCCTCTCTGGAGCCCCGAACGGACTCCAGATCAGCCCTCCCAAGAGAGTTTAGGGCTTGGCGGTGGCTTTGTATCGTAAAACGCGATGAATCCTTCTCCTTTATTTTTCTCTCTCCGAACATGAATATATAGAGTTGGAGTTGAGGTCGGAGGAGCTCCAGGGGGCCCACGAGGTAGGGGGGCGCACCCAGGGGGGCAGGTGCGCCCCCCACCCTCGTGGCTAGGGTGTGGGCCCCCTGGTCTTGATCTTTTGCCAGTATTTTTTATTATTTCCAAAAATAATCTCCGTGAAGTTTCAGATCATTCCGAGAACTTTTGTTTCTGCACATAAATAACACCATGGCAATTCTGTTGAAAATAGCGTCAGTCCGGGTCAGTTCCATTCAAATCATGCAAGTTAGAGTCCAAAACAAGGGCAAAAGTGTTTGGAAAAGTAGATACAATGGAGACGTATCAACTCCCCCAAGCTTAAACCTTTGCTTGTCCTCAAGCAATTTAGTTGATAAACTGAAAGTGATAAAGAAAAACTTTTACAAACTCTGTTTGCTCTTGTTGTTGTAAATATGTAAAGCCGGCATTCAAGTTTTCAGCAAAGATTATAAACTAACCATATTCACAATAGCTTAGGTCTCATGTTTACTCATATCAATGGCATAATCAACTAGCGAGCAATAATAATAAATCTCGGATAACAACACTTTCTCAAAACAATCATAATATGATATAACAAGATGGTATCTCGCTAGCCCTTTCTGAGACCGCAAAACATAAATGCAGAGCACCTTTAAAGATCAAGGACTGACTAGACATTGTAATTCATGGTAAAAGAGATCCAGTCAAGTCATACTCAATGTAAACTAACGATAATACATGCAAATGACAGCGGTGCTCTCCAACTGGTGCTTTTTAATAAGAGGATGATGACTCAACATAAAAGTAAATAGATAGGCCCTTCGCAGAGGGAAGCAGGGATTTGTAGAGGTGCCAGAGCTCGATTTTGAAATAGAGATGAATAATATTTTGAGCGGTATACTTTCATTGTCAACATAACAACCGAGAGATCTCGATATCTTCCATGCTACACACATTATAGGCGGTTCCCAAGCAGAATGGTAAAGTTTATACTCCCCACCACCAACAAGCATCAATCCATGGCTCGCCCGAAACAACGGGTGCCTCCAACTAACAACAATCCTGGGGGAGTTTTGTTTGCAATTATTTTGATTTGATTTGAGCATGGGACTGTGTCGTGGTTTTGTCACGGCAGATGTCCTAGAGAAAGGACTTAGTCGTGGATCCATCGCGACGGGTTAGCTTGAAGGGGTTAAAGCGGACACAGGGACGCAAGAGAGTTTGTACTAGTTCGGCCCCTTTGATGAAGGTAAAGCCTACGTCTAGTTGTGATGGAATTGATGGGGTTTCGATGACTAGGGAGCAAACAAGCTTCGCCTAAGTCTCGAGTTGTTGTCTGTTGTCCTTGAACCACCGCCGGGCCGTCCCCTTATATACACGGGTGACGCCCGTCGGTTCACAGAGTCCCAATACCGGCTCATAGATGTGTCCGGTTTGGTCTCTACTTATTCCTAACTTACAATACAAGTTAAATACCAACGCCGGTTTACGGCTACAGGCCTTGAACCGACTATGGGCCTTGAGCCCTCATCTGCCTTCTTGGGCTTTAACATACTTAACTACTGACGAAGTTAACCCGGCCCAGATAGGCCGGTTTACGCCCAGTAGTGATATCCCCAACATTAGGCCCCAGATTGATTTGAACAGGTTCATGTCAATCCTTAGCAAAAATCTTCATCTTCAATATCTTCTTGTAGTTTGTTGAACCGCCGTGATGTCATCTTCTCTGGTCGTTGTAAACCGGCGTGACGTCACCTGTTATAAAGAACCTTAATAGGTCTGCGACAATTAAGGCAACATCTTCGTTTCCAAACCCACGGTCCCTTGATTTTCGCGCCTGACACCTGTCCCTTGCCTTATAAATAGGACCGAAGGGTCATTTCTTTTTCCCCTTCGTGCCCTTCTGCTTCATCTTCCCCGCGTCGTCCAGCTTCGGAGCTCCGCCGCCATCGACGACCTCTGCTCCAACCTTGGCCGCTGCATCACCCTGATTGTACCAGAGCATCGCGACGACCTTCTATTTCTTCCTCGGCTCCGGTGAGTTCTTCACCTTTTCCCCCGTAGATCCGTTCTAGGGTTTCCAAGTTCTTCAGTGTTCATTATCTGCTTCGTACTCATATGATAGATCTTAGATGAACCTGTGAACCTTTGCTCTGTGTAGCAGTAGTTCTTAGCATCCGCCTTTACTTATATGCTTCAAGACCATAGATCTACCTGTATCTCTTCCCATTGATTCAGTACTGTTCTTTTTTGAACCTTGAATATTTTCCTTGTTTTCTAAACTTGCTTCAGATCCGTCGCTGTAGAGAAATCTTGTAAAATCTATTTCTGTACACTTATCCATCCGCAATCTCAACTGTTTCAATGCTTAGATCTGGCGGTTTAACTTTGTAGAAAAATTGCCAAACCGGTATATACCATTAGTCCCCTTGCTAAACCGCCGGATGCTGTTGCTTCATAAAACTCCGGTTTAGATAGAACTGTCTCCGGTTTAACATTGTACATACCAGTGCACTTTAATCAATTCATTCTTGAACCGGAATCACCTATCTTGTAGATTTCATCATGGCCAAGCAAGTATATGAGTGCAACTGGGTTCCTTCTCGCGTCACAGAGACTCAACTGAACAATTTAGTCCTGATCGGCGCTTTAGGCAGCAAAAACACCATCCATTGGAGAGCCCCTGGCAAAGAATGTCCTCCCACACCTCAAGAAGGAGAGGTCATCGTTTTCGTAGATCACTTAGCCCGGGGCTTTAAGCCGCCCGGTTCTAAATTTTACCGGGACGTTTTAGCCGATTTTCAACTCCATCCACAAGACACTGGCCCCAACTCTGTTACAAACATGTGTCACTTCCAAGTGCTCTGTGAGGTGTTCTTTCAAGAGGAGCCCACACTGGAATTGTCCAGAGACTGTTTCCATCTAAACCGCCGTACTGAGTTTTCTGACGGTTCCAATACGGAATTGGGCAGTGTGGCGATTCAGAAAAGGAAAGAGGTCACATACCCTCACGCCAAACTGCACAGCCACCCCAAAGAGTGGAATCAAACATGGTTCTATTGCAAAGACACCTCCCCTGCTGGTGAAAATCCTTTGTCTGGCTTTCGTCCGGAGCGGCTTAGCAATACACACCCCTGTCCGCAAAGGTTGACTGCCAAGGAGAGAAGCAAATACGCTCCTCAACTGTCCAAGCTCAGAGCCTTCATGGCCAATGGTTTAACAGGAGTTGATCTTGCTCGCTGTTGGATATCGTGGAGCATACTGCCCCTTAGTCAGCGCTCCGGTTTAATGTGCGAGTATACTGGCAGTGTTGACGACCCACTGCGACATGCTAACATCCAGCTCACCGACGAAGAAATCATAGAGGCTGTGAATAAAATGCTGAATGAACCGGAACACGTCTGTGCTCGAACCGGCCTGCTTCCCTTCTGTGCCACCAACAAACCGCCAACTATAAGAATTTGATTTTTTTCTTTTTACTGAACCTGTTATTGATATATCTGGTCATTGTTTAATATCAATGTCTATTTAAGCAGGGTAATGATCCGTTTTGGAGCAAGAAACTTCCACAGGAGAAGCCAGAAAAACCAGACAAACCGGAACGACCAACCCGGCCAAAGACTAAAGTTGTGAAACGGCCTGCTCACAAGAAGAAAACCACTGCATCTTCTGATCCGGCCCTTGATGATGATGTGGATAATCCGGACCTTGAGGTAGAGCTTGACTCACTTGGCTTATTTTTCATGCGTCTTATTGATGATGATATTTGTCATGATGATGCCGAAGCCAGCCATGCTGATGCTGTAGAGGTAATTATTCTCTCTTCCGATTCAGACCCTTTGCCTTCACTAAAAATCCGTTGGGCAAACCGGAAGGTTAAATTTTCTCATCCTCTTGCTTACTTGGATCCCAAATTTCTTATGAAGACCCAACAACACGAAGCTCGCCGCACAACCCGGCACAGCGGCCAGGTAGTTACCTCCGCCGCTTTACCGAACAGTCCGGTTCGAAAACGCCGTTCAGAGGTCCCTAATTTGCTTGTCAGTGCTTGTCCTAAAGCGGGCTGTTTTCGTCAACCTCTTAATCCATCTGACTCCGATTATCAGGTTACTTCCCACTCATCCTCTGGCGAGTCATCGGCTACTCAGCTGCCACCACTCAGAATGGTGCTTGGGTAAGCTATACTTATCATAATATTTCCGGTACATCACCTTGGAACATATGCTGTATTTGACTTTGTTATTCCTTTCAGGGCCAAGCCTAGGCCGAGCAAGAAGGCTCGCCTGGATAAAGCGGCCGAGGAGGATGCCGTCCCTGAACCGGGCAAAACACCAGATCTTGAAGCGGCTATTCCTGAAGATATACCCAATGATCCACCGCAGTGAGATGACGATCTTATTGCTGAAGAGAGGCCTATTGATACCTCAAGTCCTGTCAACCAGCCCACAAGCCCCATCCGGATTGAGAAATCCACCAATCCAACAAAGCCTACTGATAAGCCAACAGCCCCAATGCAAACCGGCGATGCCAAGGATGATGAGGTTGTCATTACTGGCATTGGTCGCACAGAGCCAGGCAATCCCGTTGCTTTATCCAGACACACTAGCAAGAAAGAATTTGCTGCCATTGGCAAGGGAAAATGGAATGCCGATCTGACAACTTATGCCGCTTTGAACGCCCAAGATCTCCATTCCGGCTATCTGAACCGGCTATACACCAGCCGTGACTATGAAGCTGGTCTGGTTTATATGATGAAAGAGAAATTTGAGGTAACTTCCATGTACTTTTTCCTGTTTGGATATTTCAATCTTGTTAACTCTCCTAGCCCCCAAGGGCCGGTTTAGAATCTGCATCCAAACCGGGACTTGCTAATATAAATCTCAATGCTTCGGAACTCGCTGATGTAGCCCCCAAGGGCCGGTTCAACTTAGTGTAGTTAAACCGGGACTTTATGTAATTGAGATCGCCGCATCAGAATATATTCGAGCAAATAGCCATTAGCCCCCAAGTGCCAAGTTGAATACTTGTATTGATCTTGGGACTTTATAATCAAGTGAAATATGAAGATCAAATAGGCATTAGCCCCCAAGCGCCAAGTGCATAACTTGTTATGTGGTTGGTGCTTCAATTCTTGCCCTGCTTGCTGAATCATATAACTGTCTGTATGCAGGCTGAGATGAAGACAAAAGAGACCCAAATCACCGATCTCCAAGAAAATCTAAAGTCCCAACAGACTGAAACCTCAAAAGCAAAAGAGGAGTTGACCAGCGCCTTAAGCGTCATGGAACAACTTAAGAAGGATTTCAAGAAGGAGCGGGCGGATTGGGCTACTGAAAAATCTGCTTTAACCAACCGAGCAGCAGACGCTGAGGCTGCACTAAAACCGATGGTGGACGAACTGACCAGCATAAAGCGGCACGTGCATGCCATGACCGCTGCTATCTTTGGTAAGCCGGTTTGATTTCTGAATTGATTCTGCCGTCTTACAGAGCTGCCGGTTTGTTACCCTTTGTGATATTTCAGGGACACGCATTGGTCACTTGGGCAGAAGAAATTGAAAGCCGCCTACACGTTGATCGAACAACTGTACACTGGTGCACAACGGATCATTTGTACTGCATCCCACAACAATCCGGCGCCCACTTTGATTCAGGACACTCTGAAGAAACTGTCAGTGCTTCCTGCCCGGGTTGAAGAGCTGAAGAAATCTGCTGCTCGAACCGGTGCGATCAATGCCTTAATCCGGGCAAAAGCTTGGGTGCCGGATTTTGATCCTATTGAAGCAACTCAGGGCTATCCCAGCTTGAAGGAAGATGGGTCAGAGTTTAGTGAAGCGGATCTGCGAGCAATAAACCGGGAGGTGCGTCCGCTAGCTTGTCAATTGGTTGAAGAAGCAGACTTGTCTCATTATCAAGCCCAATATGACAATCAAAACAAGCGAGTAGCTGCACCAATTCATGAAGCGGAAATCTTATCCCTCCAATCAGTAAGCATACTTACGCTCCCGATATTGAAACATCGTTGCTGATCCATGATGAAGCTGTCTTTCGAGCATTAATGGGAATCGACTGGACAACTGTTGATTTCCAGCCGCTGGGTAGAGAAACTGAAGTTGAAGTGGTGCGGGATGACCCACGACCATCAGGCCAGGCTGGTGACCAAGCTTGAACCGGAAGCCAGTTTAAACTGCTTCTCCTTTGAAAAAACAATGATCTTGTTTTGGGCACCGTGTTGCCTTGTAATAGGCTAGCTGATACTCTTGATCTTAATATGCCTTCGTGCATAACCACTGCAACTTGTGCTTCCTTTGGGTGATGAACTTTCCAAAGTATTTTCTGCAACATAAAAAATCTTAAAGTGCCACCGCGGTTGTACTATCAGGCGGAGTATGATGTCTGCATATATAAAATCAAAATATCTGAAATTTAAGCATATGATCAAATCTTTGAGATACATAATACCTGCCATCGTTGGGCATGAAGTTGGCTTAGCCAATCTTGAAGCGGAGGTTTCATAAACCCACACTGTTGGAGGAGATAGCAACTCCTGTATATATATAATGCCGGTTTACCATGTAAACCGTGCCGGGTTATAATAAAACACCGTGTTACTCCGTAATAGGATGTTAACAAAAAATCAAACCGAGCAAATAGTCTTCGGATTAAAAATGGACCGTGTTCCGTCAATTGACAGTGTGAACCAGTTTAAAATTTTGTCGTTTTAAAAAACGCAACAAAAAGAAAGAAATATCTATCAAAGAAAATTGTGAAGCAAAGGCAATGATAAAACCGTTTGCAAAAAGAGGCTTATTTGAGCCGATCAGATGGCGTTACCATGGTCGGACACGACCAAGCTCCCGATAGGTGTAGCCATGGTTCAAATCAGCCAGGTCCCCAAATGAAACCGTGGCATTTATGCCGATCAAGAGGCGTGGCAATGGTTCGGGTTCGACCAAGCCCCCAAGTGATTCTGTGGCCTTAGGCCGATCAAGAGGCGTGACTGGTTCAGACGTGACCAAGTCCCCAAGTGATCTGGTGGCTCTCGCCTATCAAGAGGTGTTGCATTGGTTTGGACACGACCAAGCCCCCAAGTGATATAACATGATGCTTTTGAAAAGCTAACTCAAGGGGTAAACCGGAGGCCGCTTTAGAACAACTCCGTGTAACCACACATGATGTAAAAGAACAGATACCCCGCTTTAGCTGAGGTTCCGGTTTATTATATTTAATTATAATATATACATCGTCGTAATATGTACATAAGTAGAGCCAATGGCTCAGGTATAGTAAGGCCGAAGATGAGCTATGTTCCACGGCCTGTTGGTCTCTTCCCCTGATGTACGTGAGTCTTTATGCTCTCGAATATCGATCAGATAGTATGACCCGTTGTGCAGATTCTTGCTGACCACGAAAGGTCCCTCCCAAGGTGGGGATAGCTTATGCATACCAGTCTGGTCTTGGATGAGCCGAAGCACCAAATCTCCTTCCTGAAAGGCTCTGGTTTTGACTCGGCGACTGTGATAACGACGAAGATCCTGTTGGTAAATCGCCGAGCGGGCGGCTGCTATGTCGCGTTCTTCATCCAACAGGTCCAAAGCGTCTTGCCGTGCTGTCTCGTTGTCCGCTTCAACATAAGCCGCCACACGAGGTGAGTCATGACGGATATCACTTGGGAGAACCGCCTCCGCTCCGTAGACCATGAAGAACGGCGTGTATCCTATTGATCTGTTGGGTGTAGTATTGATGCTCCATAACACAGATGGTAACTCTTCTACCCAACAAACCGGCGTTCTCTGCAAAGGAACCATAAGCCGGGGCTTGATGCCTCTCAAGATCTCTTGATTAGCCATTTCTGCTTGACCATTGGACTGTGGGTGTGCCACTGATGAAACATCAAGCCGGATGTGCTCCCGTTCACAGAACTCCTTCATGGCACCCATTGGACAAATTGGTACCATTATCTATGATGATACTGTGTGGAAAGCCAAACCGGAAAATCACTTTTTTGATGAACTAAACCGCCATGGCCGCATCACACTTGCTAACAGGTTCTACTTCCACCCACTTTGTAAACTTGTCAACCGCCACCAGGAGGTGGGTCTTCTTATCTTTGGACCTTTTGAAAGGCCCAACCGTATCCAGCCCCCAAGTTGCAAACGGCCAAGTAATTGGAATCATTCTCAATTCTTGAGCCGGCACATGAGCACGTCTTGAAAACTTTTGGCAACCATCACATCGTCTGACCAGATCCTCCGCATCAGCATGAGCAGTTAACCAATAGAAGCCATGGCGAAACGCTTTAGCTACCAAAGATTTTGAACCGGCGTGGTGACCACAATCTCCTTCGTGGATCTCATGCAAAATTTCACAGCCTTCTTCAGGAGACACACAACATTGAAACGCCCCTGATACACTGCAATGATGCAACTCGCCATTGACAATAGTCATGGACTTGGACCGCCGGATTATCTGTCGGGCCAGAGTCTCATCCTCTGGTAACTCGCCCCGGTTCATGTACGCCAGGTAAGGAAGCATCCAATCCGGAATGACATGAAGAGCTGCCACCAATTGAGCCTCCGGATCAGGAATAGCCAAATCCGCTTCACCAGGGAGCTTGACCGACGGGTTGTGCAGCACATCCAGAAAAACATTGGGCGGGACCGGTTTGCGCTGAGAGCCCAGCCGGCTTAAAGCGTCCGTCGCTTCATTCTTCCGTCGGTCCATGTGGTCCACCTGATAGCCTTTAAAGTGACCTGCAACAATATCCACCTCATGACGATACGCTGCCATGAGTGGGTCCTTGGAATCCCAAGTGCCAGATACTTGTTGAGCCACGAGGTCCGAGTCACCGAAGCACTTAACTCGACTTAGATTCATCTCCTTAGCCATCCGGAGACCATGGAGCAAGGCTTCATACCCAGCTGCATTGTTAGTACAAGGGAACATTAAGCGGAGAACGTAACAAAACTTATCACCTCGTGGGGAAGTTAATACGACTCCAGCCCCCGAGCCTTCCAATTACCTGGATCCGTCAAAATGGATGGTCCAATATGTGTGATCCGGCTTTTCTTCAGGTGCTTGCAGTTCCGTCCAATCATTGATGAAATCAACAAGTGCTTGAGACTTAACCGCCGTCCGAGGCACATACTTCAATCCGTGCGGCCCAAGCTCTATAGCCCACTTGGCAATCCGGCCAGTCGCTTCCCGGTTCTGCATGATATCCCCCAAAGGAGCAGAACTGACCACCGTAATTGGGTGCCCTTGGAAGTATTGCTTAAGCTTCCAGCTTGCCATAAAAACTCCGTACACCAGCTTCTGCCAATGCGGATACCTTTGCTTGGACTCAATGAGTACCTCGCTAATATAATAGACCGGACGTTGAACCGGATGCTCCTTACCTGCCTCCTTTCGCTCCACCACAATAGCCACGCTGACCACACGAGCATTAGCAGCAACATATAGCAGTAATGGCTCCTTGTCAATGGGAGCGGCGAGCACAGGCGGATTGACCAATTGCCGCTTTAAGTCCTCAAATGCTTCATCAGCAGCAGAACTCCAGACGAATTGATCCGTCTTCTTCAACATCTGATACAAAGGGATTGCCTTATCACCAAGGTGGCTGATAAACCGGCTTAACGCGGCAATCTGGCCTTCCAGGCATTGAACATCATTAATACACTTCGGTTTAGCCAGGGAGGTGATGGCTGTGATCTTCTCCGGATTAGCCTCAGTTCCCCTGTTGGACACCAGAAAACCCAATAACTTGCCTGCCGGTACACCAAAGACACACTTGGCCGGATTAAGCATCATCTTGTATGTCCTCAGGTTATCAAAGGTTTCCTTCAAGTCGTCAACCAAAGTCTCCTTCTCCCTGGACTTAACCACGATATCATCCACGTAAGCATGTACATTACAGCCAATTTGCTTGTGAAGACAATTTTGTACACATCGTTGATAAGTTGCCTGGGCACTCTTGAGCCCAAAGGGCATAGACACATAGCAGAAGGCTCCAAAGGGAGTTATGAATGCCGTCTTCTCCCGGCCCTTAACTGCCATTTTGATCTGATGATAGCCAGAATATGCATCCAAAAAACTTAAACGCTCGCAACCCGCCGTAGCATCAATAATTTGATCAATACGGGGGAGGGCAAAAGGATCTATTGGACAAGCCTTATTAAGATCTGTATAATCCACACACATGCGCCAGGTGCCGTTTTTCTTAAGGACCAACACCGGATTGGCTAGCCACTCAGGGTGAAAAACTTCAACAATAAAGCCAGCTGCTAAGAGCCTGGCTACCTCTTCTCCAATCGCCTTGCGTCTTTCTTCGTTAAACCGGCAGAGGAACTGTTTCACCGGTTTGTATTTAGGATCCACATTAAGGGTGTGCTCAGCGAGTTGCCTCGATACACCTGGCATGTCAGAGGGCTTCCATGCAAAAATGTCCCGATTCTCACGGATGAACTCGATGAGCGCGCTTTCCTATTTCGGGTTCAAGTTGGCACTAATGCTGAACTGCTTGGACGAATCACCAGGTATGAAGTCAACAAGCTTAGTTTCTGCTGCCGATTTGAACTTCAGGGCCGGATCATGCTCCGTAGTTGGCTTCTTTAATGGAGTCATGTCCGCCGGATCAACATTGTCCTTATAATACTTCAGCTCCTCGGTGGCACAAACCGACTCTGTGTAGGCCACATCTCCTTCCTCGCATTCCAAAGCGATTTTACAGCTTCCGTGAACCATTATTGTCCCCTTGTGACCCGGCATCTTGAGCTGCAAATACACATAATAGGGCCGTGCCATAAACTTGGCGTAGGCCGGTCGCCCAAACAGGGCGTGATATGGACTTTGGATTTTCACTACTTCAAACGTCAATGTGTCCGACCTGGAATCATGATCATCTCCAAAGGCCACTTCCAGAGCTATCTTACCAACAGGATATGCTGACTTGCCAGGTACCACACCGTGGAACACCGTATTAGACGGTTTGAGATTTTTATCTGTTAGTCCCATACGACGAAAGGTCTCATAGTACAAGATATTAATGCTGCTCCCTCCATCCATGAGCACTTTGGTGAACTTGTAACCTCCCACCTGAGGCGCTACCACCAGAGCCAACTGACCCAGATTATCAACCTGGGGAGGGTGATCCTCTCTGCTCCATATGATTGGCTGTTCAGACCAGCATAGATAACGGGGCATGGCCGGTTCAACAGAGTTGACTGCCCGCCTCTGAACCTTCCGGTCTCGCTTGTCCAAGCTAGTGGTGAAGACATGGTACTGCCCACTATTCAACTGCTTTGGGTTGCTCTGGTAACCTGACTGTTGCTGCTGCTGGTTGTAACCACCCTGGTTGTTCTGATTATTTTGATTGTTATGTCCGCCCGGATTACCATTAAATCCTGAACCGGAATTTCCTCCACCGTAACCCGGCCCGGATCCTGAGCCACCGCCGGAGCCGTGATCATACCGGAAAGCATTAGAATTCTTGAACTCCTGCATAATGAAGCAATCCTTCCAAAGGTGGTTTGCTGGCACCTCCTTCGTCCCATGTCTTGGACAGGGCTGGCTCAGTAGATAATTTAGGCGGTCCGGGTTAGGGTTGGGTGCCCCACTGCGATTTGGCGGTTTACCCTTGCGTCGCTGGCCCTTGTCCTGCGCGTTGGTATTAGCCACAAAGTCCATGTTACCATCCGCTTTACGCTTGCCTCCACCACCATTGCCTGCCAAGTGATGCCGCTGACCTTTGGAGTTGCTGTTCCTCTTTCCCTTCCCTGCCTTGCCATCATCAGATTCGGGATCCTTGGTACTATCAGAATCAACATACTTTACCAAAGCAGCCATGAGGGTCCCCATGTCAGTGCAATGGCACTTCATCCGTCCCAACTTCAGCTTTAGGGGCCCAAACCGACAGTTGCCTTCTAGGGTTAAGACTGTGGTGTCAGCATTGATGCGGTCTGATGAATGCAACACTTGTGAGACCCGGCGCACCCAATGAGTCGTCGATTCTCCTTCCTCCTGGACACAGGCAGCTAAGTCTACTATCGACATGGGCTTCTTACATGTATCCTTGAAATTACTGATAAACCGGGCTCGTAATTGGGCCCATGAACTGATAGAATTGGCCGGTAAGCTTTTTAACCAAGTGCGGGCCGTTCCTTCAAGCATCATGGTGAAGTACTTCGCACATGCCGCATCATCCACATCAAGCATCTCCATGGCCATCTCATAGCTCTCCACCCATGTCTCTGGGGGTTGATCCGCCGTGTAATTTGGTACCTTGCGCGGGCCCTTGAAATCCTTGGGCAGGCGCACATTGCGTAAAGCGGGGACAAGGCAAGGCACCCCCAAAGAGCTAGAAGTAACACCGGGTTTGACCGAAATAGTTGGACGAACCGGCGTAAGCTGCCGAGCCTGATACTATGCGGCTAACTCGGCCTCCCTGCGTGCTCGAGCCCGGTCCACCACTTCCTGAGCGTTATCAGCACCACCCGCCGGGTTGTTGCCGCGGGGTGCTCCACGTCGTTCATTACTTGACACTGCTGGTTCATCCATACGCCTGCTATAGCTCCGGCTTGGACGAGGGGTCGAGTGGATCCAGTCGCGGCTGTAGGAGTACGCTTCCTGTTGGACCAAAGCTGTCCTAAGAAGCTCCTTGACCCGTCGTGTCTCTACCGCCTGCGGCGAGTCACCTTCAATTGGAATGGCCTCCAGCCGTGCAGCAGCGGCAACGAGATTGTCCATTGGGTTGGAGTAGTGACCCGGTGGTGTTGAAACGGCCTGAGGTATGACAATGTTTTGACGAGGCGGATTCATCAGACGGGGCTGAACCGGCGCACCGGTCCCCGGAGCTTCCGGCTGGTTTCCCTCCAGTGGATTACTGGTTCCTGCTCCTGGGGTGTTGAAAAGGTCTCTGGCCTCAAAAACCGAAGGCAAACGGGATCAGTACTTCCTCTTCATGACTTCATGCGATGCGTTCTGGTCCAACATGAGCCTGTAGGCTTGTGCGTCTAAAGCGGCCCGCTCTGTGGTCATCCTGGCATTCTCAGCTGCCAGGTCCGCCTTGGCCTGGGTGATCTGTTCCTTCACCTTTGCAATCTCCGCGTTGTGGACTTCCTGATCCGCCGGATTAGCTTCTGCCATAAGCGCAGCCAATGCATCAAATAGACTTGATAGAACTTGAGCCGGCGGGCGTGCAGAGCTTCCTGCCCCGGCAGCTGTTGCCGCTACTGAACCGGAGGTTATTGGCACAGCGGTCGAAGAATGAAGCGCTGCTTGTGTACCGGCCATGAATATTCCAACTCGGTTGGGTTGATCAGAGGGGTCTGGAATACTGTCGCCATTGGAACAGCCCCCAATCCGGCCATCTTGTAGCTGATATAGAGATTCGGTTTCTCCGGTTGATGACTCGTCGCCGGAATAAACGACGGTCTCGCCGCGAGATTCCGATCCATCCTCATAACTTCCTCCATGGATGACTCCCACGAAGGCACGCTTCACGGCCAGTTTAACCTGGGCGGATCGTGCACGCTGAGCCGTTTCGACGAGGTCGGTGCAGATGTCTTGCTCAGGGCCCGGTTCACCGATCCTGCCGATGAAAACGTGTATGCCACCAAAGGGGACCCAGTACCCGTACTCAACTGAGCCGGCCTCGGGGCCCCAGTCTGCATCATCGATGTAGAGCTTGCCGCGACGACTCTTAGTCATCCGGCCCACAACGTAGCCCTCGAGTCCTTCAAAGCGGCCCTCCAAAAACTTGAAACCATCGTGCGATAGCCCCATGGTGGGCGCCAACTGTCGTGGTTTTGTCACGGTAGATGTCCTAGAGAAAGGACTTAGTCGTGGAGCCATCGCGATGGGTTAGCTTGAAGGGGTTAAAGTGGACACAGGGACGCAAGAGAGTTTATACTAGTTCGGCCCCTTCGATGAAGGTAAAGCCTACGTCTAGTTGTGATGGAATTGATGGGGTTTCGATGACTAGGGAGCAAACAAGCTTTGCCTTGTTGTCTGTTGTCCTTGAACCGCCGCTGGGTCGTCCCCTTATATACACGGGTGACGCCCGTCGGTTCACAGAGTCCCAATACCGGCTCATAGATGTGTCCAGTTTGGTCTCTACTTATTCCTAACTTACAATACAAGTTAAATACCAACGCCGGTTTACGGCTACAGGCCTTGAACCGACTATGGGCCTTGAGCCCTCATCTGCCTTCTTGGGCTTTAACATACTTAACTACTGACGAAGTTAACCCGGCCCAGATAGACCGGTTTACGCCCAGTAGTGATATCCCCAACAGACTGGGCATCCTGGTGACCAGCCATTTTCTCGTGAGTGAGGAGCGGAGCCACTCCTCTTGAGAATAACCCGCCTAGCATGGAGGATACAGACAGCCCTAGTTGATACATGAGCTATTCGAGCATACAAAACAACATGTTTATTTGAAGGTTTAGAGTTTGGCACATACATATTTACTTGGAACGGCAGGTAGATACCGTATATAGGTAGGTATGGTGGACTCATATGGAATAACTTCGGGGTTTGTATTCCCGCTTAGTACAGATGAAGGCTAGCAAAAGACTGGGAAGCGGCTAACTAGAGAGCGAGAACAGTCATGAACATGCATTAAAATTAATCAACACCGAATGCAAGCATGAGTAGGATATAATGCACCATGAACATAAATATCGTAGAGGCTATGTTGATTTTGTTTCAACTACATGCGTGAACATGTGCCAAGTCAAGCCACTCGAATTGTTCAAAAGAGGATACCACCCTATCATACCACATCACAACCATTTTAATAGCATGTTGGCACACAAGGTAAACCATTATAAGCTCCTAGCTAATTAAGCATGGCATAAGAAACTATGATCTCTAATTGTCATCACAAACATGTTTATGTTGGAAATATGCCCTAGAGGCAATAATAAAATGATTATTATATTTCCTTGTTCATGATAATTGTCTATTATTCATGCTTTAATTGTATTATCCGGAAATCGTAATACATGTGTGAATACATAGACCACAATGTGTCCCTAGTGAGCCTCTAGTTGACTAGCTCGTTAATCAACTGATAGTCATGGTTTCCTGGCTATGTACATGGGGATGTCATTGATAACGGGATCACATCATTAGGAGAATGATGTGATGGACAAGACCCAATCCTAAACATAGCACAAGATCGTATAGTTCGTTTGCTAGAGTTTTTCCAATGTCAAGTATCTTTTCCTTAGACCATGAGATCGTGTAACTCCCGGATACCATAGGAGTGCTCTGGGTGTACCAAACGTCACAACATAACTGGGTGACCATAAAGGTATACTACGGGTATCTCCGAAAGTGTCTGTTGGGTTGACACGGATCAAGACTGGGATTTGTCACTCCGTATGACGGAGAGGTATCTCTGGGCCCACTCGGTAATGCATCATCATAATGAGCTCAAAGTGACCAAGTGTCTAGTCACGGGATCATGCATTACGGTACGAGTAAAGTGACTTGCCGGTAACGAGATTGAACGAGGTATTGGGATACCGACGATCGAATCTCGGGCAAGTAACGTACCGATTGACAAAGGGAATTGTATACGGGGTTGCTTGAATCCTCGACAACGTGGTTCATCCGATGAGATCATCGAGGAGCATGTGGGAGCCAACATGGGTATCCAGATCCCGCTGTTGGTTATTGACCGGAGAGCCGTCTCGGTCATGTCTACATGTCTCCCGAACCCGTAGGGTCTACACACTTAAGGTTCGGTGACGCTAGGGTTGTAGAGATATAAATATGCAGTAACCCAAAAGTTGTTCGGAGTCCCGGATGAGATCCTGGACGTCATGAGGAGTCCCGGAATGGTCCGGAGGTGAAGAATTATATATAGGATGTGCAGTTTCGGCCATCGGGAGAGTTTCGGGGGTCACCGGTATTGTACCGGGACCACCGGAAGGGTCCCGGGGGTCCACCGGGTGGGGCCACCCATCCCGGAGGGCCCCATGGGCCAAAGTGGGGAGGGGAACCAGCCCATAGTGGGCTGGTGCGCCCCCCTTGGCCCACCCCATGCGCCTAGGGTTGGGAACCCTAGGGTGGGGGGGCGCCCCACCTGGCTTGGGGGGCACTCCACCCCTTGGCCGCCGCCCCCCTAGGAGTTCCCATCTCCTAGGGCCGGCGCACCCCCTAGGGGGCCTATATAAAGGGGGGGGAGGGAGGGGCAGCCGCACCCTTGAGTCTTGGCGCCTCCCTCTCCCCTGCTACACCTCTCCCTCTCGCAGTATAACGGCGAAGCCCTGCTGCGGTGACGCCCTGCATCCACCACCACGCCGTCGTGCTGCTGGATCTTCATCAACCTCTCCTCCCCCCTTGCTGGATCAAGAAGGAGGAGACGTCACGCTGACCGTACGTGTGTTGAACACGGAGGTGCCGTCCGTTCGGCGCTAGGATCTCCGGTGATTTGGATCACGTCGAGTACGACTTCCTCATCCCCGTCCTTGAACGCTTCCGCGCGTGATCTACAAAGGTATGTAGATGCAATCCGATCACTCGTTGCTAGATGAACTCATAGATGGATCTTGGTGAAACCGTAGGAAAATTTTTGTTTTCTGCAACGTTCCCCAACAGTTTATTCATAATAAGCTGAATTAGGAACGATGAACTAATCATATTTACAAAAACAAGAGAGGTCAAGTTCACACCAGCTTTTCTCATCTCAATAAGTCCATCATATACCATCATAATTGCCTTTCACTTGCATGACCGAATGATGTGAATAATAATAATAGTGCGCTTGCATTGGACTAAGTTGGAATCTGCAAGCATTCAATTCAAGAGAGAAGACAAGGTAATATGTGCTCTTTTGTCAGATCAACAGTAATGCATATAAGAGCCACTTTAACAATTCAATCATGGTCTTCTCCTATCGACCCCCAAAGAAAAGAAATAAAACTATTTACATGGGAAAGCTCCGAACAAGCAAAAGAAGAACAAGAAATCTTTTTGGGTTTTCTTTTTAATTACTACTACAGGCATGGGAATTAAAACTAGCTAAAAGCTACAATTAAATTGTTTTGGTTTTTATTAAGGTTTATCAAACACACAAGAAGAAAGCATAAAAAAGAAATAAACTAGTATGGATGATACAATGAAAAAGTTGTTGGGTAACGTAGTAATTTCAACAGTTTTCTTACGCACACACATGATCATGGTGATGCATAGCAACGAGAGGGGAGAGTTTCGTCCACGTACCCTCGTAGACCGTTAAGCGGAAGCGTTATGAAAACACGGCCGATGTAGTCGTATGTCTTCACGATCGACTGATCCTCAGTACCGAACGTATGGCACCTCCGCGTTCAGCACACGTTCAGCTCGGTGACGTCCCGCGAAATCACAATCCAGTAGAGCTCGGGGAAGAGTTTCGTCAGCACGACGGCGTGGTGACGATGTTGATGAAGCTACCGCAGCAGGGCTTCGCCTAAACACCGCTATAGTATGACCGAGGTGGATTATGGTGGAAGGGGGCACCGCACACGGCTGGGAGAGATCTTTGTGATCAACTTGTGTGTCTAGAGGTGCCCCTGCCCCTGTATATAAAGGAGCAAGGGGGAGGCCGGCCGGCCCTTGTTGGCGCGCCTAGAGGAGGAATCCTCCTCCTAGTAGGAGTAGGATTCCTCCCTTTCCTACTCCTACTAGGAGGGGGAAAGGCAGGGAGAGAAAGAGAAGGAAAGGGGGGCGCCGCCCCCCTTCTCCTAGTCCAATTTGGACCGGGGGAAGAGGGCGCGCTGCCTACCCTAGGACGGCCCCTCTCTCTTTCCCTTATGGCCCAACAAGGCCCATTAGTCCCGGGGAGGTTCCGGTAACCTCTCCGGTACTCCGGTAAATTCCCGATTTCACCCGGAACTATTCTGATGTCCAAATGTAGGCTTCCAATATATCAATCTTTATGTCTCGACCATTTCGAGACTCCTCGTCATGTCCGTGATCAAATCTGGGACTCCGAACTACCTTCGGTACATCAAAACATATAAACTCATAAAACCGATCGTCACAGAACTTTAAGTGTGCGGACCCTACGGGTTCGAGAACTATGTAGACATGACCGAGACACATCTCTGGTAAATAACCAATAGCGGAACCTGGATGCTCATATTGGTTCCTACATATTCTATGAAGATCTTTATCGGTCAAACCACACAACACTATACGTTGTTCTCTTTGTCATCGATATGTTACTTAGCCCGAGATTCGATCGTCGGTATCCAATACCTAGTTCAATCTCGTTACCGGCAAGTCTCTTTACTCGTTACTTAATACATCATCCCGTAACTAACTCATTAGTTATCATGCTTGCAAGGCTTATAGTGATGTGTATTACCGGGAGGGCCCAGAGATACCTCTCCGACAATCGGAGTGACAAATCCTAATCTTGATCTATGCCAACTCAACAAGTACCATCGGAGACACCTGTAGAGCACCTTTATAATCACCCAGTTACATTGTGACATTTGGTAGCACACAAAGTGTTCCTCCGGTATTCGGGAGTTGCATAATCTCATAGTCATAAGAACATGTATAAGTCATGAAGAAAGCAATAGCAGTAAACAAACGATCAAGTGCTAAGCTAACGGAATGGGTCAAGTCAATCACGTCATTCTCCTAATGATGTGATCCCATTGATCAAATAACAACTCATGTCTATGGTTAGGAAACTTAACCATCTTTGATCAAGGAGCTAGTCAAGTAGAGGCATACTAGTGACACTATGTTTGTCTATGTACTCACACATGTATTATGTTTCCGGTTAATACAATTCTAGCATGAATAATAAACATTTATCATGAAACAAGGAAATAAATAAAAACTTTATTATTGCCTCTAGGGCATATTTCCTTCAGCCTCCCACTTGCACTAGAGTCAATAATCTAGATTACACAGTAATGATTTTAACACCCATGGAGCCTTGGTGCTGATCATGTTTTGCTCGTGGAAGAGGCTTAGTCAATGGGTCTGCAACATTAAGATCCGTATGTATCTTGCAAATCTCTATGTCTGCCACCTGGACTTGATCCCGAATGGAGTTGAAGCGTCTCTTGATGTGCTTGGTTCTCTTGTGAAATCTGGATTCCTTTGCCAAGGCAATTGCACCAGTATTGTCACAAAAGATTTTCATTGGACCCGATGCACTAGGTATGACACCTAGATCGGATATGAACTCCTTCATCCAGACTCCTTCATTCGCTGCTTCCGAAGCAGCAATGTACTCCGCTTCACATGTAGATCCCGCCACGACGCTCTGTTTAGAACTGCTCCAACTGACAGCTCCACCGTTTAATATAAACACGTATCCGGTTTGCGATTTAGAATCATCCGGATCAGTGTCAAAGCTTGCATCAACGTAACCATTTACGATGAGCTCTTTGTCACCTCCATAAATGAGAAACATATCCTTGGTCCTTTTCAGGTACTTCAGGATGTTCTTGACCGCTGTCTAGTGATCCTGTAATGCCCTCGATGCGGCTATATCTCCCATGTGTCGAAGCACGACTTAGAGGCATAACCGCATTGAAAGCAATGTTGCAAGTGAGGTAATCTTCACAGCAACCCATGTAAATAAATAAAGGGGAAAGATACATAGTTGGCTTACACTCGCCACGTCACACGAATACATAAATAAGTCATTACATTCATGCAATACACTCAAGGTCCTACTACGGAACCAAAATAAAGATCAACCCCCAAATGCGACAAAGTCCCCGATCGCCCCAACTGGGCACCACTACTGATCATCTGGGAAAGACACGTAGTAACAACGAGAGTCTTCATCGAACTCCCACTTGAGCTCGGTCATATCATCTGGAACGGTATCATCGGTCCCTGCATCTGGTTTTGGAAGTAATCTGTGAGTCAGGGGGACTCAGCAATCTCACACCCTGGCGATCAAGACTATTTAAGCTTATAGGGAAGGCAAAGGTATGAGGTGGAGCTGCAGCAAGCGACTAGCATATTTGGTGGCTAACATATGCGCAAAAGAGAGCGAGAAGAGAAGGCAAAAGCACGGTAGAACAACTATGATCAAGAAGTGATCCTAGAACAACCTACGTCAAGCATTACTCCAACGCCGTGTTCACTTCCCGGACTCCGCCGAGAAGAGACCATCATGGTTACACACGCGGTTGATGCATTTTAATTAAGTTAAGTTTCAGGTTATCTACAACCGGACATTAACAAATTCCCATCTGCCCATAACCGTGGGCACGACTTTTGAAAGTTCAAATCCCTGCAGGGAGTCCCAACTTAGCCCATTACAAGCTCTCACGGTCAACGAAGGATATTCCTTCTCCCAAGACAATCCGATCAGACTCGGCATCCCGGTTACAAGACATCCTCGACAATGGTAAAACAAGTCCAACAACACCACCCGAATGTGCCGACAAATCCCGATATGAGCTGCACATATCTCGTTCTCAGGGCACACCGGATTGTCCAAGGTTCCGGTAGGCCAGCCCAGAGTTGCCCCTGGTGGCCACCGGCAGCTGACAGGTTGGACCAACACTCAGAGGAGCAC
The DNA here is from genome assembly GCF_003073215.2 of Triticum urartu. NCBI lineage: Eukaryota > Viridiplantae > Streptophyta > Magnoliopsida > Poales > Poaceae > Triticum > Triticum urartu. The sequence continues at coordinate 463,490,381 of NC_053023.1, read as the reverse complement.
TGGCCCGGGGGTTTAAATAGAGATGGCCCTTGAGTCCGCGGAACCCAAGGGAAAAAGAGGCTAGGTGGCGAATGGTAAAACCAATGTTGGGCATTGCTGGAGGAGTTTTATTCAAGGCGAACTGTCAAGGGGTTCCCATTATAACCCAACCGTGTAAGGAACGCAAAATCCAGGGACATAACACCGATATGACGGAAACTAGGGCGGCAAGAGTGGAACAAAACACCAGACATAAGGCCGAGCCTTCCACCCTTTACCAAGTATATAGGTGCATTAATATAAACAATATAATATAGTGATATCCCAACAATAAACAATGTTCCAACAAGGAACAATCTCCAATCTTCACCTGCAACTAGCAACGCTATAAGAGGGGCTGAGCAAAGCGGTAACATAGCCAAACAACGGTTTGCTAGGACAAGGTGGGTTAGAGGTTTGACATGGCAATATGGGAGGCATGATAAGAAAGTGGTAGGTATCGTAGCATAGGCATAGCAAAAGAGCGAGCATCTAGCAAGCAAAGATAGAAGTGATTTCAAGGGTATGGTCATCTTGCCTGCAAAGTTCTCAGAGTTGCCTTGATCCTCGTAGGCGTACTCAACAGGCTCCTCGTTCACGTACTCGTCTCCCGGCTCTACCCAAAGCAATACAACAAGCAAAGGGAACACAATCAACCACGTGCAATGCTCAAGCAACATGATGCAAAACATGGTATGATATGCGGGATGCAATATGTGATGCATATGCAAGATTTGGAAAGGAATGATAGAACCCGGCCTCAACTTGGAAAACCAAGAGTGCCACTGGAAAGGTGAGTTGATTTCGGTCGAAATCGATATAAAGATCACCGGAATTGGATGCACGGTTTGGAAATGGCAAGCAAAACAAATATGACACCGGTCTGCGATAATCAGCACGAGACCATCTAAATGCATCAAGAATAATGTACTACAACACTCCAACATGACAACAAAATACATGGCAGGGATCCACTCATAATGCTTGACAAAATATGAACACTGAGCTACGGCTAAATCACTCATTAACAGGTTCAAACAAGCATGGCAAAAATGCAAAAGATTACTGGTTACAGACTTGGTGAAATTAACAGCATGTCAGGAATTTATTATCAGGAAGCAATCTTTAGAGCATGAAAACTACATGCTACAGGAACATATCATGGCAAACCAAGGCATGGCATGAAGCTACTCAAAGCATACAACAAAAGTCCCTTAGTGACCATGAGCCAAAAGGGATCAGAAAATACAATTGCAAGCATGTGAACATAGCAAAAATATAAACAGATTCAGACTTAGTGAAAAACTAGAGCATGCAAAACAGATTAACAAGTAGGCATGTTTACGAGCACGATGCACTCACTGCGAGGCATTGCATGATAATCTAAGCATACACCCAGCAAGAATACATGACATAGAAGCTAGACATGGCAAGAACAACAACATAGCATGCACGGATCAACAACAACAAGCTTGGCAAAATTGCAAAACATGTTAACAATCTGCCAGGAACATTTTATAGCAAAAGTAGAGCTCGATTGACTCAAGCTAGGTTGCTCCATAATTGCAAACAAAGACATGGATGGATAGAGCACAACATTATCTACAAAACATCCTTACTGATCATGCTCAAAAGAGGCACGGATCACTAGTAAACAACATGAACATATGGCATAAAAATAATGACAGGGCAAGGACTTAGTGAAATTCTAAGTCCCTGAAATCAACATCATTGAGTATGCTACTTTGCATGCTTGTGCTAGTCACCACAAAGATCACAAAAATACATGGCATACACCCCTGTAAAGATGACATGGTATTCTACAAAACACATGTAGAGTTCAGGATCATAGCATGCACACATTAATCATGGCAAAAATGACAAAAGTGCATTTGCTGAAACAGATCTGAAATTATCCTCACATAGCCCTCTTCCAACAGCGTTTCGGGAATCAAGATGAGCTCAAATGAAAATGATGCAATGAGATGAAATGATGTACTCGTCGAGACGAACATTTTGATATGCTACACGCACGAATAGGAGCTACTCTGAGGAAGTTATGGCATGATGAACATTGCATAAAAATTAGGGTTCGGAGGGAAAAGTCAACCGCGAGATGATCCAGATCCAGATCCGGCCGGGGGTACTGTAGCGCGCGGACTCCGATGATGACCAGCCAGAGTTGCTCGTCGAGGGGGCGCTAGAGTTGACGAGGGAGGCCGGAGGAGGTGCGCCGGCGACGAGAGGAAGAGGCGGCGCCCTCGGGCGGCGTCTGCCGGCGATGAACAAGGCGGCGGGGCGGCGGACGTCGGCGCCGGACGGCGAGGGAGCTCGCCGGAGTTCGGTGGCCGGCGATGGCGGCGAAGGGCGGAGCCGGGCGGCGCAGAAGGAAGAGGACGACTCGGGCGGCGGCGGTGGTGACCCGGGCCGCGGGGGCTCTCCTCGGGTCCGGCGGGCCGCGGGCGGCCGTGGGTGGCGGGAGGCCACGTGGCATGTGGTGGTTGGCCGCGGTGGAGTGTCCGGCGCCAGCGGACAATGTCCGGCGCGGGCGAGAGGGAGAGGAGCTAGGTTAGGGTGTGGATTGAACCGAAAATTTCGGGGAGTGGCCTTTATATAGGGGTAGAGGGAGCTAGGGAACTCCAAATGAGGTGCGGTTTTCGGCCATGCGATCGTGATCAAACGCTCTAGATGATAGAAGAGATTTAGGTGGGTTTTGGGCCACTTTGGAGGGGTGTTGGGCTGCAACACACACGAGGCCTTTTCGGTCCCTCGGTTAACCGTTGGAGTATCAAACGAAGTCCAAATGGTACGAAACTTGACAGGCGGTCTACCGGTAGTAAACCAAGGCCGCATGGCAAGTATCGGTCCAATCCAAAAACGTTTAACACCCGCACACGAAAAGAGGTAGAAAGGGACACCGGAGGACATAGGAGCGCCGGAATGCAAAACAGACAACGGGGAAGATGCTCGGATGCATGAGACGAACACGTATGCAAATGCAATGCACATGATGACATGATATGAGATGCATGACAAAGACAAATCACACGGAGACAAAAACCCGACAACGATGAAATAAAATAACTTAGTGCTGGAAACGACAAGAGTTGGAATACAAATAAGGTAAACTACATCCGGGGTGTTACAAATCCACTCCTGGATTACTTTGGTACCTCCCTGCTAGGCTAATAGCAAGGCACACATCAGGTCTGGTACATGATGACCCACAAGTATAGGGGATCTATCGTAGTCCTTTCGATAAGTAAGAGTGTCGAACCCAACGAGGAGCAAAAGGAAATGATAAGCGGTTTCAAGCAAGGTATTCTCTGCAAGTACTGAAACAAGTGGTAACAGATAGTTTTGTGATAGGATAATTTGTAATGAGCAACAAGTAACAAAAGTAAATAAAGTGCAGCAAGGTGGCCCAATCCTTTTTGTAGCAAAGGACAAGCCTGGATAAACTCTTATATAGAGAAAAGCGCTCCTGAGGACACATGGGAATATCGTCAAGCTAGTTTTCATCACCCTCATATGATTCGCGTTCGGTACTTTGATAATTTGGTATGTGGGTGGACCAGTGCTTGGGTACTGTCCTTACTTGGACAAGCATCCCACTTATGATTAACCTCTATTGCAAGCATCTGCAACTACAACAAAAGTATTAAGGTAAACCTAACCATAGCATGAAACATATGGATCCAAATCAGCCCCTTACGAAGCAACGCATAAATTAGGGTTTAAGCTTCTGTCACTCTAGCAACCCATCATCTACTTATTACTTCCCAATGCCTTCCTCTAGGCCCAAATAATGGTGTAGTGTCATGTAGTCGACATTCACATAACACCACTAGAGGAGAGACAACATACATCTCATCAAAATATCCAACGAATACCAAATTCACATGACTACTAATAGCAAGACTTCTCCGATGTCTTCAGGAACAAACGTAACTACTCACAAAGCATATTCATGTTCATAATCAGAGGGGTATTAATATGCATATAGGATCTGAACACATGATATTCCACCAAATAAACCAACTAGCATCAACTACAAGGAGTAATTAACACTACTAGCAACCTACTAGTACCAATCCCGGACTTGGAGACAAGAATTGGATACAAGAGATGAACTAGGGTTTTGAGAGGAGATGGTGCTGGTGAAGATGTTGATGGAGATTGACCTCTCCCGATGAGAGGAGCGTTGGTGATGACGATGGCGATGATTTCCCCCTCCCGAAGGGAAGTTTCCCCGGCAGAACAGCTCTGCCGGAGCCCTAGATTGGTTCCGCCTCGTGGCGGCGGAATTTCGTTCGAGAAGATGGCTTCTGATTTTTTTCTCATCGAAAGACTTCATATAGCAGAAGATGGCCACCGGAGGGCCACCAGGGGGCCCATGAGGTAGGGGCGAGCCCCCACCCTCGTGGGCAGGGTGTGGCCCCCTGGTGAACTTCTTGCGCTCAGTATTTTTTATATATTCTGAAAACGTCTTCCGTGAAGTTTCAGGACTTTTGGAGCTGTGCAGAATAGGTATCTAATATTTGCTCCTTTTCCAGCCCAGAATCCCAGCTCCTGGCATTCTCCCTCTTTATGTAAACCTTGTAAAATAAGAGAGAATTGTAACATCCCAAATTTTCAATTTGGAATGTTATACACTAGATCATCATTGCATATCATTCATCGCATTTTGGTTGATCCTAGAAATTCTACGCAACTCAAGGACCCTCGGAGAGAGTTGGGGATTTCGTTATTTTCATATTTGAGTTTTCTCAAACTTTGAAAATAGGATAATTTGATTTTGTTTATTTCATCTTCAATTATTTCTATTATAAAAAAATTATGAGAGAGGGAATAAAATGACTTTCCCAAAATAAAGAAATATTGAGGGTTTAATAAAAAGATCAAAAAAGATTTTATTTTGGTTTTATTTGCTATTTTTATTTGAATTTAGGAAAATTGCACATTTCTTGCATTTAGAGCCAAGAAAATGTTCATCCTGTTCTAAATATTTTATTTAGACGGATAAAATTTGTTTTGGCATTCTTAGATTTTTATTTATTTTTCTAGATTTTTTTAATTGCAGCGATATTGTTTAAAAAAACGAGACTCCGCGTCCGACTGGGCCAAGGGCCCAGTCGAGCAGGCCGGCCCAGCCGCCCGCCGCCGCCTCTCGCCGGGTCGGGACAGGAGTCCCGACCAGCGCCACCGCCGCCCGAGTCCGGGGAGGACTCCGCCTCCCGAGGCCGACCCCTCCCCCAAGTCGCCTCTCCCCGCCCCCTTTATAACCGCCCCGCCCCCCTGCATCCCACACCGCCGCAGCGCCGCCCCGCCCCGCGCCGCCCACCGCCCCGCTGCCGCGTCATAGCCGCCGCCCCGCACCACCCGCCGCCCGCAGGAGCCCCGCCAGAGCCTCGCCGGAGCCCCGAGCCGAGGTAGCCGCCGCCCGGTTTTTGAGAAAAAAGCCGTTTCGGTTTTTTTTTTGAAAACCCTAGTTTTCGTTTTTTTAAATAGATCGGTTTTTCTCCGGTTTATTTATTGAGCGAGAGTTCGCTCGTCCGTTCGTTTTAATGAACGCGTTCATCGTTTAGTTCCTATTAACGAACGTTCGATCGTTAACATGTTCGTCGTTTTTCTTTTTCTCAGATTAAATCCGTGATTTTCTGATCGCGATTTCTGATCTGATGTTCGTTTTAGTTTAACTTTTCGCTCGTTTGTCGGAATCAGGCGATTCAAGCGCCTGGAGTTTCATCTCGAAACCCTCTTTCCGTTTAACCAACTCAAACAAGTTTTTGCCTCAATAAAATTTGCCCTAGTTTCAGATTAGCAAATGAAGCTTATTTGTTTTGCCATTTGTCTTTCGTTGCTTCGTTCACTTTGATTCTTTTTGCCAATGGAAGTTCTTAAGTTGAACTTTCTGGTTAGATCTTTTATTCGAGTTTTACCTGTGCATTAGTTGAGTACTTATTGTATACTTGTTTGTTTGCGATAGAGTATCCGGAGTGCGCCGCTTGCTACTTCGAATCGCTAGGTTTCACGGATCATCAGCAAGGCAAGTAACACTTTGATCATACTTCCTATTACCCAGTTTTATTGCATTAGATCAACCCTCACACATTGCATTGTTTAGGATCTAATTAAATTGTGGGTTTGGGAAGTAGATGAGGTAGTACCTATTACTCGTTATTATCAAACCCTTGGGAGTTACTTCTACGTTTGCTTATTATGCTATGCTATGCTAGTAGACGTGGATTGGGTGAGTGAAATCCATGACAGATGTGATATTGTTAAATCAATGGTTTATCTAAGGTGGCAACTTAAATACACATCTGGATGGATTGAGGCACCTGGGTATTCCAGCGATTGCCTGTTTTTCTTTTGGACCGCCACCCAGGCTCAAAGGGATCATGAGATTATTCATACTGGAAACTTCCGTGTGCAGCCACAAGCTACTATGGGCTATAGCATAGTTGACTAAGTTGTGCGAACTCTTACAGTGGTAGACTAGCAGATGTAGGGGATGTAGGTTGGTACGGTCTACCCGATCGTAAGGTGCTAGCGCTTCTGAAAGACTATGTCTCGGTCATCCGTTTCCCAAACACCCTGTAGTGCGGGAAATCCAACGGAGGAGATCGAGTCTTGTGGGGAAAAGTGCGCAAACCTCTGCAGAGTGTATAAACTAATCATGGTTAGCCGTGTCCCCGGTTATGGACATCTTGAGTATCTAGTACCTGGATTATCATGTGAATCTCATCATGTTACTCTAAATTAATTTTGTTGGGTTTTTAATGATGATGCTTAATTGGGATTGAGAACGTGTCTACACTCTCAATGTTTAACAACTACCATGATAGTTAAAGAAAAGTTATTCCTTTGTAGTACGGAAAATTGGATTTACGCAAAACTGTAACCATAGAGCTTTCCACCAGCCAAATATGCATATAGAATAGCTTATTCTTTTATTGCTCTCTATGTGTTACATTGCCAGCATATTCCATGTGCTGACCCGTTTCGGGCTGCAACGTTCGTGTTGCAGACTTTTCAGACTACGAGTAAGGTGCTTTTAGGTCGTGGTTCTATACTTAGTGATGCCGTTGGAGTTGATGGACTCACTTATCTTCCAAGCCTTCCGCTGTTATCGTTATTAGATGGCCTTAAGGCATATTTATTGTAATAAGTTCTCTTTTGAGACCCTCGATGTAAAAAGTGTGTGATTGCTACTCTGTTATAAATCCTTCAAGTACTGTGTGGTGTCAGCATTACTGATCCAGGGATGACACCTGAGCACAGAGATTGGACGGTTTGAGGTCTGGTCGCTACAAGATGGTATCAGAGCACACGCTGATTGTAGGACATGACCACTAAGCTAATGCCCTAGATCACTACTCACTCTTCTCATTCTGACTCCTCATCTTTTATAATCTTTTAGGATGTCGGATGCAAGGAACAAGTTCACGCAACCGGATGAAGATACACCCTTTGGACGTCATTTGAAGGAAGTCACAAGATACCTGAACATAGGAGTACCAAGCTTCACCGGGACTTACAATGCCACTTTACCCGACGAAGAGCGTTGGATGATTCAAGTTCAAGTTACAGGAAGGACGTTCATGCCAGTCACTCAGCCCATAGAGCTTTCTTTTGATGAACTAACCTGGAGTCTAGGAAAGAGCATGGTAGCTCACATCGCCATGGGACGCATTGGAGAAGTTTACCGCAATGATCTCAAGGATACTATCTACCAGATTTGTGGACGCCGAGATGAGCAATGGGAGATGATCAACACCAAGAAGGATAGATCAATTGCAACTTTTATCCAGGAGTTAAACCAGCACATTCAACGTCAGGAGAACCAGATGTGCACCGACATGCTAGATCTAAAGAAGGCAAGGACAAGAATCAAGGAACTAGAGGAAGAACTCAAGGCTACACGTGAAGATTATGAAGAGGAAATCGAAGTATTAGTGGGGAAGAATGACGACCTGATCAAGAAGATTGGAATATTTATGGGAGACCCTACACCAGTAGAAGAAGACAAAGAACCCAAGGAGATTCGCCCGGAAGACTACATCATCATCGACGACACCGACTCGGATCCAGATGATAGCGATGATGACTATGTTGATGAAGCTGGAGCAGATATCATGGAGTCTGCAACCGAAGAATATTTCTAGTAGACCACCCCAACAGTAGTAGTAGTCCACCATGTAAATATAGTAGTCCGAGCACTTTTGCGATAGTTAGATCAATTGTATGCCCTTGATTGATTGAATGAAGTGAATTGTTTGTTTTTGCCTCATATACATATGGGTAATGTTTTCTCTCTAGACCCCTCTCTATTCTTAAATCTCATCTTTTCTAAACCCTCAGATGCCTCCAAGACGTGACCCCGGATTTACCTTCCCACCGGAGCTCACCCAGTTGATCCAGCAGCAGAACACATTGATGCAGTTGCTAGTCCAGAATCAGAATCAGGGGAACAACAACAACAACCCACCACCACCACCACCACCACCTGTTGATCACTTAGCCCGTTTTCTTAGGCTGAATCCACCGGTGTTTTCTAGTAGCACCGAGCCGATAGTAGCAGATGATTGGCTCCCTAAGACAGCAAGGGAGTTGACCACGGTAGGATGCACAGATGCGGAAAAGGTGAAGTTTGCCGCACATCAACTTAAAGGACCCGCATCATCATGGTGGGAGAATTTCACAACCACTTTCCCTGTCGACACTGTCACATGGGACCAGTTCCAGCAGGCTTTCCGTACTGCCCATGTTTCAGCAGGAGCTATGGCCATGAAGAAGCGAGAGTTTCGCAACTTGCGCCAAGGAGGACGGACAGTTGGCCAGTATGTGGAGGACTTTAGTAAGCTAGCACGTTATGCCCCAGATGACGTTGCTATGGATGCAGCTAAGCAGGAGAAGTTTCTGGAAGGACTGAATGATGAGTTGAGCATGCAGTTGATGGTAGCAACCTTCAACAACTACCAGGAGTTGGTAGATCGTGCTCTTATGATTGAAGGGAAGCAGCAGCAGATTGAGAACCGCAGGAGGAAGTATGGACAAGGGAAGTACAATTCTGGAGCTCAGCAGAAGCCATGATTTACCCCTAGGCCGGGAGGACATTTTCAGCATACCCATGGAGGAGGTAGCTCGCACAATCACAATGGGACCAAGAATGGGAATGGGAATGGAGGAAGTAACAGCCAGAATCACACCAACCCATCAACCCCAGCCAAGAGAGACCTAAGCCAAGTCACTTGCTTTAAGTGCCAGAAGACCGGACATTATGCTAATGAATGTCCTGAAGCCCAAAATGGAAATGGCAATGGAAGCTCTAGGAAGAAGCCGAACCCTTTCAACAGGGGACAGGTGAACCACGTAAATGTGGAGGAAGTTGAAGCCCAGCCCGATGCAGTAATAGGTAAGTTTTTGGTTAAGTCATTTACTGCACTCGTTCTTTTTGATACTGGTGCATCGCATTCATACATATCAAGGGGATTTGTGGATAAGTATAAACTGCCAACCCAAGCCCTTAGGTCACCCATGTTAGTAACCTCGCCTGGAGCAGAGTATATGGCTAGTCTATGGTGTGATCGGTTACCATTAAGGATTGGTAACTACGTATTTCCCTCAGACCTAATAGTATTGGAATCCCAAGGACTAGATGTGATATTAGGCATGGATTGGTTATCAAAGTATGAAGGGAACATTGAATGTGCTAGTAAGTCAATTTTGCTTACCACCTCATAAGGGAGAAGGATCAAGTATGTATCCCGGCATGTGCCAAAAAGGACTCAAGTAAATTGCTTAACAGGAGTTGTGCATGAGGAAGTACCAGTAGTGAAGGATTTCCCGGATGTATTTCCAGAGGAGTTGCCAGGCATGCCACCGAATAGAGACATTGAGTTTTTGATTGAGCTTTTGCCAGGCACAGGGCCAATATCTAAGAGACCATATAGGATGCCCGCAAAGGATTTGGAGGAGATTAAGAAGCAGATTAAGGAGTTATTGGATAAAGGTTATATTCGCCCAAGTTCTTCACCTTGGGGATTGACAGTACTTCTAGTGGAGAAGAAGGATGGATCGTTAAGGATGGTCGTTGATTATCGAGGATTGAATGAAGTAACCATCAAGAACAAGTACCCACTACCGATGATCAATGATCTGTTTGATCGGTTGCAAGGATCTAAGGTATTTTCCAAGATCGATCTGCGATCAGGGTACCATCATTTGAAGATTCGAGAACAGGATATACCCAAGACAGCTTTTACCACCAGGTATGGGCTGTACGAGTATACCGTTATGTCATTTGGTCTGACTAACGCACCTGCTTATTCTATGAACATGATGAACAAAGTGTTTATGGAGTTTCTGGATAAGTTCGTCGTAGTGTTCATTGATGATATCCTTGTTTACTCGAAGAATGAGGAGGAGCATAAGGAGCATTTGCGTTTGGTACTTGGTAAGCTCAGAGAACATCAGTTGTATGCCAAGTTTAGCAAATGTGAGTTTTGGTTGAAGGAAGTTGGATTTCTCGGACACGTTATATCTGGAGAAGGTATAGCAGTAGATCCCAGTAAGGTTGACACTGACAAATTGGGAAGCGCCAACAAAAGTTGGAGAGATCCGGAGTTTTCTTGGACTTGCAGGATACTACCGGAGATTCATTGAAAATTTTCGAAAATTGCAAAACCTATGACGGAGTTGTTGAAGAAGGATACAAAGTTCATATGGACCGAGGAATGTGAGGCCAGTTTCCAGGAGTTGAAGAAACGTTTGGTTACATCACTAGTGTTGATTTTGCCAGATCAGACCAAGGATTATGAGGTGTATTGCGACGCTTCACGTCGAGGACTTGGAGCAGTGCTTATGCAGGAAGGAAGAGTTGTTTCCTATGCCTCATGACAACTTAAGCCTCATGAGTTGAATTATGCTACGCATGATTTGGAGTTAGCCACCGTAGTGCATGCATTGAAGACTTGGAGACATTTTCTCATTGGAAATAATTGTGAGGTGTACACGGATCACAAGAGTTTGAAGTATATCTTCACGCAGAAGGAGTTGAATCTCAGGCAAAGGAGATGGTTGGAGCTCATCAAGGATTATGACATGAGATTGCATTATCAGCCCGGAAAGGCTAACGTACTAGCTGACGCGTTGAGCCGTAAAAGTCATGTCAACACCTTAATGACGGGAGATTGACCAAGGGAGTTAGCCGAAAATCTTCATGAGCTATGTTTGGAAATAGTTCCGAGAGGCTATGTAGCCGCATTGGAGATTCAGTCTACTTTGATGGATAAGATCAGAGAAGCCCAGAAGACTGACAAGGAGATTGCCTCTATTAAGGAGAAAATGAGCAAAGGAAAAGCTAAAGGATTTCGTGAGGATGAGCACGATACCTTATAGTTTGAAGACCGCGTTTATGTGCCAAATGATTCGGAGATCAGGAAGTTAATTCTGCAAGAGGCCCATGATTCACCCTATTCGATTCACCCAGGAAGTACCAAGATGTATCTAGATTTGAAGGATATTTTCTGGTGGACCGGAATGAAGAAAGATATTGCGGAGTATGTAGCAGTTTGCGATGTATGTTAGAGAATAAAGGCAGAGCATCAGAAGCCAGCAGGATTGCTACAGCCATTGGCGATACCCGAATGGAAGTGGGATAAGCTAGGCATGGATTTTATCATAGGATTACCCAGAACTCGTTCAGGCTATGACTCGATTTGGGTTGTAGTCGATCGTTTGACAAAGGTAGCTCATTTCATTCCAGTAAAGACTACCTATACCAGTGCAAAGTTGGCAAAGATATACATGACCAGGATCGTATGTCTGCATGGAGTTCCAAGGAGCATTGTGTCAGATAGAGGAACCCAGTTTACCTCAAAGTTCTGGAATCAGTTGCACGAAACTTTGGGTACCAGGCTGGAGTTCAGCACAGCTTTTCATCCGCAGACAGATGGACAGACCGAGAGAGTCAATCAGATTTTGGAGGATATGCTGAGAGCTTGTGCGCTAGATTACGGATCTAGTTGGGACGAGAATTTGCCATACGCAGAGTTCTCCTATAATAACAGCTATCAATCCAGTTTGAAGATGGCCCCTTTCGAAGCTTTGTACGGAAGGAGGTGCAGGACCCCGTTGTCATGGGATGAAGTTGGAGACCATCAGTTGTTTGGACCGGATCTGATTAAGGAGTCTGAACAGAAAGTAAAATTGATTCACGATAGGCTCAAGGTAGCCCAGTCCAGACAGAAGAGCTACGTAGATTTAAAATGCAAGGAGACAGTTTACGAAGTTGGAGACCGAGTTTACCTTCGAGTATCTCCCCTTCGAGGAGTTAAGCGCTTTGGAGTTAAGGGAAAATTAGCGCCACGTTTTGTAGGACCATACAAAGTTTTGGAGCGTATGGGAGAAGTAGCCTACAAGTTGGAATTGCCCGAAGGATTGTCAGGAGTTCATGACGTGTTCCATGTTTCCCAGTTGAAGAAGTGCCACGCAGAGATGGCTGATATACCACTGAGAGATACAGTGCCGCTGGAAGCGATTCAGTTGGACAGTGATTTGACCTATGAGGAGAAACCAGTCAAGATTCTTGAGTATGCCAGCCGAGTCACCCGCAGCAAGGTTATCAAGTTTTGCAAAGTTCAGTGGAGCCACCACACGGAAGATGAAGCCACCTGGGAACGAGAGGAAGAATTGCTGAAGGACCACCCTCACCTATTTTCTAGCCAACCCGAATCTCGAGGGTGAGCTTCATCTTAAGGGGGTAGGTTTGTAACATCCCAAATTTTTAATTTGGAATGTTATACACTAGATCATCATTGCATATCATATTTCATCGCATTTTGGTTGATCCTAGAAATTCTACGCAATTCAAGGACCCTCGGAGAGAGTTGGGGATTTCGTTATTTTCATATTTGAGTTTTCTCAAATTTTGAAAATAGGATCATTTGATTTTGTTTATTTCATCTTCAATTATTTCTATTATAGAAAAATTATGAGAGAGGGAATAAAATGAATTTCCCAAAATAAAGAAATACTGAGGGTTTAATAAAAAAATCAAAAAAGATTTTATTTTGGTTTTATTTGCTATTTTATTTGAATTTAGGAAAATTGCACGTTTTCAAAAATTGCATTTAGAGCCAAGAAATTGTTCATCCTGTTCTAAATATTTTATTTAGATGGAGAAAATATGTTTTGGCATTTTTAGATTTTTTAGTTATTTTTCTAGAATTTTTTTAATTGCAGCGATATTGTTTAAAAAAAATGAGACCCCGCGCCCGACTGGGCCAAGGGCCCAGCCGAGCAGGCCGGCCCAGCCGCCCGCCGCCTCTCTCTGGGTCGGGACAGGAGTCCCGACCAGCGCCGTCGCCGCCCGAGTCCGGGGAGGACGCCGCCTCCGGAGGCCGACCCCTCCCCCAAGTCGCCTCTCCCCGCCCCCTTTATAACCGCCCCGCCCCCCTGCATCCCACACCGCCGCAGCGCCGCCCCGCCCCGCGCCGCCCACCGCCCCGCTGCCGCGTCATAGCCGCCGCCCCGCACCACCCGCCGCCCGCAGGAGCCCCGCCAGAGCCTCGCCGGAGCCCCGAGCCGAGGTAGCCGCCGCCCGGTTTTTGAGAAAAAGTCGTTTCATTTTTTTGAAAACCCTAGTTTTCGTTTTTCTTAAATAGATCGGTTTTTCTCCGGTTTATTTATTTAGCGAGCGTTCGCTCGTCCGTTCGTTTTAACGAACGCGTTCATTGTTTAGTTCCTGTTAACGAACGTTCGATCCTTAACCTGTTCGTCGTTTTTCTTTTTCTCGGATTAAATCCGTGATTTTCTGATCGCGATTTTTGATCCGATGTTCGTTTTAGTTTAACTTTTCGCCCATTTGTCGGAATCAGGCGATTCTAGCGCCTGGAGTTTCGTCTCGAAACCCTCATTCCGTTTAACCAACTCAAATAAGTTTTGCCTCAGTAAAATTTGCCCTAGTTTCAGATTAGCAAACGAAGCTTATTTTTTTATCGTTTGTCTTTCGTTGCTTCGTTCAGTTTGATTCTTTTTGCCAACCGAAGTTCTTAAGTTGAACTTTCTGGTTAGATCTTTTATTCGAGTTTTACCTGTGCATTAGTTGAGTACTTATTGTATGCTTGTTCGTTTGCGACAGAGTATCCGGAGTGCGCCGCTTGCTACTTCGAGTCGCTAGGTTTCACGGATCATCAGCAAGGCAAGTAACAATTTGATCATACTTCCTATTACCCAGTTTTATTGCATTAGATCAACCCTCACACATTGCATTGTTTAGGATCTAATTAAATTGTGGGTTTGGGAAGTAGATGAGGTAGTACCTATTAGCCGTTATTATCAAACCCTTGGGAGTTACTTCTACGTTTGCTTATTATGCTATGCTATGCTAGTAGACGTGGATTGGGTGAGTGAAATCCATGACAGATGTGAGATTGTTAAATCAATGGTTTATCTAAGGTGGCAACTTAAATACACATCTGGGTGGATTGAGGCACCTGGGTATTCCAGCGATTGCCTGTTTTTCTTTTGGACCGCCACCCAGGCTCAAAGGGATCATGAGATTATTCATACTGGAAACTTCCGTGTGCAGCCACAAGCTACTATGGGCTCTAGCATAGTTGACTAAGTTGTGCGAACTCTTACAGTGGTAGACTAGCAGATGTAGGGGATGTAGGTTGGTACGGTCTACCCGATCGTAAGGTGCTAGCGCTTCTGAAAGACTATGTCTCGGTCATCCGTTTCCCAAACACCCTGTAGTGCGGGAAATCCAACGGAGGAGATCGAGTCTTGTGGGGAAAAGTGCGCAAACCTCTGCAGAGTGTATAAACTAATCATGGTTAGCCATGTCCCCGGTTATGGACATCTTGAGTATCTAGTACCTGGATTATCATGTGAATCTCATCATGTTACTCTAAATTAATTTTGTTGGGGTTTTAATGATGATGCTTAATTGGGATTGAGAGCGTGTCTACACTCTCAATGTTCAACAACTACCATGATAGTTAAATAAAAGTTATTCCTTTGTAGTACGGAAAATTGGCTTTACGCAAAACTGTAACTATAGAGCTTTCCACCAGCCAAATATGCATATAGAATAGCTTATTCTTTTATTGCTCTCTATGTGTTACATTGCCAGCATATTCCATGTGCTGACCCATTTTGGGCTGCAACGTTCATGTTGCAGACTTTTCAAACGACGAGTAAGGTGCTTTTAGGTCATGGTTCTATACTCAGTGATGCCGTTGGAGTTGATGGACTCACTTATCTTCCAAGCCTTCCGCTGTTATCGTTATTAGATGGCCTTAAGCCATATTTATTGTAATAAGTTCTCTTTTGAGACCCTCGATGTAAAAAGTGTGTGATTGCTACTCTGTTATAAATCCTTCAAGTACTGTGTGGTGTCAGCATTATTGATCCAGGAATGACATCTGAGCACACAGATTGGACCATTTGAGGTCTGGTCGCTACAAGAATAGACATAAGTATTGTGACATAATGTGTAATAACAGCCCATAATGCAATAAATATCGATATAAAATCATGATGCAAAATGGACGTATCAACTCCCCCAAGCTTAGACCTCGCTTGTCCTCAAGCGAAAGCCGAAATCAAAAAATATGTCCACATGTTTAGAGATAGAGGTGTCGATAAAAATAAAATATGGACATGAGGGCATCATGATCATTCTTAGAACATCAACTTATATAATTCTTGTCATATGATCTCTTATGTTAGAGTAATAATTCAATCACAATTTCAAGTATGAATCGTAAACTTCATTGAAAACTAACAAACTATAATCTCAGTCATTGGAGCAATTGCAATTTATCATAACATAGGAAAGAGTCAATATATAAGAGCTTTTCAGCAAGTCCACATACTGAACTATCATATAGTCTTTCACAATTGCTGACACTCACGCAATACTTATGGGTATGGAGTTTTAATCGGACGCATAGAAACATAGGGGCTTATAGTTTTGCCTCCCAACGTTTTACCTCAAAGGTAATGTCAACAATAATAGTTCATGAAAACTTACATCCAATTAGCCATATATACCAAGATCTTTCCAACATACTGTGCTTGCCAAAGGATAAAATGTAAAAAGGAAGGGTGAAGATCACCATGACTCTTATGCAAGGAAGGAGATAAAAGTAAAAGATAGGGCCTTCGCAGAGGGAAGCAGAGGTTGTCATGCGCTTTTATGGTTGGATGCACGAAATCTTAATGCGAAAGAACGTCACTTTATATTGCCACTTGTGATATGGACCTTTATTATGCAGTCTGTCGCTTTTATTTCTTCCATATCACACGATCGTATAAAGCTTACTTTCTCTCACACTAATAAGTCATACATATTTAGGGAGCAATTTTTATTGCTTGCACCGATGACAACTTACTTGGAGGATCTTACTGAATCCATAGGTAGGTATGGTGGACTCTCATGGCAAAACTGGTTTAAGAGTATTTGGAAGCACAAGTAGTATCTCTACTTGGTGCGATGAATTTGGCTAGCATGAGGGGGAAAGGCAAGCTCAACCATGTTGGATGATCCATGACAATATAATTTATCTCAGATGCAAGAAAACATAACCCATTACATTGTCTTCCTTGTCCAACGTCAACTCTTTAGCATGTCATATTTTAATGAGTGTTCACAATCATAAAAGATGTCCAAGATAATATATTTATATGTGAAGACCTCTCTTTCTTTATTACTTCCAATTAATTGCAACGATGACCAAAACTATGTTTGTCAACTCTCAACAACTTTTATTCATCATACTTTTTCTATGTGAGATCATTACTCTCCATAAGATCCATATGATCTCTTTGTTTCTTTTTATTTCTTTCTCTTTTCTTTTATTCACTTAAGATCATGGCAAAATAATCAGGCCCTTGACTCAACACTAATCTTTATTATATATAGCTCATGGACTCGATTAAATAGAAGGATCATAAAGCAAAACTCACAACTAGATCAAACTAAAACTTTATTCTACTAGATCAAGATATTACCAAAAGGATCGAACTAAGAAAAATGGTAAATATAAAAGTGATGGTGGTACGATACTGGGGCACTCCCCCAAGCTTGGCAGTTGCCAAGGGAAGTGCCCATACCCATGTGATTATGTCTCCTTTGTTGGTGAAGAGGTTGACGGTTTTGTTGATGGCGTAGGCTTGTCGTCCTTCTTCCAGGGCATAGGCTCACCATCATAGAAGGATGATCGAGTCTCCTGAAACCTCAAATCTGCAGCCAAACTCATCCTCTTGAATCTATATTCATTCTCACAGTTCTGATTTTGCAGGTCATAAATCTGGGCTTGGAGGTGCTCGATTTTCTCATGAAGCTTGAAGATTGCCTCCCCAATGTCCTTGACATCCAGCTTGTGGTTGTTGGTGAACTCCGTGATCATAATGTGATTGGAATCAAGTCCACGCTCCACCATCTCCTGACACTTGAAAACTTCTTGATCCAATGCCTCGAGCCTTGCCTCCGTGCTTCCGATCTTCCTTGGTCCCTTAGCATCGCGGATGTGCAACAACCCCTCACGCATCTCAATGGTTTGAGGGTGTTGCAGCACTTCTGCGAGGTAGGGGTTGATGACCTTCTCGAAGAACTGGTCCTTGGGGGCAGTTGAAGACGACATGACGACCTGGATATGTCAGAAAAATAGCTCGAAACAAAGACAGGAGATTTTTGCGTGCTACGCGAGTCAAAACCCCCAGATATTAAATAATGAATTTTTACCAACCAAAATATGTGTTGTGTACAAAAACGGAGTCCGGAGAGCACACGAGGTGCCCACGAGGTAGGGGGCGCGCCCAGTAGGGTAGGGCGCGCCCTCCACACTCGTGGAGGCCTCGTGTCCTTCCCAGACTGCTTCTTATTTTTCTATTTTTCTAAATATTCCAAAATGGAGAAATATTGCCTTAAAAACTGTTTTGGAGTCGGTTTACTTACCGTACCACATACCTATTCCTTTTCGGAGTCTGGAACGTTCCGGAAAGTGTCCCTTATGTATTCCTCCGGGGTTACGGTTTCAATAACATTGGTTTCAACATTTATGGGATTACCTGAGATATAATGTTTGATTCTTTGACCGTTCACCACCTTCGGATTTGTGCCTTCGAAGTTGTTGATTTTTATGGCACCAGAACGATAGACTGATACGTCTCCAACGTATCTATAATTTTTGATTGCTCCATGCTATATTATCTACTGTTTTAGACATTATTGGGCTTTATTTTCCACTTTTATATTATTTTTGGGACTAACCTATTAACCGGAGGCCCAGCCCAGAATTGTTGCTTTTTGCCTGTTTTAGGGTTCCGAAGAAAAGGAATATCAAACGGAGTCCAAACAGAATGAAACCTTCGGAAACGTGATTTTCTCATCAGATAAGATCCAAGAGACATGGACCCTCCATCAAGAAAGCAACGATGTGCTCACAAGGGTAGGGGGCGCCCCCCCTAGGGCGCGCCCCCTGCCTCGTGGGCCCCTCGAAGCTCCACCGACGTACTTTGATTGAGAATAATAATGAATCTATGGATGTGAATTTTGTTGGTAGGAACAATTTTGGTAACAACGTGTATAGAGGAAATTTCAATCCTAGGCCTTACCCTAGTAATCCCTCTAATAATTATGGTAATTCCTACAACAATTCTTATGGAAATTATAATAAGATGCCTTCTGCTTTTGAATCTAATATTAAAGAATTTATTTCTTCGCAAAAGAATTTTAATGCTATGATTGAAGAAAAATTGCTTAAGGTTGATGATTTGGCTAGGAACGTTGATAGAATTGCTCTTGATGTTGATTCTTTGAAACTTGGATCTATTCCACCTAAGCATGATATCAATGAGTCTCTCAGAGCCATGAGAATTTCCATTGACGAATGCAAACAAAGAACCGCTAGGATGCGTGCTAAGAAAGATGCCTTTATAAAATCGTGTTCTTCTAGTTCCGATGAAAATAATGATGAAGATCTAAAAGTTATTGATGTGTCCCCTATTAAATCTTTGTTTTGCAATATGAATCTTGATAATGATGGGACTGAATATGATCCACCTTTACCTAGAAGGCGTTCTAAGAATTTGGAATTTGTTGATCTTGATGCTAAATTTGATAAAAGTGCGATTGAAGAAATTAAAACCCTAGATGTTGCTAAACCCACTATTATGGATTTCAAGGAATTTAACTATTAAAATTGCTCTTTTATTGATTGTATTTCCTTGTTGCAATCCGTGCTAAAATCTCCTCACGCTTATAGTCAAAATAAAGCGTTTACTAAACATATCGTTGATGCCTTGATGCAATCTTATGAAGAAAAACTTGAATTGGAAGTTTCTATCCCTAGAAAACTTTATGATGAGTGGGAACCAACTACTAAAATTAAAATTAAAAATTATGAGTTTTATGCTTTGTGTGATTTGGGTGCTAGTGTCTCTACTATTCCCAAAACTTTGTGTGATTTACTAGATTTCCGTGATTTTGATGATTGCTCTCTAAACTTGCATCTTGCGGATTCAACTATTAAGAAACCTATGGTAAGAATTAATGATGTTCTTATTGTTGCTAATAGGAATTATGTGCCCGTAGATTTTATCGTTCTTGATATAGATTGCAATCCTTCTTGCCCTATTATTCTTGGTAGACCTTTCCTTAGAACGGTTGGTGCAATTATTGATATGAAGGAAGGGAATATTAGATTTCAATTTCCATTAAAAAAGGGCATGGAACACTTTCCTAGAAAGAAAATAAAATTACCATATGAATCTATCATGAGAGACACTTATGGATTGCCTACCAAAGATGGCAATACCTAGATCTATTCTTGCTTGTTATGCCTAGCTAGGGGCGTTAAACGATAGCGCTTGTTGGGAGGAAACCCAATTTTATTTTTCTTCCTTGATTTTTGCTCCTGTTTAGTAATAAATAAATTATCTAGCCTCTGTTTTGGTTGTGTTTTTTGTGTTTAATTAGTGTTTGTGCCAAGTAGAACCGTTGGGAAGAGTTGGGGAAAGTCTTGATTGAACTTGCTGTAAAAAAACAGAAACTTTAGCGCTCACAAGAACTGCTGTCATTTTTATTTGGAAATTGACATTTAGTTAATTATTTTTGAAAATGATTAATAGATAAATTCCTCACGTCCAGAAATTTATTTTAGAATTTTTGGGGTTCCATATCTTGCGCTAGCTACAGATTACTACAGATTGTTCTGTTTTTGACAGATTCTGTTTTTCGTGTGTTGTTTGCTTATTTTGATGAATCTATGGCTAGTAAAATAGTTTATAATCCATAGAGAAGTTGGAATAAAGTAGGTATAATACCAATATAAATAAAGAATGAGTTTATTACAGTACCTTGAAGTGGTCTTTTGTTTTATTTCGCTAACGGAGCTCACGAGTTTTCTACTTTAAGTTTTGTGTTGTGAAGTTTTCAAGTTTTGGGTAAATATTTGATGGATTATGGAACAAGGAGTGGAAAGAGCCTAAGCTTGGGGATTCCCATGTAACCCCCAAGATAATATAAGGACACCTAAAAGCCAAAGCTTGGGGATGCCCCGGAAGGCATCCCCTTTTTCGTCTACTTCCATCGGTAACTTTACTTGGAGCTGTATTTTTATTCAGCACATGATATGTGTTTTGCTTGGAGCATATTTTATGATTTGAGTCTTTACTTATTAGTTTACCACAATCATCCTTGATGTACACAACTTTTGAGAGAGCCATACATGATTTGGAATTTGATAGAATACTCTATGTGCTTCACTTATATCTTTTGAGCTTTATAATTTCGCTCTAGTGCTTCACTTATATCTTTTAGAGCACAGTGGTGGATTTGTTTTATAGAAACTATTGTTCTCTCATTCTCCACTTAGATTATTTTGAGAGTCTTAATAGCATGGTAATTTGTTTAAAATCCTAATATGCTTGGTATGCAAGATTAATAATAAAACTTTCTTATGAGTGTGTTGAATACTAAGAAAAGTTTGATGCTTGATGATTGTTTTGAGATATGGAGGTAATAATATCAAAGTCATGCTAGTTGAGTAGTTGTGAAATTGAGAAATACTTGTGTTGAGGTTTGCAAGTCCCGTAGCATGCACGTATGGTAAATGTTATGCAACAAATTTGGAACATGAGGTGTTATTTGATTGTCTTCCTTATGAGTGGTGGTCGGGGACGAGCGATGGTCTTTTCCTACCAATCTATCCCCCTAGGAGCATGCGCGTAGTGCCGAGGTTTTTGATGACTTGTAGATTTTTGCAATAAGTATGTGAGTTCTTTATGACTAATGTTGAGTCCATGGATTATACGCACTCTCACCCTTCCACCCTTGCTAGCCTCTTCGGTACCGTGCATTGCCCTTTCTCACATTGAGAGTTGGCGCAAACTTCGCCGGTGCATCCAAACCCCGTGATATGATACGCTCTTTCACACATAAACCTCCTTATATCTTCCTCAAAACAGCCACCATACCTACCTATTATGGCATTTCCATAGCCATTCCGAGATATATTGCCATGCAACTTTCCATCATTCCGTTCATCATGACACATTCATCATTGTCATATTTCTTAGCATCATGTAGTTGACATAGTATTTGTGGCAAAGCCACCGTTCATAATTCTTTCATACATGTCACTCTTGGTTCATTGCATATCCCGGTACACCGCCGGAGGTATTCACATAGAGTCATCTTTGTTCTAGTATCGAGTTGTAATCATTGAGTTGTAAATAAATAGAAGTGTGATGATCATCATTATTAGAGCATTGTCCCAAGTGAGGAATAATAAAAAGGCCATAAAAAAGAGAAGGCCCAAAAGAGAGAGAGAGAGAGAGAGAGAGAGAGAGAGAGAGAGAAAGGCCCTAAAAAAGAGAAGGCCCAAAAAAATGAGAGAAAAAGAGAGAAGGGACAATGTTACTATCCTTTTACCACACTTGTGCTTCAAAGTAGCACCATGATCTTCATAGTAGAGAGTCTCTCATATTATCACTTTCATATACTAGTGGGAATTTTTCATTATAAAACTTGGCTTGTATATTCCAACAATAGGCCTCCTCAAGTGCCCTAGGTCTTCATGAGCAAGCAAGTTGGATGCACACCCACTAGTTTCTTTTGTTGAACTTTCATACATTTATAGCTCTAGTGCATCCGTTGCATGGCAATCCCTACTCCTTGCATTAACATCAATCGGTGGGCATCTCCATAGCCCATTGATTAGCCTCGTTGATGTGAGACTTTCTCCTTTTTTTTTCTTCTCCACATAACCCCCCTTCATTATATTCTATTCCACCCATAGTGCTATGTCCATGGCTCGCACTCATATATTGCGTGAAAGTTTATAGGTTTGAGATTACTAAAGTATGAAACAATTGCTTGGCTTGTCATTAGGGTTGTGCATGATGATAGCATTCTTGTGTGACGAAAATGAAACATGACTAAACTATATGATTTTGTAGGGATGAACTTTCTTTGGCCATGTTATTTTGAGAAGACATAGTTGCTTAGTTAGTATGCTTGAAGTATTATCATTTTTATGTCAATATGAACTTTTGTCTTGAATCTTTCGGATCTGAATATTCATACCACAATTAAGAAGAATTACATTAAAATTATGCCAAGTAGCACTCCACATCAAAAATTCTGTTTTTATCATTTACCTACTCGAGGACAAGCAGGAATTAAGCTTGGGGATGCTTGATACATCTCCAACGTATCTATATTTTTTGATTTCTCCATGCTATATTATCTACTGTTTTAGACATTATTGGGCTTTATTTTCCACTTTTATATTACTTTTGGGACTAACCTATTAACCGGAGGCCCAGCTCAGAATTGCTGTTTTTTTGCCTGTTTTAGGGTTTCGAAGAAAAGGAATATCAAACGGAGTCCAAACGGAATGAAACCTTCGGAAACATGATTTTCTCATCAGATAAGATCCAGGAGACTTGGACCCTCCGTCAAGAAAGCCACGAGGTGCTCACGAGGGTAGGGTGCCCCCCTAGGGCGCGCCCGCTGCCTCGTGGGCCCCTCGAAGCTCCACCGACGTACTTCTTCCTCCTATATATATCCACGTACCCCCAAACGATCGGGGACGGAGCCAAAAACCTAATTCCACCGCCGCAACTTTCTGTATCCACGACATCCCATCTTGGGGCCTGTTCCGGAGCTCCGCCGGAGGGGGCATCAATCACGAAGGGCTTCTACATCATCATCCAAGCCCCTCCGATGAAGTGTGAGTAGTTTACTTCAGACCTACGGGTCCATAGCTAGTAGCTAGATGACTTCTTCTCTCTTTTTGGATATCAATACAATGTTCTCCCCCTCTCTCGTGGAGATCTATTCGATGTAATCTTCTTTTTGCGGTGTGTTTGTTGAGACCGATGAATTGTGGGTTTATGATCAAGTCTATCTATGAATAATATTTGAATCTTCTCTGAATTATTTTATGTATGATTGGTTATCTTTGCAAGTCTCTTCGAATTATCAGTTTGGTTTGGCCTACTAGATTGGTTGTTCTTGCCATGGGAGAAGTGCTTAGCTTTGGGTTCAATCTTGCGGTGTCCTTTCCCAGTGACAGAAGGGGCAGCAAGGCACGTATTGTATTGTTGCCATCGAGGATAACAAGATGTTTTTTTTATCATATTGCATGAAATTATCCCTCTACATCATGTCATCTTGCTTAAAGCGTTACTCTGTTTTTAACTTAATACTCTAGATGCATGTTGGATAGCGGTCGATGAGTGGAGTAATTGTAGTAGATACAGAATCGTTTCGGTCTACTTGTCTCGGACGTGATGCCTATATACATGATCATACCTAGATATTCTCATAACTATGCTCAATTCTGTCAATTGCTCAACAATAATTTGTTCACCCACCGTAGAATACTTATGCTCTTGAGAGAAGCCACTAGTGAAACCTATGGCCCCCGAGTCTCTTTCTCATCATATCAATCTCCATCACTTTAATATTGCTTTGATTTTACTTTGCTTTTACTTTATTTACTTTGCATCTCTATACCAAAAATACCAAAAAAGTATTATTTATCATCTCTATCAGATCTCACTTTCGTAAGTGATCGTGAAGGGATTGACAACCCCTAAGCGCGTTGGTTGCGTTGAGCTATTGTTTTTGTGTAGGTACGAGGGACTCGAGCGTAGCCTCCTACTGGATTGATACCTTGGTTCTCAAAAACTGAGGGAAATACTTACACTACTTTGCTGCATCATCCCTTCCTCTTCCGGGAAATCCAACGCAGTGCTCAAGAGGTAGCATAGACCTCCTCAATAACGTAAGGACCTTCCCATTTAGAGAGAAGTTTTCCTGCAAAAAATCTTAAACGAGAGTTGTATAGCAATACATAATCACCTACATTAAACTCACGCTTTTGTATCCTTTTATCATGCCATCTTTTAACTTTTTCTTTAAACAACTTGGCATTTTCGTACGCTTGGGTTCTCCATTCATCGAGTGAGCTAATATCAAATAACCTCTTCTCACCGACAAGTTTAAAATCATAATTGATCTCTTTAATAGACCAATATGCCTTGTGTTCTAGTTCGAGAGGTAAGTGACATGCTTTTCCATAAACCATTTTATATGGAGACATACCCACAGGATTTTTATATGCAGTTCTATAGGCCCATAATGCATCATCAAGTTTCTTGGACCAATTCTTTCTAGACCTATTGACAGTCTTTTGCAAAATTAATTTGAGCTCTCTATTACTCAATTCTACTTGACCACTATACTGTGGATGATAAGGAGATGCAATTCTATGATTAACATCATATTTAGCAAGCATTTTACAGAAAGCACCATGAATAAAATGTGAACCACCATCAGTCATTAAATATCTAGGGACTCCAAACCTTGGAAAAATAACTTCTTTAAGCATTTTAATAGAAGTGTTATGATCAGCACTACTAGTTGGAATAGCTTCTACCCACTTAGTAACATAATCAACAGCAACTAAAATATGTGTATAACCATTAGAGGAAGAAAAAGGCCCCATATAGTCAAAGCCCCAAACATCAAATGGTTCAATAACGAGTGAATAGTTCATAGGCATTTCTTGATGTCTACTAATATTACCAATTCTTTGACATTCATCACAAGATAAGACAAACTTACGGGCATCCTTGAAGAGAGTAGGCTAATAAAAACCAGATTGTAATACCTTATGTGCAGTTCTATCTCCAGCATGGTGTCCTCCATAAGCTTCGGAGTGACACTTGCGTAGGATCTGTTCCTGTTCATGCTCAGGTACACAACGTCTAATAACACCATCTACTCCTTATTTATAAAGATGTGGGTCATCCCAAGAGTAATGCCTCAAATCATAGAAGAACTTTTTCTTTTGCTGGTATGTGAAACTAGGTGGTATAAACTTAGCAACAATGTAATTAGCATAATCAGCATACCATGGAGCAGTATGAGAAGCATTTATGACATTTAATTTCTCATGAGGAAAGCCATCATCAATAGGTAGTGGGTCATCAAGCACATTTTCTAACCTAGACAAGTTGTCTGCAACAGGGTTCTCAGCTCCCTTTCTATCAACAATATGTAAGTCAAATTCTTGTAGCAAGAGAACCCATCTAATAAGTCTAGGTTTAGCATCTTTGTTTTCCATAAGATATTTAATAGCAGCATGATCAATGTGAATAGTTACTTTAGAATCAACAATATAAGGTCTGAACTTATCACAAGCAAATACAACTGCTAAGAATTCTTTTTCAGTGGTAGCATAATTTCTTTGAGCATTGTCTAGGGTTTTACTAGCATATTGAATAACGTTTAATTTCTTATCAACTCTTTGCCCTAGAACAGCACCTACAGCATAATCACTAGCATCACACATAATTTCAAAGGGTAAATTCCAATCAGGTGGTTGAACAATAGGTGCAGAGATCAATGCTTTCTTAAGTATTTCAAATGCTTCTACACAATCATCATCAAAGACAAATGGTATATATTTTTGTAATAAATTAGTCAGAGGCCGAGAAATTTTTGAGAAGTCCTTAATGAACCTCCTATAAAATCTGGCGCGACCAAGGAAACTTCTTATACCTTTGATGTCCTTGGGACATGGCATCTTCTCAATAGCATCAACCTTGGCTTTATCAACTTCAATACCTCTTTCAGAAACTTTATGCCCCAAGACAATAACTTCATTAACCATAAAGTGGCACTTTTCCCAATTCAAGACAAGATTAGTTTCTTCACATCTCTGCAAAACTCGATCAAGGTTGCTCAAGCAATCATCGAAAGAAGAACCATAGACGGAGAAATCGTCCATGAAAACCTCACAAATCTTTTCACAAAAGTCAGAGAATATAGCCATCATGCATCTTTGAAAGGTAGCAGGTGCATTACATAAACCAAAAGGCATACATCTATAAGAAAAAGTACCAAAAGGGCAAGTAAAAGTAGTCTTTGATTGATCCTTGGCTGACACAGGTATTTGAGAGAAACCAGAATAACCATCTAGAAAGCAAAAATGTGTATGTTTGGATAATCTTTCTAGCATTTAATCGATAAAAGGTAAGGGGTAATGATCCTTTTTAGTGGCCTTATTTAATTTGCAGAAATCAATTACCATCCTATAACCTGTAATAATTCTTTGAGGAATCAATTCATCTTTATCATTAGGAACGACAGTAGTACCTCCCTTCTTAGGGACACAATGGACAGGACTTACCCACTGACTATCAGCAACGGGATAGATTATACCTGCCTCAAGGAACTTTAGTATTTCCTTTCTTACCAATTCTTTCATTTTGGGATTCAGCCGTCGTTGATGATCACGAACTGGTTTAGCATCTTCTTCCAAATTTATTTTATGTTGACATAGAGTGGGACTAATGCCCTTAAGATCATCAAGAGTATACCCAATAGTAGCACAGTGCTTCTTCAGAGTTTTCAATAATCTCTCTTCCTCATGCTCTGAAAGGTTAGCACTAATAATAACAGGATATATCTTTTTCTCATCAAGATAAGCATATTTAAGAGTATCAGGCAACGGTTTAAGATCAAACACGGGATCACCCTTGGGTGGAGGAGGATCCCCTAGGATTTCAACAGGCAAATTGTGTTTCAGAATAGGTTCCTGTTTAAATAATACTTCATCTATTTCCCTTCTTTCATTCATAAACATATCATTTTCATGGTCTAGCAAATATTGTTCTAAAGGATCACTAGGAGGTACGGCAATAGAAGCAAGACCAATAATTTCATCCTTACTAGGTAATTCTTCTTCACGGTGTTGTCTACTAAATTTAGAGAAATTAAATTCATGAGACATATCATCTAAACCGATAGTAACAACATCCTTTTTGCAATCTATCTTAGCATTAACAGTGTTTAAGAAGGGTCTACCAAATATAATGGGACAAAAGCTATCTTGTGGGGAACTAAGAACAAGAAAATCAGCAGGATATTTAGTTTTCCCACACAAGTCTCTAACAATTCCCATTGGTGAAATAGTATCTCTATTGGCAAGTTTAATTGTGACATCAATATCTTCTATCTCAGCAGGTGCTATATCATGCATAATTTCTTTGTATAAGGCATAAGGTATTGCACTAGCACTAGCACCCATATCACATACACCATGATAACAATGATCTCCTATTTTAACTGAAATAACAGACATGCCTACCACAGCTCTATTTTTATCTTTAGCACTAGGTTTACCAATTCTAGCAGTCTCATCAAGGAAATGAATAACATGCCCATCAATATTATCAGACAAGAGATCTTTAACAATAGCAATATCAGGTTCAACTTTAATTTGCTCAGGAGGTGTATAAGTTTTAATATTGCTTTTACGAACCACAGTTGAAGCTTTAGCATGATCCTTTATCCTAACAGGGAAAGGTGGTTTCTCAACATAAGAAGTAGGAACAATAGGATCATTATAAGTGATAGTCTTTTCTTCAACTTTAATAGGTGCAGCTACTTTTACTTCTATGGGAGGATGATATTTAAACCACTTCTCCTTGGGGAGATCAACATAAGTAGCAAAAGATTCACAGAAAGAAGCTACTATCTCAGAGTCAAGTCCATATTTAGTGCTAAATTTACGGAAAACATCAGTATCCATAAAAGATTTAACACAATCAAACCTAGGTGTCATACCTGACTCCTTACCTTTGTCGAGGTCCCAATCTTCAGAGTTGCGTTTAATTCTTTCCAATAAATCCCATTTGAATTCAATATCATAAAAGAGCCAGCACAAGAAGTATCAAGCATGGTGCGATTGCTATCAGAAAGCCGAACATAAATTTTTTGAATAATCATTTCTCTTGAGAGCTCATGATTGGGGCATGAATATAACATTGATTTAAGCCCCCCCCCCAAGCTTGAGCGATACTTTCTCCTTCGCGAGGCCAAAAATTATATATATAGAATTGCGATCACGATGAACAAGATGCATAGGATAAAACTTCCGATGAAATTCCAATTTCAATCGTTTGTAATTCCATGGCCTCGTATCATCACATAGCCTATACCATGTCGATGCATCTCCCTTCAAAGATAAAGGGAAGACCTTCTTCTTAACAACATCTTCGGGTACACCTGCAAGCTTAAATAATCCACAAACTTCATCCAAATATATTAGGTGCTCATCAGGATGCTTTGTTTCATCTCCTACAAAAGGATTAGCTAGCATTTTTTCTATCATACCCGAAGGAATTTCAAAGCAGACATTTTCATTTTCAGTAGGTTCAGTAGGTTGAGGAGCAACTCTTTGCTCTACTGGTCGGGGTGAAGATACCCCGAACAAGCCCCCCAGAGGATTACTTTCCATAGTAACAAGTGACAGTAAATTTCAGCACACTATATAAATTTTTCCTTACCAAATTCCACCTACCAAAGGCGCTTCACTCCCCAGCAATGGCGCCAGAAAAGAGTCTTGATGACCCACAAGTATAGGGGATCTATCGTAGTCCTTTCGATAAGTAAGAGTGTCGAACCCAACGAGGAGCAGAAGGAAATGATAAGCGGTTTCCAGCAAGGTATTCTCTGCAAGTACTGAAACAAGTGGTAACAGATAGTTTTGTGATAGGATAATTTGTAACGAGCAACAAGTAACAAAAGTAAATAAAGTGCAGCAAGGTGGCCCAATCCTTTTTGTAGCAAAGGACAAGCCTGGACAAACTCTTATATAGAGAAAAGTTCTCCCGAGGGCACATGGGAATATCGTCAAGCTAGTTTTCATCACGCTCATATGATTCGCATTCGGTACTTTGATAATGGTATGTGGGTGGACCGGTGCTTGGGTACTGTCCTTACTTGGAAAAGCATCCCACTTATGATTAACCTCTATTGCAAGCATCCGCAACTACAACAAAAGTATTAAGGTAAACCTAACCATAGCATGAAACATACGGATCCAAATCAGCCCCTTATGAAGCAACGCATAAACTAGGGTTTAAGCTTCTGTCACTCTAGCAACCCATCATATACTTATTGCTTCCCAATGCCTTCCTCTAGGCCCGAATAATGGTGAAGTGTCATGTAGTCGACGTTCACATAACACCACTAGAGGAGAGACAACATACATCTCATCAAAATATCGAACGAATACCAAATTCACATGACTACTAATAGCAAGACTTCTCCCATATCCTTAGGAACAAACGTAACTACTCACAAAGCATATTCATGTTCATAATCAGAGGGGTATTAATATGCATATAGGATCTGAACATATGATCTTCCACCAAATAAACCAACTAGCATCAACTACAAGGAGTAATTAACACTACTAGCAACCTACTAGTACCAATCCCGGACTTGGAGACAAGAATTGGATACAAGAGATGAACTAGGGTTTTGAGAGGAGATGGTGCTAGTGAAGATGTTGATGGATATTGCCCTCTCCCGATGAGAGGAGCATTGGTGATGACGATGGTGATGATTTCCCCTCCCGGAGGGAAGTTTCCCCGGCAGAACAGCTCTGCCGGAGCCCTAGATTGGTTTTGCCAAGGTTCCGCCTCGTGGCGGCGGAATTTCATCCGAGAAGATGGCTTCTGATTTTTTCTCATCGAAAGACTTCATATAGCAGAAGATGGCCACCGAAGGGCCACCAGGGGGCCCATGAGGTAGGGGGGCGCGCCCAGGGGGTAGGGCGCCCCACCCTCGTGGGCAGGGTGTGGCCCCCCCTGGTGAAATTCTTGCGCTCAGTATTTTTTATATATTCTGAAAACGTCTTTCGTGAAGTTTTAGGACTTTTGGAGCTGTGCAGAATAGGTCTCTAATATTTGCTCCTTTTCCAGCCCAGAATCCCAGCTGCCGGCATTCTCCCTCTTTATGTAAACCTTGTAAAATAAGAGAGAATAGGCATAAGTGTTGTGACATAATGTGTAATAACAACCCATAATGCAATAAATATCGATATAAAAGCATGATGCAAAATGGACGTATCAGTACACAGCATTGCATACATGATAGAGCCTATGGTTGAAGCATAGGGAACACTTTTCATTTTCTCTCTATCTTCTGAAGTGGTCGGGCATTGAGTCTTACTCAATTTCACACCTTGCAACACAGGCAAGAACCCTTTCTTAGCTTGATCCATTTTGAACTTCTTCGAAACTTTATCAAGGTATGTGCTTTGTGAAAGTCCAATTAAGCGTCTTGATCTATCTCTATAGATCTTGATGCCCAATATATCAGAAACTTCACCGAGGTCTTTCATTGAAAAACTTTTATTCAAGTATCCTTTTATGCTGTCCAGAAATTCTATATCATTTCCAATCAACAATATGTCATCCACATATAAAATTAGAAATTCTACATAGCTCCCACTCACTTTCTTGTAAATACAGGCTTCTCCAAAAGTCTGTATAAAACGATATGCTTTGATCACACTATCAAAACATTTATTCCAACTCCGAGATGCTTGCACCAGTCCATAAATGGGTCGCTGGAGTTTGCACACTTTGTTAGCTCCCTTTGGATCGATAAAACCTTCAGATTGCATCATATAGAACTCTTCTTCCAGAAATCCATTCAGGAATGCAGTCTTTACATCCATTTGCCAAATTTCATAATCATAAAATGCGGCAATTGCTAACATGATTCGGACGGACTTAAGCATCGCTACGGGTGAGAAGGTCTCATTGTAGTCAACTCCTTGAACTTGTCGAAAACCTTTTGCAACAAGTCGAGCTTTGTAGATAGTAACATTACCATCAGCGTCTGTCTTCTTCTTGAAGATCCATTTGTTCTCGATGGCTTGTCGATCATCGGGCAAGTCAACCAAAGTCCACACTTTGTTCTCATACATGGATCCCATCTCAGACTTCATGGCCTCAAGCCATTTTTCAGAATCTGGGCTCATCATCGCTTCTTCATAGTTCGTAGGTTCGTCATGGTCAAGTAACATGACCTCCAGAACTAGATTACCATACCACTTGGGTGCGGATCTTGCTCTGGTTGACCTACGAGGTTCGGTAGTAACTTGATCTGAAGTTTCATGATCATCATCATTAGCTTCCTCACTAGTTGGTGTAGATGTCACAGGAACCGGTTTCTGTGATGAACTACTTTCCAATAAGGGAGCAGCTACAGTTACCTTATCAAGTTCTAATTTCCTCACACTCACTCCTTTCGAGAGAAACTCCTTCTCTAGAAAGGATCCATTCTTAGCAACGAATATCTTGCCTTCGGATCTGTGATAGAAGGTGTACCCAATAGTTTCCTTTGGGTATCCTACGAAGACACATTTCTCCGATTTGGGTTCGAGCTTATCAGGTTGATGCTTTTTCACATAAGCATCACAGCCCCAAACTTTAAGAAACGATAACTTTGGTTTCTTGCCAAACCATAGCTCATAAGGTGTCGTCTCAAAGGATTTTGATGGTGCCCTATTTAACGTGAATGCAGCCGTCTCTAAAGCATAACCCCAAAACGATAGCGGTAAATTAGTAAGAGACATCATAGATCGCACCATATCTAGTAAAGTATGATTACAACATTCGGACACACCTTTACCCTGTGGTGTTCCAGGTGGCGTGAGTTGCGGAACTATTCCGCATTGTTTCAAATGTAGGCCAAAAACTCAAATATTCTCCTCCACGATCAGATCGTAGAAACTTTATTTTCTTGTTACGATGATTTTCCACTTCACTCTGAAATTCTTTGAAGTTTTCAAATGTTTCAGACTTATGTTTCATTAAGTAGATATACCCATATCTGCTCAAATCATCTGTGAAGGTGAGAAAATAACGATACCCTCCACGAGCTTCAATATTCATCGGACCACATACATCAGTATGTATGATTTCCAACAAATCTGTTGCTCGCTCCATAGTTCCGAAGAATGGTGTTTTAGTCATCTTGCCCATAAGGCATGGTTCACAAGTACCAAGTGATTCATAATCAAGTGATTCCAAAAGTCCATCAGTATGGAGTTTCTTCGTGCGCTTTATACCAATATGACCCAAACGGCAGTGCCACAAATAAGTTGCACTATCATTATCAACTATGCATCTTTTGGCTTCAACATTATGAATATGTGTATCACTACTATCGAGATTCAACAAGAATAGACCACTCTTTAAGGGTGCATGACCATAAATGAAATTACTCATATAAATAGAACAACCATTATTCTCAGATTTAAATGAATAACCGTCTCGCATCAAACAAGATCCAGATATAATGTTCATGCTCAATGCTGGCACCAAATAACATTTATTTAGGTCTAAAACTAATCCCGAAGGTAGATGTAGAGGTAGCGAGCCGACGGCGATCACATCGACTTTGGAACCATTTCACACGCGCATCGTCACCTCGTCCTTAGCCAGTCTTCGCTTAATCCATAGTCCCTGTTTCGATTTGCAAATATTAGCAACAGAACCAATATCAAATACCCAGGTGCTTCTGCGAGCTCCGGTAAGGTACACATCAATAACATGTATATCACATATACCTTTGTTCACTTTGCCATCCTTCTTATCCGCCAAATACTTGGGGCAGTTCCGCTTCCAGTGACCAGTCTGTTTGCAGTAGAAGCACTCAGTTTTAGGCTTAGGTCCATACTTGGGTTTCTTCTCCTGAGCAGCAACTTATTTGCCGTTCTTCTTGAAGTTCCCTTTCTTCTTCCCTTTGCCCTTTTTCTTGAAACTGGTGGTCTTATTGACCATCAACACTTGATGCTCCTTCTTGATTTCTACCTCCGCAGCCTTTTGTAAGTGCATCTAGTGCCACCCCTAGTTGGTTTTGGAGTATTGACAACAAACCTGGTTGAGGGACTAATGTGTTTGTGAGAATTGCAGAATAACACAGGTAGAAGTCCCTCATTGATTCGGTTTTCCTACCAGAGATGACCCCTAAAAATGTATGAAGACATTGACGTCAAAGGTGGGATGTGAAGACATTCACATTGAAGACTATGACAAGAGAAGACATCGTGTGAAGACTATGGGGCGCGAAGACTTAGTTGTTTCGTCGTTCTTTTTCTTCTTCGTTGAGTCATAGGAACCACCGTACCATTACGTGGGGTCCAAGACAACCAGTCAGAATGACTGAAGTGATGCTTAACCAAAATCCTATGTCTTCGAGTGAAGACTATGAGAGCAAATCTTATTCAGAGTTGGATAAGTCAGCTTTGCTTGTAGCCCAAGTAAAGTTGCCGTGTGTGTTTGAAATCTGACCGTTGGAACACGTGTCAGTTCCTTAGTGACCCAGGGTCATTTCGGACAAATCAGGTCGGGTTGCCTAGTGGCTATAAATAGCCCACCCCCTACAACCATAAACGGCTGGCTGCTCAGAGTTAGTGTACGGCTTTTGTGAGAGCAACCCACCTCGAAGCCTTTGAGAGAGAATTCCTTGCGAGGATAAAGCCCTAAACACCCAGAGCCAAAGAGTGTTAGGCATCACTTAAGTCTTCCTGTCTGTGTGATCTGAAGACTAATTACACTTGAGGACTGTGAATCCTCGAGCCGGTTAGGCGTTGCGTTCTGAGCATCCAAGAGTCACTGTGGATCGTTGGTGAACGAAGTCTGTGAAGGTTTGGAAGTCTGCCTTGAAGACTTACCAGAGTGATTGAGCGAGGACTGGGTGTCCTTAGCTCAATGGGAATAAGGTGAAGACACGGTCTTCTGAGTTGAATCTCAGCCTCCCTAACCAGACGTACAGTTGCCACAGCAACTGGAACTGGTCCAACAAATCATTGTCTTCAACGAGTCACTAGTTTTATCCTTCCCATCCCTTTATTTACTGTTGGCCCTGGTGAAGTCATTGTATGATTGCATTATCTTTTGTCTTCACTGAGTGACTGCTTGTTCTGATTGGCTTCATACTATCTTCCATCCTGATCTATACTGCCTAGCTGCTATTAGTCTTCGTGCTTTCATTTCATTGAATACTTGACTATGGCTTGCTTAGTGTAGTCTACCTTCCGCTGCATGGTAATAGGTTTATTTCTATCGTTTGTCTTTGAAACTTCCATAAGGTGAAGACTTTCATAAAAATCGCCTATTCACCCCCCCTCCTCTAGTCGATCACTAGCACTTTCAATTGGTATCAGAGCAAGGTACTCCCTTGTTCTTTGTGATTCGGTTTAACCACCTGGAGTTTTAGCTATGTCGACTGTAGGGATAATCAAAGTCTCCACTGTGTGCCCAGTCTTCGATGGAACTGAATATCCCTACTGGAAGAATAGGATGCGCATGCATCTTGAAGCCATTGATGTCGACCTCTGGTATGTCGTCAAGAATGGCGTCCCCAAGGCTGGTAAAGGTGTCACCGCTGCTGATGTCAAGAAGTTCGTTCAACTGGACTCCACGACCAAGAACATCATCTTTGGTCATCTGACCAAAGGACATTATGGCCATGTGAGTGCTCTGGAAACATCTAAGCTAGTCTGGGACTGGCTCTCCAAGGTCAATGAAGGCGTCTCAACCCAGAGAGATCAAAGAATCAGTGTCCTTCGCAACCTCTTCAACCGCTTCAAGAGAAACGACAATGAGAATGTTCAACTCACGTTTGATCGACTCACTAACATCACAAATGAGCTTCAAGCCCTCGGCGCTACTGAGATCACCAAGCATGAAGTTGTCAAGACACTCCTGAGATCACTTGACAGCTCGTTTGACACCCTAGCCCTGATGATTCAAGAACATCCTGACTTCAAGACACTCGATCCGTCTGACATACTTGAAAGGCTCAACACACATGAGTTTTAGCTTTCTGAGAAAAGAGATATCTACGGTCCCAATTATGGGCGAACTCGTGCCTTGAAGGCAAAAGCTGTCTCCTCATCTGAAGAAGAATCTGATAGCAGTTCTGATGATCCTGAAGACATTGGAAAGGAGCTTGCTATGCTTGTGAAGAAGTTCCAAAAATTCACCAAGAAGAAAGGCTTCAGAAAGTCTTCACGATCAAGCTCAAGGAATGATGAAGCTTCTACTCATGACTACAAGAAGAGAACATGCCACAAGTGCAAGAAACCTGGCCACTACATCTCTGAGTGTCCGCAGTGGGACAATGAGAACAACAAGAGGAAGAAGAGCAAGGAGTATGATTCTGACGACAAGAAGAAGAAGAAATACTCAAAGTCTTCTTCCAAGTCTTCCTCAAAGTCTTCATCACATAAGAAGAGCTCATCTGGCAAGGCTTGTGCGTTTGTTCGCAAGGAAATGGATTCAGAGGAGGAGTCCGATTCTGGCATTGCAAGTCTAGCTACAGCATACGTTGCCAAGTCCATCTTCAACACTGAAGACAATGACTTCATCACCGACGCCGATGCAAATGACAAGGACTACTCCACTCCCACCTACTGCTTCATGGCACGCGGAGCCAAGGTAAACACATGCACTACTCACTATCAAACATCCAGTGAAGATGACTCTGATTGTGGTTCCAAACCCAGCTACAGAACACTTGCTAAAATTGCAACTGAACAACAGAAAGCTATGAACATATTCAAAAACTGTTAGACAAAAGCGATGACCTGTTAGACGCTGAAATGACTCGATCTCAGTCCTTAATTGAAGACATAAAAAATCTTCATGTTAAGTATGAGGAACTTGAAAGTCGTCATGAAACGCTCTCAACAACTCATGAAAAGCTATCCTATGATTATCTTCAGAGGAAGCAAGATCTTGAGAAATTGAGAGCGGCTCATGAAGATCTTCAAAAGGAAAATGAGTCACTTCGCGCCAAACAGATCAGTTCCACTTAGGAAGGATTTGAACCACCATGTCTTAAATGCATTGAGCGTGACAATGCTACTTCTGTTGCTGGATGTTCTACTGCTGCTACTATTGCGATATCTTCAACTGTTGATGTGGTAACTAACCCCTCTGCTGAGGATACCACTGCCATTGCTGATGAAAATGTTAGGTTGAAGACATTGCTTGAAACAGGGATGTACAAAAGTCTCAAAGGGAATCAGACACTATGTGATGTCCTCAAAAGGCAGATCCTGAACCGAAACCCTAGGAAAGAGGGTCTAGGGTTCGAAAGGAAAATGAATGCTGACGGCTCTTACTGGAAACCTGAGCAGTACCCCAAAACCACATGGGTTACTGCAAAGGAACCTTCAGTGGATCCATCCACCCTGTCTGGCTTCACTTGTGCTAATCCCATTGTTATTGATGAATCGTATGATGCAAACTATAAACTGTTTAAGAATCAGAATGGTGAAGTGTTTGCCAGGTATATTGGTACTAACTGCAGGAATGGGCCACCTATGAAGAAAGTCTAGGTGCCGAAAAAGTTGTTGGAGAATCTTCCTGTGAATGTCGTCATGACACCACAAGTGAAGAAGACAAACTCCAGACCACAAGCTTCATATGGTCCAAAGGCTTCATATAGACAAAGGACTCACCTGAGTCGCACTAATGCAAATGTTTTGCAGGGAAACCATACTCAGGCCTATGAATATGAGCGCGTTTCATCAAACCGCCATGTTCATAAGACCAAGAACTACTCTGCTTATTCTTATGAGTACTATTGTCCACCTGCAAGATTTTTTGCTAGGGCTCCAAAGTCAAAGTTCTCAGATGCTGCACTTAGACTCATTGCTTCGAAGCCACCCTTGAAGATGTGGGTGGCTAAGAAAGCTTAACTCTGTTTTGCAGGGAAGGGTCTCCGGCTGAAAATCAAATTCGTCTGAAGCTATTGCTGGGGACCTTAAACATCTTGTAGGGCGCAAGATCAAATGCCCAAATGGTCTTATTATGTATTTTGTTCCTGAGTCGCTTGCTACTTGCCCTATCAGTCCTAACCTTGATCTAAGCTTTCATAATCCACTTGCTCGTCAAATGTTTATGCTTCACAATTCTCTTCATGAAGCCTATCCCCCTAACTGCACTGTAGGGTATGACACCAGTTGCTTCAGAATGGATTATTGATAGTGGGTGTACTAATCACACGACTGACAAGCGAAGTCTTCTCATGGACTCAACTTTATGTCCATCTGACAAGAGTCACATCACATTTGCTGATACTGGTAAAAGCAAGGTATTGGGTCTAGGTAGAGTTGCAATCTCGAGGGATCAACACATGGATAAAGTAATGCTTGTTGAATCCCTTGGTTTCAACTTAATGTCTGTCTCAATGCTTTGTGATTTAAACATGATTGTGATATTTGGAAAATATCGTTGCCTTGTTCTAATGGAATCTGACAAGTCTCTAGTCTTTGAAGGGTATCGGAAAGATGATTTGTACGTGGTAGATTTATTAGCAGGACCACAGCTTGCCGTATGTCTTCTAGCAAAAGCTTCAGAATGCTGGCTCTGGCATCGGAGGCTAGGGCATGCTGGCATGAGGAACTTGCACACTCTTGCAAAGAAGAAGCATGTCATAGGCATCGAGGGTGTCAAGTTCAAGAAGGATCACTTATGTGGTGCCTGTGAAGCAGGAAAGATGACGAGGGCCAAGCATCCCTCAAAGACAATCATGAAAACCACTCAACCCTTCGAACTGCTCCACATGGACCTCTTCGGTCCCACTCACTACTCAACTCTTACTACTACTGCTTGTCTCTATGGCTTTGTCATTGTTGATGATTATTCAAGATATACTTGGGTGCATATAATACTCTACAAGACTGACGTGCATGATGCCTTCAGACGCTTCGCCAATCGAGCCATGAACAACTATGGCGTCAAGATCAAGCACATCAGAAGTGACAATGGCACTGAATTCAAGGACACTGGCCTAGACACTTATCTTGATACTTTGGGCATCACTCATGAATTCTCAGCTCCGTACACGCCGCAGCAGAATGGCGTCATGGAACGCAAGAACAGAACACTTATTGAGATGGCCCAGACGATGCTCGATGAATACAAGACTCCAAGAAAGTTCTGGCCTGAAGCCATTGATACTGCATGCCATATCATCAACCGTGTTTATCTTCACAAGCTTCTGAACAAGACATCCTATGAGCTCCTTACTGGCAAGAAGCCAAATGTCAGTTACTTCAGAGTATTTGGTGCCAGGTGCTGGATCAAGGATCCACATCACACTTCAAAATTTGCACCGAAAGCACATGAAGGTTTTATGCTTGGATATGGAAAGGATTCGCACTCCTACAGAGTCTTCAACCTCTTTTACTATAAAGTGGTTGAAACTGTGGATGTGCGGTTCCATGAGACTAACGGCTCGCAAAGAGAGCACCTGCCAAATGTGCTAGATGAAGCTCCATCCAGTGAAACCATCAAACTCATGGGACTGGAGAAATCGTACCGTCTAAAGCTCAGCTTGAAGAGGAACTCATCATCTCTACACCAGATCAACTTGAAGACAATGCTCAGCCTGACGACAATCCTTCTAACAATGACAATGACCAGCAAGAGCAAAATCTTCGTCCTGTTCATCCTCGTGTTGAGAATACTTGATAGCATCAATGCACCAGGTCCACTCACTCGTTCAAGGGCGACACAGCTAGCAAATTTCTGTGGGCACTTCGCATTTGTCTCAATATCTGAACCCAAGAAAGTTGATGAAGCCTTCATGGAACCTGAATGGATTCAAGCTATGCAAGAAGAGCTTCAACAGTTTGAGTTGAATAATGTATGGGAACTGGTCAAGCATCTTGATCCTTGTAAGCACAATATAATAGGCACTAAATGGATATATCGCAACAAGCAAGATGAGCATGGTCAAGTTGTCAGAAACAAAGCTCGTCTCGTTGCTCAACGATACACTCAAGTTGAAGGAATTGACTTTGATGAAACATTTGCTCCTGTGGCTAGGCTTGAAGCTATACGCATACTGCTGGCCTATGCAAATCATCATAACATTCTTCTGTATCAAATGGATGTGAAGAGCGCTTTTCTCAATGGCAAGATTGAAGAAGAAGTGTATGTTGCACAACCGCCTGGCTTTGAAGATCCAAAACATCCTGACATGGTCTACAAACTCAACAAGGCACTGTATGGCCTTAAACAAGCCCCTCGAGCTTGGTATGACACACTCAAAGACTTCCTGAAGAGCAAAGGCTTCAAACCTGGTTGCCTAGATCCCACTCTCTTCACGAAGACATATGATGGTGAACTGTTTGTGTGCCAATTATATGTGGATGACATTATCTTCGGCTGCACTAACCAGAAATACAGTGAAGAGTTTGGATATATGATGCAATAGCAATATCAGATGTCCATGATGGCTGAGCTGAAGTTCTTCCTTGGTCTTCAAATACGTCAGCAATGCAACGGCATCTTCATATCTCAAGAGAAATACCTCAAAGATCGCCTGAAGAAATTTGGAATGCAAGACTGCAAAGGCTACACGACGCCAATGCCAGCCAAACACCATCTGGGTCCCGACGACAATGGTAAAGAGTTCG
The DNA here is from genome assembly GCF_003073215.2 of Triticum urartu. Taxonomy (NCBI): domain Eukaryota; kingdom Viridiplantae; phylum Streptophyta; class Magnoliopsida; order Poales; family Poaceae; genus Triticum; species Triticum urartu. The sequence continues at coordinate 463,450,524 of NC_053023.1, read as the reverse complement.
ATCAAAAGGTATACCGCTCCATGATTGGTTCCTTGCTTTATTTATGTGCATCTAGGCCAGATATCATGCTTAGTGTTTGCATGTGTGCCCGGTTCCAAGCGGCACCAAAGGAATCGCATCACTTAGCTATGAAGCGAATTCTTAGATATTTGGCTCACACCCCAACACTAGGATTATGGTATCCAAAGGGCTCAGAGTTTGATCGAGTTGGATTCTCGGATGCTGATTATGCTGGTGACAAGGTGGATCGCAAGTATACATCAGGCACATGTCATTTTCTGGGACGATCACTTGTATGTTGGTCTTCAAAGAAGCAGAACTGTGTATCTCTCTCCACTGTTGAATCAGAATACATTGCTGCTGGATCTTGCTGCGCTCAGCTTCTATGGATGAAGCAAACACTCAAAGACTACGACATTCATCTGAAGCAAGTGCCACTCTACTGCGACAACGAGAGTGTCATCAAGATTGCCAACAACCCAGTTCAGTAATCAAAGACAAAGCACATTGAAATTTGTCATCACTTTCTCAGAGATCATGTTATGAAGGAAGATATTGATATCATACACGTCAACACTGAAGAGCAATTGGCAGATATCTTCACAAAGCCCTTGGATGAGAAGAGGTTTTGCAAGTTACGGTGTGAGCTAAATATCTTGGAATCCTCAAATGTTCTGTGATTAGGCACACTTCCTAACACTTGTGCATGTTGATGACTTAGATGTGCAACACACGAAGTAACGTATGTCTTCAATCAATGAAGACTTGCATTCTGAGTGTGAATACATTAACGTGGAATTTGACTTCAGAGCGCCACGAAAGTTGTGCGCCGTGTCTGGGTCTAATACTTCCTATATGGTGGGTAACGCCACCACAAAATTCTTCCGTAAGAAGTGTTTCTCACACGGCGTTACATTTGCAAAGTCTTCGCTTTCTGTTTGTCTTCAATGTTAACATGACCTCATGTTTATCTTCAACATACTGATTTGGTTTCTGTCCTCTACAGCATTCACTTATAGCTATGGCTTCTTGCTGAATCTTTTGAACTAAGTGAATGTGATCGGACCCTAACCCCTCTATGCTTCTTTCCTAAGTCTATCTATCCAAATCATATGCATTCTATTGACACTGTCAAAGTGTGTTCTCTGCATCCTTGTCAGTAGAAGACACAGAGATAACCATTAATCCATTTTCAATGCTAAATCCTTTCACCTGAAACCCGGAGAAGTGGGAACGACCACCCGACAATTCAGGCGTGCGTGGGAACGTGGAACAACCTCCGATGTGTTGCATGATAGCCACGTGTCCTTCAGATGTGAACCGCCAGGGGCACCTGTGTAATAACACGGTGTCGTCCCTGTTCCTATATATACACGCCTCACCCCAGTCATTATCCTTTCTTCCACTCTCACATAAACCCTAGCGCCACCGCTAGCCCTCGACGACGCCGGCGACGAAGTGCTTAGCTGCCGCGACCTCACCGACGCCGTCTTCACGCCGAGCAGACATCGTATTCTCCGCCGTCGCCGTAGGTGTCCTCCGTCGCCAAGTTAGGGCACGGAAGATCGAACTGCTCGGCCTTCTCTCCCACTCCGTCTAGCAGTTCCTCGTGTGGTAAATAAAACCTCCTTTTTACGGTCCCTTTGAACCGATAGATTCATCCTTTTCTACCACAAGCAGTTTCTATTCACACAAGTTGGATCTATTTCATACTGCATCTCATAATATGCCTAGTATGTTCACTTATGCTTCACAAAGTAGTTAGATTCCTCACTTGTACTTATTCGTGGATTCGTACAAATCTGGAACCAACTCTCTATCTATGAGTGAATGTCTTCGCACTATGAGGTCAATGTCTTCTAAACTGATTTATCTTCAAAATCTTCTGAGAGTGCATATGACCTCTTCCCCTTCCCTCGCACCTTAATGATGTCATAGGTACATGTCTGTGGGAGAATCCCTTGGTTCTCATAGTCTGCATTCATTTGCAGAATTATTACAGCATCATATAAATTCCCCTGAAGCCAGTTCTTGTCTGACCAGTAGACGGAAGACTTTGACAGTTTTGAAGCCTTTCAGTCTAAACTTCATGGCACCAGAAAAATCTGCAAGGAAGGGTGGTAGGCAGCGTCATGGCAACACCTCAAGAGATTTTCCTCCAGACCTCTATGAGTTGTACAAGACAGATCCGGAGGAGGACTACAATCAGCGGAAAACTCGAATCCAATGGATTCGAAGATATTGGGCAGAACAATGGTTCAAGTACAGGTTCGTGACCCAGGAGTATGCTGAGAAGAATGCCATCAAGAGACCGTGGGGAGACATCCTATACAAAAATCTTCAACCCAGGTCGAGAGCTGAAGCCATTGAACAAGGCTTCTATCCCTGCATGGTCCGTGGACCTCAGCCTGCAGATGCAGACCCATCGTCATTGTCGTGACGACAATCTGTTCAAGCGCAACCTTCAGTTTGCCAGGAACTCGGCCAAAGAAAACAAGAAGTCACAGGGATTAGACTTCAACCCAGGTCCCTCTACTCCTCGTGCCGATGGCTCACGCGAAGCTGAACCCAATCTTGTTGGGCCCTTCTACAACCTGGAAGGTCTCATCACTCATATTATGGTTCAAGGGGCAGTCGTGGATCAACCTGCAGACGATGCTGAATCTGACAAAGCGCCTGCACCACCGAAGCCAAAGAAGCTGAAGAAGCCTAAAGCTTCAAAGCCTGCCCCCGCACCAAAGGTCTCACGGGTGAATCCTCTGGCCACTGCACCTCCTGAACACAGTGTGCAGTCTAAAGATCTGTCACGCATCTCCAAGCCCTCCAAAGTGAAGATGCCCATGCAACCCACCAGCCAAGCACTGACCCCTGCTGCTGTTCTGCGAAATGAGAATGACGCCATTGATCTGTCCAGCGACAATGATCTTGGCGATGACGCTCTTGAGCAGTTGATCAAGAGCAAGCAAGAGGCAGAAATCTTCAATGACCTTCCTCTCTTTGATGTTGAAATCATCAACACATTCATTGATGAGTGATTTGACAGCCCAAATGTTAGCTTTGATGATCTTCAGCTTCCCATTGGCCTCAGCGTCGCCTTCCACGGAGCCATTGCTGCTGAGCTGGCTCTAGCTCAGAAGATTGTTGAGCTGAAGCATAAGATAGATTATGAAAAGGCTTAGTTCAAGAAGCATATGGCCAAGCTCAATGTTGAAGGCATTCAGAACTTCCAGACCATGATGCATGAGCTTAAGGAAGCATTCCGAACCAAACGCGAAGAAGCCAAAGGTTCTCGTGAGCGCATGAAGGATCTTGCTGCTAAATGTGTTCAAGGATACAATGAAGCTGAAAAGCGCAAGGCCTTGTGGCGACCAGGCATCGACCCCAGAATGGCGGCCAAGAAGAAGAAGAAGTCAGTTGTGGCAGAACCCGAAGCACCAAGGCAGGAAGTACATCCAATTTTCTTCCCAGCCAGTATGATAGGCTCAAAGCCTAAGGTCCCTACAGTGGCTTTAGAACTGAAGAAAACAAGGGCAGCTGAAGCTGAAGCCAGAAAGCGCAAAACCAAGGGCACCACTGATGATGCTCCTCCAACTAAGAAACGCAAAACCAAGAAGAGAGATCGGGCTGCACCCATAGAGCCCCTTGAGGTCGAGCCAATCTCAGTGGCTCGTCCTGCGTCTGAAAATCAAGAACGCCAAGTGAAAGTTCATGAGCCTGCTTCTCCAGAGGCTCCTGAAGCTGAAAACAATCTAGCTGTTGACCCCACCGCAGCTGAAGACATTGGTCCTCACGACAATGTTGAAGATGATGAAGTCCTTCCTCAGATCGAGCACCAATTGGTATCATCGCCTGTGCTCACGTACAACAAACTCATCAGCATTGGTCGTCCTCTGACGCCAACTGCTCAGGATGCATCATGGGCTGATCACCCACAACGACAAGACACCCCAAGTTCTCCCCAACCGCAAGCTACCTCACCAGTGCAAGATGATGATGACTTTGAGGCCCAGCACACTCCATCTCCGCAAGCGTCGCCAGCATTACGCAGGCTTCGCAAAGGACCAAGGCCCCAAGTCACTCCCACTATGCACGTGTCTGAGTCTGAAGCCAAAATGGCTAAAGATATTCCGGCTGCATCAGCCAATGAAGAACAAGAACCAAGAGTTGAAGCAGAAAGAGTTGCTACACCCCTGTCCCACCAAGATGTTGTTCTCGAGGAGAACGTGTCCGACTCTCCAGCTCCTGAAGTGGAGGTTAACAATCCTGAGGCGGCCACCAACGTCACCGCTAAAGCCAATAACATTGTCATGGTTGAAGCTAATGCGGCGCCTGAAGCTACTGCGGTGCCAGAAGTCCAAGCGCCCGAAGCCACTTCAGCACCCGAAGCCAATACTGAAGCACCTGAAGCCAATGTGGCCCCTGAAGCTCACGTCAACAACAATGCCAATGCTCCTGTTCCCCCTCCAAGACCACATACAATTGAGCTGGCATTTGATCGTGGTCAGCCTGTTATGGTGCGCTGGCCCATTTTGGTTCCTCCACCTGCCGCGGGTCCACAATTTGAATATCATGTCGAGCACAGACCTCAAGTCCAAAAGGCCAAGCCAAGACTTCCACGATTCCCAGGCACTGCAACTTCACCTGGGGTCTTCAATGTGAATGGCTTTGTGGCACATAACTCCTTCTTCAACAGCGCCAAGAACCCTTATACCAAACCTCGCATTTCATCAGACAGGTTCTGGAGCTATCAGCAGTGTAGCTACTATTCTTGCATCCTATACAATCAAGGGCGCATATTTCCACATATGCGCCTCGGCTATGAAGCTATAGCTGGCCCGCCCTGCCTTGAAGAAGCGTTGGATTGCTTCAGAGATGCTGGACTGCTGCAGAGAGTCACCGATAAGGAACACTGGAATGAAGAGCTTCTGCTACAGTTCTATGCAACTCTTCACATTCGAGGTTACAACAGGGATCCAAAGACTTGGGTCCTTGAGTGGATGACAGGCAATGTCCATCATGAAGCCAAAGCTCTTGATATCATTGAGCTCACAGGCCTGCCCACTCCTGGTGAATACTATGAACCAGGTTGTCAACAACACCAGAATGCCTTGGAAAGCATTTTTTCAGAAGCCAGAACCCAACATGAGTCAAATACTGAGCATGATGAAGTCTCTGCCTCACGACGCTGAATACCCGTCTGAATTCTTTGTTGAAGACCTAGAGTACCTGCCTCGCACCGTTTACCATATCATCAGGAAGACTCTATGGCCTATCAAAGGACATTCATCTGCAGCGAAGCTTGAAGGAGCAATGAAGACTTTGGTTTTCTATATATTCAATGGCATCAGCTTCAATGCTCAAGACTTCTTCATCAAGCAGTTGGCTGCATCTGGATCCGACATTTTTGGGTTGAAATTCTATGCTCCATGGGTCATGCGTCTTATCAAGTGTCACTCTGCCTTCAACTATCAGCCGTCTGCGTGCAATCATCTGATATTCTTGCCAGAGGTTGATCTGTCAGTTGAAGCTATTTACCCAGAGTCTGCTAAGGATCCCATTTATCTTCACAATGTTGATCACCAAAGCTTCACCCAGCCTATTGAAGGAGTTCCAGAAGTTTCTCGTGTTTATCCCCTTGCTGGCAACACGCGTGCCCCTCGCGCTCAAACTGACGCCACTGGTAGCACCATTGCGCAAAGGCCTCGAAGGCGATCTCGTGTCCTAAATGACCGAGAGCTTCTCGTCGCGCTACACCAGAAACAGGACAAACATCACGACTGGCTTAAGCGTCAGATGCAAAGCCTCTTGGTGGATGTCAACCGCATTCGCAATCTTGCCACCAAGAATGCCTTTGTCACTCATGAAACCTGTCGGAGGTCGTGGAAGAGTTTGACATTACTTAGTGCTGAAGCTGATCTGCAAGACGATGGCTTCATCGAACGGTTCAAGTTTGACTCAACTCCTCCCAAGAATGCTCACTTGCATCGGACTCCCTCACTTGAAGACTATGACTATTCGTCCTCAGCTGCGACAGTGAATGCCAGAGTCATCGATGAACAAGATGATGCAACTTCACCTCCTCCAACTTCAGCGTGTGTCTACACTGCACCAAGTTCTTCTGCACCACCAAACCTCAACGACGACCCTGCTGCCTCGCCTGCACCTCATGGGAATGAGTAGGCGCTCTATGTCTTCGGCCCTTTTTGGTCCTTACTGACAAAAGGGGGAGAAGCATATGAGTTGATAGTCTTCAAGCGGGTCCATATGGGTGGTTGCTTTACCTTTTGCTACTTTTGCCAAGTGCTTACAACTCTTGCTTTTTGATACATTTGGTTCTTTGAGTTGTAACACTTAAACTCGATGGTCGTCTGCTACTTATTTGCTATTTTGTGATGTGATGATAAATTCCGCACGTGCGATGATAAATTCCGCACTTAGGTCATTTTGCAGACGTCCATTTTTCATTATGCATGTCATTATCTTCGTTACATCATATCATGCATGATGAATTGTCATCATAGGTTGAAGAGGATCTCCACAAGTACAACATGCCATGTGCATTTGCATTCCAAGAGCAAATTACTTATATGCACATCTTCAGGGGGAGCCTTTGCAACTTATGAAGACAATACCCTATCCTTTACAATTTCACATATTTTATTCCCTGTTGAAAACTTCAACCAGTTTGTCATCAATCACCAAAAAGGGGGAGATTTTAAGTGCATCTAGTGCCACCCCTAGTTGGGTTTGGAGTATTGACGACAAACCTGGTTGAGGGACTAATGTGTTTGTGAGAATTGCAGAATAACACAGGTAGAAGTCCCTCATTGATTCGGTTTTCCTACCAGAGATGACCCCTAAAAATGTATGAAGACATTAAAGTCAAAGGTGGGGTTTGAAGACATTCACATTGAAGACTATGACAAGAGAAGACATCGTGTGAAGACTATGGGGCGCGAAGACTTAGTTGTTTCGTCGTTCTTTTTCTTCTTCGTTGAGTCATAGGAACCACTGTACTGTTAAGTGGGGTCCAAGAGAACCAGTCAGAATGACTGAAGTGATGCTTAACCAAAATCCTATGTCTTTGAGCGAAGACTGTGAGAGCAAATCTTATTCAGAGTTGGATAAGTCAGCTTTGCTTGTAGCCCAAGTAAAGTTGCCGTGTGTGTTTCAAATCTGACCGTTGGAACACGTGTCAGTTCCTTAGTGACCCAGGGTCATTTCGGACAAATCAGGTCTGGTTTCCTAGTGGCTATAAATAGCCCACCCCCTACAACCATAAACGGCTGGCTGCTCAGAGTTAGTGTACGACTTTTGTGAGAGCAACCCACCTCGAAGCCTTTGAGAGAGAATTCCTTGCGAGGATAAAGCCCTAAACACCCAGAGCCAAAGAGTGTTAGGCATCACTTAAGTCTTCCTGTCTGTGTGATCTGAAGACTTATTACACTTGAGGACTGTGAATCCTCGAGCCGGTTAGGCGTCGCGTTCTGAGCATCCAAGAGTCACTGTGGATCGCCGGTGAACGAAGTCTGTGAAGGTTTGGAAGTCTGCCTTGAAAACTTACCAGAGTGATTGAGCGAGGACTGGGTGTCCTTAGCTCAAGGGGAATAAGGTGAAGACACGGTCTTCTGAGTTGAATCTCAGCCTCCCTAACAAGACGTACAGTTGTCACAGCAACTAGAACTGGTCCAACAAATCATTGTCTTCAACGAGTCACTAGTTTTATCCTTCCCATACCTTTATTTACTGTTGGCCCTGGTGAAGTCATTGTATGATTGCATTATCTTTTGTCTTCACTGAGTAACTGCTTGTTCTGATTGGCTTCGTACTATCTTCCATCCTGATCTATACTGCCTAGCTGCTATTAGTCTTCGTGCTTTCATTTCATTGAATACTTGACTATGGCTTGCTTAGTGTAGTCTACCTTCCGCTGCATGGTAATAGGTTTATTTCTATCGTTGGCTTCGAAACTTCCATAAGGTGAAGACTTTCATAAAAATCGCCTATTCACCCCCCCTCTAGTCGATCACTAGCACTTTCACCTTTAGCATCGCGAAGAGCTCAGGAATAGTCTTATTCATCCCTTGCATATTATAATTCATCACGAAGCTTTTGTAGCTTGGTGGCAGTGATTGAAGATTGCATTTCATACAATAAAGCGACAACCATATGGCTCCTGCAAGTTGTCGATAACTTCGTTACAAAACATGATCATCTCATACAATAAAATTTAGCATCATGTCTTGACCATATCACATCACAACATGCCCTAATAAAACAAGTTAGACATCCTGTACTTTGTTGTTGCAAGTTTTCCGTGGCTGCTACGGGCTGAGCAAGAACCGTTCTTACCTACGCATCAAAACCACAATGATAGTTTGTCAAGTTGGTGTTGTTTTAACCTTCTCAAGGACCGTGCGTAGCCACACTCGGTTCAACTAAAGTTGGAGAAACTGACACCCTCCAGCCACCTGTGTGCAAAGCACGTCGGTAGAACCAGTCTTGCGTAAGCGTACGCGTAATGTCGATCCAGGCCGCTTCATCCAACAATACCGCCGAACAAAAGTATGACATGCTGGTAAGCAGTATGACTTGTATCGCCCACAACTCACTTGTGTTCTGCTCGTGCATATAACATCTACGCATAAAACCAGGCTCGGATGCCACTATTGGGTAACGTAGTAATTTCAACAGTTTTCCTACGCACGCGCAGGATCATGGTGATGCATAGAAATGAGAGGGGAGAGTGTCGTCCACGTACCCTCGTAGACCGTTAAGCGGAAGCGTTATGACAACACAGCTGATGTAGTCGTACGTCTTCACGATCGACCGATCCTTAGTACCGAACGTATGGCACCTCCGCGTTCAGCTCGGTGACGTCCCGTGAAATCACGATCCAGTAGAGCTCGGGGAATAGTTTCATCAGCATGATGGCGTGGTGACGATGTTGATGAAGCTACTGCAGCAGGGCTTCACCTAAACACCGCTATAGTATGACCGAGGTGGATTATGGTGGAAGGGGGCACCGCACACGGCTGGGAGAGATCTTTGTGATCAACTTGTGTGTCTAGAGGTGCCCCCTGCCCCTGTATATAAAGGAGCAAGGGGGAGGCCGGTCGGCCCTTGTTGGCGCGCCTAGAGGAGGAATCCTCCTCCTAGTAGGAGTAGGATTCCTCCCTTTCCTACTCCTACTAGGAGGGGGAAAGGCAGGGAGAGAAAGAGAAGGAAAGGGGGGCGCCGCCCCCCTTCTCCTAGTCCAATTCGGACAGGGGAAGAGGGCGTGCTGCCTGCCCTAGGCCGGCCCCTCTCTCCTTCCCTTATGGCCCAACAAGGCCCATTAGTACCCGGGAGGTTCCAGTAACCTCTCCGGTACTCCGATAAATTCCCGATTTCACCCGGAACTGTTCTGATGTCCAAATGTAGGCTTCCAATATATCAATCTTTATGTCTCAACCATTTCGAGACTCCTCGTCATGTCCGTGATCAAATCCGGGACTCCGAACTACCTTCGGTACATCAGAACATATAAACTCATAAAATCGATCGCCACAGAACTTTAAGCGTGCGGACCCTACGGGTTCTAGAACTATGTAGACATGACCAAGACACGTCTCCGGTCAGTAACCAATAGAAGAACCGGGATGCTCATATTGGTTCCTACATATTCTACGAAGATCTTTATCGGTCAAACCGCACAACACTATACGTTGTTCTCTTTGTCATCAGTATGTTACTTAGCCCGAGATTCGATCGTCGGTATCCAATACCTAGTTCAATCTCATTATCGGCAAGTCTCTTTACTCGTTTCGTAATACATTATCCCGTAACTAACTCATTAGTTATCATGCTTGCAAGGCTTATAGTGATGTGTATTACCGAGAGGGCCCAAAGATACCTCTCCGGCAATCGGAGTGACAAATCCTAATCTTGATCTATGCCAACTCAACAAGTACCATCGGAGACACCTGTAGAGCACCTTTATAATCACCCAGTTACGTTGTGACGTTTGGTAGCAGACAAAGTGTTTCTCCGGTATTCGGGAGTTGCATAATCTCATAGTCATAAGAACATGTATAAGTCATGAAGAAAGCAATAGCAGTAAACAAACGATCAAGTGCTAAGATAACGGAATGGGTCAAGTCAATCACATCATTATCCTAATGATGTGATACCATTGATCAAATAACAACTCATGTCTATGGTTAGGAAACTTAACCATCTTTGATCAATGAGCTAGTCAAGTAGAGGCATACTAGTGACACTATGTTTGTCTATGTATTCACACATGTATTATGTTTCCGGTTAATACAATTCTAGCATGAATAATAAACATTTATCATGAAATAAGGAAATAAATAATAACTTTATTATTGCCTCTAGGGAATATTTCCTTCAAAAGTATGAGCACCGACAACTAGCAATGAGTGTGTGAACATAGATGTAATGTCGGTGGGAAATACGTACTCCCCCAAGCTTAGGCTTTTGGCCTAAGTTGGTCTAATGCAAGGGATGGCCTGACGGATATCCAAAGTTGTAGTTGGGGTCGTACTGAGATTGTAGCGACCCGACTTCAGATAGTCAAGTCTCTGTGCTTCAGTGTCATCCCTGGATCGGTAATGCTGACACACACAGTACTCGAGGATTTATAACAGAGTAGCAATCACACACTTATTACATCCAAAAAAGTATAAAAGAGAACTTATTACAATAATATGGCTTAAGGCCATCTAATGCGATAACATCGGAAGGCTTGGAAGATAAGGTGAGTCCATCAACTCCAACGGCATAGCTGAGCTGCACGACAATGACCTAACAAACCTTACTCCTCATCTGAAAAGTCTGCAACATAATACGTTGCAGCCCGAAAACGGGTCAGCACATGGAATATGCTGGCAATATAACACAGTAGAGCAGAAATAGAATAATGCTATCACTACATGCATATATGGCTGGTGGAAAGCTGTATGGCTATAGTTTTTGCGAAAAGCCAATTTTTTTCCTACAACAAAGGAATAGATTTTTATTTAACTATCATGGTGGTTGAAACATCTTTGAGAAGGTAGCCCCAACTCAATCCCAATTAAAGTGATTAACAACCCAACAATATTAATTAAACATGGTGAGATACATGTGATAGCCCAAGTACTAGATACTCAAGAATTGTCCATAACCGGGGACACGGCTAACCGTGATTAGATTGTACACTCTGCAGAGGTTTGCGCACTTTTCCCCACAAGACTCGACCGCCTCCGTCGGATTTCTCGCACTACATGGTGTTTGAGAAACGAATGACCGAGACACAGTCTTTCAGAAACGTTAACTCTCTACTCCAGGTAGACCATACCAAACCTACAAAACCCACTACCTGCTGATCTACCTCTTCAGAGCTTCACGTAACTTACTCAACTATGCTAGAGCCCATAATAGCTTGTGGCTGCACACGGAAGTTTCTAGCATGAATCATCTCAGTTCCCTTTGAGCCTGGGTGGCGGTCCATAGGAAGATCACACGGGTACCCCGGGATTTCCAAAAAAATACAGACAACACTGGGTTCCCCAGTGCCTCAATCCACCCAGTTGTTTGATTAAGTTGCCACCTTAAGTTGAACCATTAATAACAATCTCACATCTTTCATGAATTTCACTCAAACCCAAACCACGTCTATGAGTGTAGCATAGCAATATAAGCAATACGTAGAAGTAACTCCCAAGGGTTTGGATACAACAGGGCAATAGGTTCTACCTCAGCAACTACTTCCCAACCCACAAGTTAATGACATCCTAATCATGCAATGTTTGGGGATTGGAACTAATGCATAAAAACTGGGTAATAATGGGATATGATCAAAGTGTTACTTGCCTTGCTAACGATCCACGAATCCTAGAGACTCGTAGTAACACGCTTCGCACTCCAGGAATTCTATCGCAAGCAAACAATAACATACATAAGTAACAAGCAACGATGCACAAGAAAACTCAAATAAGAGAGGTTGACAGAAAGTTCAATTAAGAACTCCGGTACGCAAAAAGAATCAAATCAAACGAAGCAACGAAAGTCAAACGGCGAAAGAAAACCACTTCGTTTACTAATTGAACTTAGGTCAAATTTTACAGTAGCAAAAACTTGTTTGAGTTGATTAACCGGAAAGAGGGTTTCGAGACGAAACTCCAGGCGCTTGAATCGCCTGATTCCGATAAACGAGCGAAAAGATAAACAGAAATTAAGATCGGATCAGAAATCACGATCAGAAAAATCGGGAATAAATCCGAGAAAAAGAAAAACGACGAACAGATTAACGAACGAAACGTTCGTTATCTGGATCTAAAGAAGACGTTCGTTAAAACGAACGAACGAGCGAACGCTCGCTAAATAAATAAACCGGAGAAAAACCGATCTATTAAAAAAACGAAAACTAGGGTTTTGAAAAAAAATAAACCGAACGGTTTTTAAGAAAAACCGGCGGTTGGATCCGGCGGCTACCTCCGGCGAGGGGCTCTGGCGAGGGCTTGGGCGGCGGGCGGCGGCGGCGCGGGCTCGGCGGCGGCGGGAGGCGCGGCGGCTGGGCGGGGTGCGGGAGGCGGCGATGGGCGGTGGGGGGCTCGGGCGGCGCGTATATAAAGGGGGCGGGGTGGGGCGGCTTGGAGGAGGGGGCAAGGCGGCGGCGACGGAGTCCGGCTCGGACTCATCGTCCGAGTCGCGGCGGGGCGCGCGCAGGAGGCGGCGGCGGCGGCCGGCCTGGCTCGGCTGGGCCCTAGGCCCAGTCGGGCGCGGGATTTTTTTTAATACCGCCGACAGAAAAATCCTAGAAAAATAAATAAAAATCTAAAAATGCCAAAACAAATTTTCACCGTCTAAATAAAATATTTAGGACGAGTTGAACATTTTCTTGGCCCTAAAATGCAATTTTGAAAACGTGCAATTTTTCTAATGCAAATAAAATCCGAATAAAACCAAATAAAATCCAATAAATGATTTTAATATTTTTCCTCCAATATTTCAATTATTTTGGAGAAGTCATATTATCTCCACTCATTTGATTTAATATGAAATATTTTTCGGAGAGAAAATTATTAAAATCAAAATCCTCGTTTCATTATTTGATAAAAATCAAATATGAAAACCGGAAAATCCCCAACTCTCTCCGTGGGTCCTTGAGTTGCTTAGGATTTTGAGGATTGCGGAACGGAAATGCAATAAATCATGATATGCATGGATGATCTATGTATAACATTCCAAATTGAAAATTTGGGATGTTACAAACCTACCCCCCTTAAGATGAATCTCGCCCTCGAGATTCGGGTTGGCTAGAAAATAGGTATGGGTGGTCCTTGCGGAGATCATCCTCTCGTTCCCAGGTGGCTTCATCCTCGGTATGGTGGCTCCACTGAACTTTGCAAAACTTGATAACCTTACTGCGGGTGACTCTGCTGGCAAACTCAAGAATCTTAACTGGCTTCTCCTCGTAAGTCAAATCACTGTCCAACTGAATCGCCTCCAAGGGTACTGTATCTCTTAATGGTATATCAGCCATCTCAGCATGACACTTCTTCAGCTGTGAAACGTGGAACACATCGTGGACTCCTGACAATCCCTCAGGTAACTCCAACTTGTAGGCAACTTCTCCCATCCGTTCCAAAATGCGATACGGTCCTACAAATCTCGGGGCTAACTTTCCTTTAACTCCAAAACGTTTCACTCCTCGCAAGGGCGATACTCGCAGATATGCTCTGTCTCCAATTTCGTAGGTTACCTCCTTGCGTTTTGAGTCTGCATAACTCTTCTGCCTGGACTGAGCAATCTTCAGTCGGTCTCGGATCAGTTTTACCTTCTCCTCAGATTCTTTAATCAAGTCTGGTCCAAACAACTGTCGGTCTCCTACCTCATCCCACATCAACGGTGTTCTGCACCTGCGTCCATACAGGGCTTCAAACGGTGCCATCTTCAAACTGGCTTGGTAGCTATTGTTGTATGAGAACTCTGCATACGGCAAATTGTCATCCCAACTAGATCCATAATCTAGCGCACAGGCTCTCAACATGTCCTCCAAAATTTGATTGACTCTCTCAGTCTGTCCATCTGTCTGCGGGTGAAACGCTGTACTGAACTCCAATCTCGTTCCCAAAGTCTGGTGTAACTGATGCCAAAACTTTGAAGTAAACTGTGTTCCTCGATCCGATACGATGGTCCTCGGAACTCCATGCAGACATACGATCCTGGACATATAGATCTTGGCCAACTTTGCACTTGTATAGGTGGTTTTCACTGGGATGAAGTGAGCTACTTTGGTCAAACGATCAACTACTACCCATATGGAATCATATCCTGCTTTAGTCCTGGGTAATCCGGTGATAAAGTCCATGCCAAGTTTATCCCACTTCCATTCGGGTATCGGCATAGGCTGTAACAGTCCTGCTGGCTTCTGATGTTCTGCCTTAACTCTCTGACATACATCACATACGGCTACATACTCGGCAATATCCTTCTTCATACCAGTCCACCAGAAACGTTCCTTCAAATCCAAATACATCTTGGTGTTTCCGGGTGTATCGAGTATGGTGAGTCATGCGCTCTTGAAGTATTAACTTTCTGATCTCCTGATTATTGGGCACATAAATTCGGTCCTCAAACCATAGGGTATCGTGCTCATCCTCACGAAAACCTTTGGCCTTTCCTTTGCCCATCTTCTCCTTTATCTCGGCAATCTCTTTATCATCTTTCTGAGCTTCCCGAATCTTGTCCAGCAATGTCGACTGAACCTCCATTGTGGCAATGAACCTTCTAGGTACAATCTCTAATCGAAGTTCCATGATGTCCTTTGCTAATTCCTTCGGCAGTCCTTTACTTTCAAGGATATTAGCATAACTCTTCCGACTCAATGCGTCTGCTACGACATTGGCCTTTCCTGGATGATAGTGTAGCTTCATGTCATAATCCTTTATAAGCTCCAACCATCTCCTCTGCCTAAGGTTCAGCTCCTTCTGGGTGAAGATGTACTTCAAACTCTTGTGATCCGTGTACACATCACAACGGTTTCCAATAAGGTAATGTCTCCAAGTCTTCAACGCATGCACTACGGCTGCTAGCTCCAAATCATGCGTAGCATAATTCAACTCATGAGGTTTTAGTTGTCGTGAGGCATACGAAACAACTCTTCCGTCCTGCATAAGCACACATCCAAGTCCTAAGCGAGAGGCGTCGCAATACACTTGGAACTCCTTATGTATATCTGGCAGTACTAGCACTGGGGCTGTAGTCAAACGTTTCTTCAACTCCTGGAAACTTGCTTCACAATCTTCTGTCCATTTAAACTTGGTATCCTTCTTCAACAGTTCAGTCATTGGTTTTGCAATCTTGGAAAAATTCTCAATGAATCTCCGGTAGTATCCTGCGAGTCCAAGAAAACTGCGGATCTCGCTAACTGAGGTGGGTGCCAACCATTCAGTGACTGACTGAACCTTGCTGGGGTCTACTGCTATACCTTCTCCTGATATAACATGTCCAAGGAATCCGACTTCCTTCAGCCAAAACTCGCATTTGCTAAACTTAGCATACAACTGGTGTTCCCTGAGCTTCTCGAGAACTAAACGCAAATGCTCTTTGTGCTCCTCCTCGTTCTTCGAGTATACCATGATATCATCAATAAACACCACAACAAACTTGTCCAAATACTCCATGAACACCTTGTTCATCATGCTCATGAAATAGGCAGGGGCGTTAGTCAGTCCAAACGACATGACCGTGTACTCGTATAATCCATATCGCGTTGTGAACGCCGTCTTTGGTATGTCCTTCTCTCGTATCTTCAACTGATGATACCCTGATCGTAAATCGATCTTTGAGAACACTTTAGCTCCTTGCAACTGATCAAACAGATCGTTGATCATCGGCAGTGGGTACTTGTTCTTTATCGTCACTTCATTCAAGGCTCGATAATCAACAACCATCCTTAGGGATTTATCCTTCTTCTCAACCAAAAGTACTGGGGCTCCCCAAGGTGATGAACTTCTTCGGATGTATCCTTTCTCCAATAACTCCTTGATCTGTTTCTTAATTTCTCCAGATCATTTGCGGCGCATCCGATAGGGTCTCTTGGATATTGGTCCTGTTCCTGGTAACAGCTCTATCAAAAACTCAATATCTCTGTCCGGTGGCATGCCTGGTAACTCCTCTGGGAAAACATCCGGGTAATCCTTTACTACCGGCACTTCCTCCTGAACAACTCCCGTAAGGGCATTCACTTGGCTCCTTTTAGGCACATGCCTAGACACATACTTAATCCTTTTTCCCTCCGGGGTGGTGAGATAAATCGACTACTCGCACAGTCAATGCTTCCTCCATACTTTGACATCCAGTCCATACCCAATATCACATCCAATCCTTGCGACTCCAAGATAATTAGGTCGGACGGAAACACATGTGTGCCAATGGTTAAGGGTATCTGGTCACACCATCGGCTAGCCATATATTCTGCTCCGGGTGAACTCACTAAAAGAGGGGTCCTAAGGGTTTGGGTTGGTAGTTTAAACTTATCCACGAATCCCCTTGATATGTATGAATGCGATGCACCAGTATCGAAAAGAACAAGAGCGGTAAATGACTTAACCAAAAACTTACCTATTACCGCGTCCGGCTGCTCTTCAACCTCCTCCACGTTAACGTGGTTCACTTGTCCTTTGTTGAATGGATTGGGCTTCTTCCCAGCGCTTCCATTTCCGTTTCCATTCCTTCCTTCGGGGCAATCATTGGCATAGTGCCCTGTCTTCCCGCACTTAAAACAGGTAACCTGACTTAAGTCTCTTTTGGCGGGAGTGGACGGGTTGGAGCGGTTCTGATTGTTGTTAGCTCCGTTCCCATTCCCATTCTTAGCACCACTGTGGTTATGTGATCCTCCTCCAGTGTGGTTGTGACCTCCATGGTTATGAACAAGTCCTCCCGAGTTCGGGGTTAGGCGAGGCTTCTGCTGAGCTCCTGAGTTATACTTCCCTTGTCCATACTTTCTCTTGCGGCTCTCAATCTGCTGTTGTTTCCCTTCAATCATAAGAGCCTTATCTACCAACTCCTGGTAGTTGTTGAAGGTTGCTACCATCAACTGCATGCTCATCTCATCATTCAGCCCTTCCATAAACTTCTCCTGCTTCGCGGCATCTGTGGCCACATCATCAGGGGCATAGCGTGATAACTTGCTAAACTCATCCACGTACTGAGCCACAGTACGGTTCCCCTGGCGTAGGTTGCGAAACTCCCGCTTCTTCATCTGCATAGCTCCAGTTGAGACATGGGCGGTGCGGAAAGCTTGCTGAAACTGGTCCCAAGTGACATTGGCTACAGGAAAAGTGGCTGTGTAATTCTCCCACCATGAGGCTGCTGGTCCATCCAATTGATGTGCGGCAAAGCGCACCCTCTCAGCATCTGTGCAACCTGCGGTGGTCAACTCCCTTCCAATACGGTGTAGCCAATCATCAGCAACTATAGGCTCGGTGCTACTGGAAAACACCGGCGGCTGTAACCTTAGAAAACGGGCTAGGTTGTCCACTGGCGGTGGTTGTTGTTGTTGTTGCCCTGGTTCTGAACTAGCAATTGCATCAAGGCATTCTGCTGCTGGATCAACTGGGTGAGCTCCGGCGGGAAGGCAAAACCGGTGTCACGTCTCGGAGGCATCTGATGGGTTTAGATGGAAGAGATTAGAATAGAAAAGGGGTCTAATGAGAAAGCACTACCCATATGCACATGAGACAAACACAATCATTTCACTCAATCAATCAAGCAAGGGCATACAAACGGTCTAGAACTATCGCAAAAGTGCTCACTACTACTATATACATGGGGGAATACTACTAATAGTGTGGTCATCTAGAAATTTTGATCGGTGGAAGACTCCATGATGTCTGCTCCAGCTTCGTCTTCAAAGTCATCATCACTAGGGTCGGAGTCGGTGTCGTCGATGATGATGTAGTTGTCCAGGGCAAGTGGAATCGTCGTCTTCTACTCCCGGTGCTGGTCCTCCCATGAATACTCCGATCTTCTTGACTAGGTCGTCATTCTTCTCCAGTAGGGTCTTGATTTCCTCCTCATATCCATCGCGGGTAAACTTGAGTTCTTCCTCCAGCTCGATGATCCTAGTCTTCGCCTTCTTCAAGTCCATCATGTCCGCACACATCTGGTTCTCCTGACGTCGAATGTGCTGGTTTAACTCCTGGATGAAAGCTGCAATGGATCTATCCTTCTTAGTGCTGATTACTTCCCATTGCTCGTCTCGGCGCCCACATATTTGGTAGATAGTGTCCTGGAGATCCCTGTGATTACACTTCTCCAATGCGTCCCATGGTGATGTGAGCTGCCATACTCTTTCCTAAACTCCAGGTTGGTGCGTCGAAGGAAAATTCTATGGGTTTAGAGGTTGGCGAGAACTGTCCTTCCTGGAACTTGTACTTGAATCATCCAGCGCTCTTCTTCTGGTAAAGTGGCGTTGTACGTCCCGGTGAAGCTTGGTATTCCAATGTTCAAGTACCTAGTGACTTCCTTCAAGTGCGTCCAAAAGGTGTGTCTTCATCCGGTTGTGCAAACTTGTTCTTCATCTCCGCCATCCTAAAGAGTAGAAAATGGAGAGGAGTCAGAAATGAGTAGAGAAGTGTGACCTAGGGTTTATCTTAGTGGTCGTGTCCTACACTCAGCGTGTGCTCTGATACCATCTTGTAGCGACCCGACCTCATGGTCAAGTCTCTGTGCTTCAGTGTCATCCCTGGATCGGTAATGCTGACACACACAGTACTCGAGGATTTATAACAGAGTAGCAATCACACACTTATTACATCGAAAAGTCTAAAAGAGAACTTATTACAATAATATGGCTTAAGGCCATCTAATGCGATAACAGCGGAAGGCTTGGAAGATAAAGTGAGTCCATCAACTCCAACGGCATAGCTGAGCTGCACGGCAATGACCTAACGAACCTTACTCCTCGTCTGAAAAGTCTGCAACATAATATGTTGCAGCCCGAAAACGGGTCAGCACATGGAATATGCTGGCAATATAACACAGTAGAGCAGAAACAGAATAATGCTATCACTACATGCATATATGGCTGGTGGAAAGCTGTATGGTTATAGTTTTTGCGAAAAGCCAATTTTACCCTACAACAAAGGAATATATTTTAATTTAACTATCATGGTGGTTGAAACATCATTGGGAAGGTACCCCCAACTCAATCCCAATTAAAGTGATTAACAACCCAACAGTATTAATTAAACATGGTGAGATACATGTGATAACCCAAGTACTGGATACTCAAGAATTGTCCATAACCGGGGACACGGCTAACCATGATTAGATTGTACACTCTGCAGAGGTTTGCGCACTTCTCCCCACAAGATTCGATCGCCTCCGTTGGATTTCTCGCACTACATGGTGTTTGAGAAACGGATGGCCGAGACACAGTCTTTCAGAAACGTTAACTCTCTAATCCGGGTAGACCATACCAAACCTACCAAACCCACTACCTGCTGATCTACCTCTTCAAGAGCTTCACGTAACTTACTCAACTATGCTAGAGCCCATAATAGCTTGTGGCTGCACACGGAAGTTTCTAGCATGAATCATCTCAGTTCCCTTTGAGCCTGGGTGGCGGTCCATAGGAAGATCACACGGGTACCCCGGGATTTCCAAAAAAATACAGACAACACTGGGTTCCCCAGGTGCCTTAATCCACCCAGTTGTTTGATTAAGTTGCCACCTTAAGTTGAACCATTAATTAACAATCTCACATCTGTCATGAATTTCACTCAAACCCAAACCACTTCTACGAGCATAGCATAGCAATATAAGCAATACGTAGAAGTAACTCCCAAGGGTTTGAATATAACAGGGCAATACGTTCTACCTCAGCAACTACTTCCCAACCCCCAAGTTAATGACATCCTAATCATGCAATGTTTGAGGATTGGAACTAATGCATAAAAACTGGGTAATAATGGGATATGATCAAAGTGTTACTTGCCTTGCTGACGATCCACGAATCCTAGAGACTTGTAGTAACACGCTTCGCACTTCGGGAATTCTATCGCAAGCAAACAATAACATACATAAGTAACAAGCAATGATGCACAAGCAAAACTCAAATAAGAGAGGTTGACCAGAAAGTTCAACTTAAGAACTCCGGTACGCAAAAAGAATCAAAACAAACGAAGCAACGAAAGTCAAACGGTGAAAGAAAACCACTTCGTTTACTAATCTGAACTTAGGTCCAATTTACAGTAGCAAAAACTTGTTTGAGTTGATTAACCGGAAAGAGGGTTTCGAGACGAAACTCCAGGCGCTTGAATCGCCTGATTCCGATAAACGAGCGAAAAGATAAACAAAAATTAAGATCGGATCAGAAATCACGATCAGAAAAATCGCGGAATAAATCCAAGAAAAAGAAAAAACGACGAACAGATTAACGAACGAATGTTCGTTATCTGGATCTAAAGGAAGAACGCATTCGTTAAAATGAACAAACGAGCGAACGCTCGCTAAATAAATAAACTGGAGAAAAACCGATCTATTTAAAAAAACGAAAACTAGGGTTTTGAAAAAAACAAAACCGAACGGTTTTTAAGAAAAACCGGCGGTTGGATCCGGCGGCTACCTCCGGCGAGGGCTTGGGCGGCGGGGTGCGGCGGCGGCGCGCTACAGCGTCGGCGGCGCGTTGCAGCGGCGGCGGCGCGCTGCAGCGGCGTCGGCGGGGCTCGGCGGTGGCGGGAGGCGCGGCGCGGCTCGGGGCGGGGTGCAGGAGGCGGCGATGGTGGCAGTGGGGGGCTCGGGCGGCGCATATATAAAGGGGGCGGGGTGGGGCAGCTTGGAGGAGGGGGCAAGGCGGCGGCGACGGAGTCCGGCTCGGACTCATCGTCCGAGTTGGCGGCGGCGGCGGCGGCAGCTGGGCCGGCCTGGCTCGGTTGGGCCCTAGGCCGAGTCGGGCGCGGGATTTTTTTATATATATAATACCGCCGACAGAAGAAAAATCCTAGAAAAATAAATAAAAATCTAAAAATACCAAAACAAATTTTCACCGTCTGAATAAAATATTTAGGACGAGTTGAACATTTTCTTGGCCCTAAAATGCAATTTTGAAAACGTGCAATTTTTCTAATGCAAATAAAATCCAAATAAAACCAAATAAAATCCAATAAAAGATTTTAATATTTTTCCTCCAATATTTCAATTATTTTGGAGAAGTCATATTATCTCCACTCATTTGATTTAATATGAAATATTTTTCGGAGAGAAAAAAATATTAAAATCAAAATCCTCGTTTCATTATTTGATAAAAATCAAATATGAATACCGGAAAATCTCGAACTCTCTCCGTGGGTCCTTGAGTTGCTTAGGATTTCGAGGATTGCGGAACGGAAATGCAATAAATCATGATATGGATGGATGATCTATGTATAACATTCCAAATTGAAAATTTGGGATGTTACAGAGATGCAGCAGCCATTGCATCGTGGGCTGCAGCTTGGAGGCGAGCTATCTCAGCCCTCCTCTTATACTCTTCCGCCTCCTCTCTGGTTATAAAATGTCTCCCTTTTGCCTGAAAGTCAAAGAAAGTAGAAGCAGGGAGAGCGACATGATAGGTGCGTCGTCTGTCAAAGATTAGTCAGTACTGGAGGAACTGATCGTTCCTCTGAACAAATCGATGACGAACCATAGCCTCATAATCCAAATAAGCAGGAGGCAACTCAATATCATCCTCACGTATGGTTATACCAAGAAAATTAGCTATGCGGGTTGCATAAATTCCACCAAAGAAATCTCCATTAAATCTATTAAGATGCAACCTACATGCAACAATGGCTCCCAAATTATAAGATTTATCTCCTAACACAACACTCCTAAGAATACTAAGGTCAGGGACACA
Organism: Triticum urartu; assembly: GCF_003073215.2. NCBI lineage: Eukaryota > Viridiplantae > Streptophyta > Magnoliopsida > Poales > Poaceae > Triticum > Triticum urartu. Next base: position 463,428,632 of record NC_053023.1, on the reverse strand, counting down.
CATGTGACATGCTTCATCTTTACCATTAATGCATCTACCTATGAAGAGAGCAAAATAATGTATAGCAGGAAAATGAATGCTCCCTATGGTAGCTTGTGCTATATCTCTAGATTCCCCCACAATTATACTAGCAAGAAAATCTCTAAATTCAGATTTGCGAGGTTCACTAGCACTACCCCATTGTGGAAGTTTGCAAGCAGTGGTAAAATCCTCTAAGTCCATAGTATAAGAATTTTCATACATATCAAACATGACAGTTTGAGAATTACGTGAAGATGAAAATTAAAACCTCCTCACAAAAGAACTAGTGAGATAGTGGTACTGATGACATTTCTCTGCCTCGAAGCTCACAAGATCAGCGTTACGCAAATATGCGTTAAATTCCTCCTTAATTCCTGCTCGATCCATGAAGTCCTCTGAAGGCCATTCACAAGACTGCACTAGAGCGTCCCTTGGTGGCTCATCATCAACATCACGCATTGCAAGCCTGGGTCCTTTCTTCCTTGAAGGACCACCTTGGTACATTTTCCTAAACATATTTCTTCTTCTGAAAAATTTCTGAATTTTTTAGTAACTTCAAATAAAAGTAAACCAAACTCAACAAAATTGATAGCAATTACTCCTACAAGTGCCTAGAGCCTATATCATGCATTAGAACTACTTGGAACCATATAAATTTGACATGCAAGCTCAAGAACATGGTCACCTAGGCAACAAAAATTTGCAATGAATAAAGCACTAGAACAAAAATTAATTGGACCAATGGAGGAGTCACCTACCAAGGAACAATCCCCCAAAGCAGTTTTGTGAGAGGTGCTTTGAGCAAGGAGATCGAAAATCGCAGCAAAATGAGCTAGAACTCGTGCTTGAGCTGGATAATGGTGTTTGTGGGAGGAAGAAGGACTATGTGGGTGCAGGAATAAGTGGAGGAGGGCCACCGTGGGCCCATGTGGCAGGGGGGCGCGCCCAGGGGGGTAGGGCGCTCCCTCCACCCTCGTGGCCAGGTGGATGCCCCCTGCTGTGTTCTTAGTGCCAAATATTCTCAAATATTCCAGAAAAAATCATATTTAAATTTTAGGGCATTTGGAGAACTTTTATTTTCGGGTTATTTTTATATTGCACGTATAATTCAGATAACAGACAGAAAATACTATTTTTGCTTTATTTAATATAAATAACAGAAAGTAGAAAGAGGGTACAGAGAGTTGTGATTTCTAACTTCATCCATCTCATGATCATCAAAAGGAATCCATTAACAAGGTTGATCAAGTCTTGTTAACAAACTCATTCCGAATAACATGGAGCCGGAGAATTTTCGAATAACACTAGGTTACTTCAACGGGGATATGCACATCCCCAACAATAAGAATATCATATTTCTTCTTGACAGTAGGAAGAGGAAATTCAAAACCTCCAAAAATAATCGATGGAATTTTTCCAATAGAATTGATACTGTGGACTTGAGGTTGTTTCCTCGGAAAGTGTACCGTATACTCATTACCATTAACATGAAAAGTGACATTGCCTTTAGTGCAATCAATAACAGCCCCTGCAGTATTCAAAAAGGGTCTTCCAAGAATAATAGACATATTATCGTCATCGGGAATATCAAGAATAACAAAGTTCGTTAAAATAGTAACATTTGCAACCACAACAGGCACATCCTCACAAATACCGACAGGTATAGCAGTTGATTTATCAGCCATTTGCAAAGATATTTCAGTAGGTGTCAACTTATTTAAATCAATTCTACGATATAAAGAGAGGCATAACACTAACACCGGCTCCAAGATCACATAAAGCAGTTTTAACATAATTTCTTTTAATGGAGCATGGTATAGTTGGTACTCCTGGATCTCCTAGCTTCTTAGGTATTCCACCCTTAAAAGTATAATTAGCAAGCATGGTGGAAATTTCAGCATCCGGTATCTTTCTTTTATTAGTAACAATATCCTTCATGTATTTAGCATAAGGATTCATTTTGAGCATATCAGTCAAACGCATGCGCAAAAATATAGGTCTAATCATTTCAGCAAAGCGCTCAAAATCCTCATCATCCTTTTTCTTGGATGGTTTGGGAGGAAAAGGCATGGGTTTCTGAACCCATGGCTCTCTTTCCTTACCGTGCTTCCTAGCAACAAAGTTTCTTTTATCATAACGTTGATTCTTTGATTGTGGGTTATCAAGATCAACAGTAGGTTCAATTTCTATATCATTATCATTACTAGGTTGAGCATCAACATGAACATTATCATTTACATTATCAGTAGTTTCATGTTCATTACCAGATTGTGTTTCAGCATCAGAAATAGAAATATCATTTGGATTCTTAGGTGTTTCAGCAATATGTTCACTAGAAGCATGCAAAGTCATGTCATTTTTCTTTTTCTTCCTTTTAGAAGGACTAGGTGGATCTATATTATTTCTCTAAGAATCTTGCTCAATTCTCTTAGGGTGGCCTTCAGGATACAAAGGTTCCTGGGTCATTTTACCAGTTCTAGTAGCCACTCTAACAGCATAGTCCTTATTCTTACTATTCAATTCATTGAGCAAATCATTTTGAGCCTTAAGTACTGATAACCCACAAGTATAGGGGATCGCAATAGTTTTCGAGGGTAGAGTATTCAACCCAAATTTATTGATTCGACACAAGGGGAGCCAAAGAATATTCTCAAGTATTAGCAGCTGAGTTGTCAATTCAACCACACCTGGAAACTTAATATCTGCAGCAAAGTGTTTAGTTGAAAAGTAATATGATAGTAGTGGTAACGGTAGCAAAAGGTAATGATAGCAAAAGTAATGTTTTTGGTATTTTGTAGTGATTATAGCAATAGCAACGAAAAAGTAAATAAGCAAAGAACAATATATGGAAAGCTCGTAGGCAATGGATCAGTGATAAAGAATTATGCCGGATGCGGTTCATCATGTAACAGTCATAACCTAGGGTGACACAGAACTAGCTCCAGTTCATCAATGTAATGTAGGCAGGTATTCCGAATATAGTCATACATGCTTATGCAAAAGAACTTGCATGACATCTTTTGGCCTACCCTCCCGTGGCAGCGGGGTTCTAATGGAAACTAAGGGATATTAAGGCCTCCTTTTAATAGAGTACCGGAACAAAGCATTAGCACATAGTGAATACATGAACTCCTCAAACTATGGTCATCACCGGTAAGTATCCCGATTATTGTCACTTCGGGGTTAAAGGATCATAACACATAATAGATGACTATAGAATTGCAAGATAGGATCAAGAACTCTCATATATTGATGAAAACATAATAGGTTCAGATCTGAAATCATGGCACTCGGGCCCTAGTGACAAGCATTAAGCAGAGCAAAGTCATAGCAACATCAATCTCAGAACATAGTGGATACTAGGGATCAAACCCTAACAAAACTAACTCGATTACATGATAAATCTCATCCAACCCATCACCGTCCAGCAAGCCTACGACGGAATTACTCACGCACGGTGGTGAGCATCATGAAATTGGTGATGGAGGATGGTTGATGGTGACGATGGCGACGGATTCCCCTCTCCGGAGCCCCGAACGGACTCCAGATCAGCCCTCCCGAGAGGTTTTAGGGCTTGGCAGCGACTCCGTATCGTAAAACGCGATGAATCCTTCTCTCTGATTTTTTTCTCCCTGAAACCAAATATATAGAGTTGGAGTTGAGGTCGGAGGAGCTCCAGGGGGCCCACGAGGTAGGGGGCGTGCCCTAGGGGGGCAGGCATGCCCCCCATCCTCGTGGACAGGTCGTGGGCCCCTGGCCTTCATCTTTTGCAAGGATTTTTTCTTACTTCCAAAAATTTGTTCCGTGAAGTTTCAGGTCATTCCGAGAACTTTTGTTTCTGCACATAAATAACACCATGGTAATTATGCTGAAAACAACGTCAGTCCGGGTTAGTTCCATTCAAATTATGCAAGTTAGAGTCCAAAACAAGGGCAAAAGTGTTTGGAAAAGTAGATACGACGGAGACGTATCAACTCCCCCAAGCTTAAACCTTTGCTTGTCCTCAAGCAATTCAGTTGACAAACTGAAAGTGATAAAGAAGAACTTTTACAAACTCTGTTTGCTCTTGTTGTTGTAAATATGTAAAGCCAGCATTCAAATTTTCAACAAAGATTATGAACTAACCACATTCACAATAACGCACAGGTCTCAAGTTTACTCATATCAATGGCATAATCAACTAGCGAGCAATAATAATAAATCTCGGATGACAACACTTTCTCAAAACAATCATAATATGATATAACAAGATGGTATCTCGCTAGCCCTTTCTAAGACCGCAAAACATAAATGCAGAGCACCTTTAAAGATCAAGGACTGACTAGACATTGTAATTCATGGTGAAAGAGATCCAGTCAAGTCATACTCAATGTAAACTAACAGTAATGAATGCAAATGACAGTGGTGCTCTCCAACTGGTGCTTTTTTAATAAGAGGAGGATGACTCAACATGAAAGTAAATAGATAGGCCCTTCGCAGAGGGAAGCAGGGATTTGTAGAGGTGCCAGAGCTCGATTTTTAAATAGAGGTGAATAATATTTTGAGCGTTATACTTTCATTGTCAACATAACAACCAAGAGATGGCAATGTCTTCCATGCTACACACATTATAGGCGGTTCCCAAACAGAATGGTAAAGTTTATACCCCCCTTCCACCAACGAGCATCAATCCATGTCTTGCTCGAAACAACGAGTGCCTCCAACTAACAGGAGTCCCAGGGGAGTTTTGTTTGCAATTATTTTGATTTGATTTGCATAAAGCATGGGACTGGGCATCCCGGTGACCATCCATTTTTCTCGGAGTGAGGAGCGGAGTCCACTCCTCTTGAGAATAACCCGCCTAACATGGAATATACGGACATCCCTAGTTGATACATGAGCTATTCGAGCATACAAAACAGGATATTTATTTGAAGGTTTAGAGTTTGGCACATAGAAATTTACTTAGAACGGCAGGTAGATACCGTATATAGGTAGGTATGGTGGACTCATATGGGATAACTTTGGGGTTTATGGAGTTGGATGCACAAGCATTATTCCCGCTTAGTACAGGTGAAGGCTAGCAAAAGACTAGGAAGCGACTAGCTAGAGAGCGACAACAGTCATGAACATGCATTAAAATTAATCAACACCAAATGCAAGCATGAGTAGGATATAATCCACCATGAGCATAAATATCGTGAAGGCTATGTTGATTTTGTTTCAACTACATGCGTGAACATGCACCAAGTCAAGTCACTTAAATCATTCAGAGGAGGATACCACCCTATCATATAACATCATAACCATTTTAATAGCATGTTGGCATGCAAGGTAAACCATTATAAGCTCCTAGCTAATCAAGCATGGCACAAGAAACTATGGTCTCTAGTTGTCATTGCAAACATGTTTAGTCATAATAGGTTGAATCAGGAACGATGAACTAATCGTATTTACAAAAACAAGAGAGGTCGAGTTCATACCATCTTTTCTCCTCTCAGTCAGTCCATCATATATCGTCATAATTGCCTTTCACTTGCACGATTGAATGATGTGAATAATAATAGTGCACGTGCATTGGACTAAGCTGGAATCTGCAAGCATTCAATAAACAGGAGAAGACAAGGCAATATGGGCTCTTTTGTCAGATCAACAATAATGCATATAAGAGCTACTTCAACAATTTAATTATGGTCTTCTCCTATAGACCCCCAAAGAAAAGAAAAGAAATAAAACTATTTACACGGGAAAGCTCCCAACAAGCAAAAGAAGAACAAGAAATCTTTTTGGGTTTTCTTTTTAATTACTACTACAAGCATGGAAAGTAAACTAATTAAAAGCTACAGCTAAATTTTTTTGTTTTTCTTAAAGTTTATTAAACACACAAGAAGAAAGCATAAAAATAAAAATAAACTAGCATGGATGATACAATGAAAAAATATGAGCACCGACATCTAGCAATGAGTGTGTGAGCACAAATGTAATGTCGGTGAGAAATACGTACTCCCCCAAGCTTAGGCTTTTGGCCTAAGTTGGTCTATGACCATGACTGGCCTGGCGGATATCCATAATAATAGTCGGGGTAGTACTGCGAGGAAGAAGACTCTGATTGCCACTGGTTGGCAATCATCTCCGGGTCCCAATGGTAATTGGACTGTCGTGGAGGCTCAACATGTGGTTCCGGCTCTGGCTCTATGGCTGGTGTAGGGTTCCGATAGGCGTGAATAGACTCTAATGGAACAAGGTACTGGCCTGCAGATAAATCAAACAAGGAAGGGGCAGGCATGGTAATAGTCTCAGGATGATGTTTATCAAAGAACAATTTGTATTTAAGCTCTCCTTCCCTATTCTTAACAATAAAATCATGTGCTACCATACTCTTATAATCTAAGTAAACACAAGGCATCAATTTTTCTTCCTTCTCATAATGCCTAATAGGTATGTTAAAATGTGCAGCTAGGCGTGAAGCATAGATGCCTCCAAAGATGGGGCCGTTTGTATGGTTCAGACTTAACCGTTTAGCAATAATACCGCCCATACTAACAGAGTTATCACTGAATAAACCGTGGAAAAAAATAATAATATCAGGAACACTAAGGTTTCCACAGTTTCCACGACCAATTAAGCAACGACTAGCAAATATTGCAAAGTAGCATAAAACAGGAAAATGTATGCTAGTGATTCGTGCATCGGAAACCTTCCTCGTTTCCCCTATAGTGATGGTATCAATAAACCCATCCACATCATCTCGATGTGGTTCCTCTATGCTGCCCTCGAAAGGGATCAAACAAACCCGACAAAAATCATAAAGTGACATCTCCTTATGCTCATCATATAAATTAAACTCCACCGTAGGTGGTGAGCTCCTAGAATGGAATTGAAAGTTTTGCACAAAGATATTTGTGAGTAAGAGATACTGATCGCGTTGGTCGTGGAGGAAGGCAGTGAGGCCTGCATTCTCAGCCAATTCATAAAAATCTTCATAAATCCTGGCTGCTCTCAAGAAATCATCGGAAGGCCATTCACAAGACCGAACCTCCGCGGTGTGAGGCAGATTATATTTGGGCTTCTGTGCCTTTTCGTTCGAGCTTCGGCTCGATGATCCCCTCAAAAGTCTCTTCATTATTTTTTTGAAAAATTCTGAATTTTTAGTAACTTCAAAATAAAAGTGAACCAAACTCAATAATATTGATAGCAACTACTCCTACAAGTGCCTAGAGCCTATATCATGCATCAAAACTACTCTTGACCATATAAATTTGACATGCAAGCTCAAGAACATGGTCACCTAGGCAACATAAATTTGCAATGAATAAAGCACTAGAACAAAAACTAATTGGACCAATGGAGGAGTCACATACCAAGGAACAATCTCCCCAAGCAGTTTTGTGAGAGGTGCTTTGAGCAAGGAGATCGAAAATGGCAGCAAAATGAGCTTGGACTCGGGTTTGAGCTGGATATTCGTGTTTGTGGGAGGAAGAAGGAGTGTGTGGGTGCAGGAATAAGTGGAGGAGGGCCACCATGGGCCCACGAGGGAGGGGGCACACCTAGGGGGTAGGGCGCACCCCTGACCCTCGTGGCCAGGTGCCAGCTCCTCCTGTTGTGTTCTCAGTGCCAAATATTCTCAAATATTCTAGAAAAAATCATATTTAAATTTCAGGGCATTTGGAGAACTTTTATTTTCGGGGTATTTTTATATTGCATGGATAATTAGATAACAGACAGAAAATACTATTTTTGTTTTTTTAATATAAATAACAGAAAGTAAAAGGAGGGTACAAAAGGTTGTGCCTTCTAGTTTCATCCATCTCATGATCATCAAAAGGAATCCACTAACAAGGTTGATCAAGTCTTGTTAACGAACTCATTCCGAATAACATGGAACCGGAGAAATTTCAAATAACACTATGTTACCTCAATGGGGATATGCACATCCCCAATAATAAGAATATCATATTTCTTCTTGACAATAGGAAGAGGAAATTCAAAACCTCCAAATATAATCGATGGAATTTTTCCAATAGAGTTGATACTATGAACTTGAGGTTGTTTCCTCGGAAAGTGTACCCTATGCTCATTACCATTAACATGAAAAGTTACATTGCCTTTAGTGCAATCAATAACAGCCCCTGCAGTATTCAAAAAGGGTCTTCCAAGAATAATAGACATACTATCGTCCTCGGGAATATCAAGAATAACAAAGTCCGTTAAAATAGTAACGTTTGCAACTACAACAGGCACATCCTCACAAATACCGACAGGTATAGCAGTTGATTTATCAGCCATTTGCAAATATATTTCAGTAGGTGTCAACTTATTCAAATCAAGTCTACGATATAAAGACAGAGGCATAACACTAACACCGGCTCCAAGATCACATAAAGCAGTTTTAACATAATTTCTTTTAATGGAGCATGGTATAGTAGGTACTCCTGGATCTCCTAGTTTCTTAGGTATTCCACCTTTAAAACTATAATTAGCAAGCATGGTGGAAATTTCAGTTTCCGGTATCTTTCTTTTATTTGTAATAATATCTTTCATGTACTTAGCATAAGGATTGGTTTTGAGCATATCAGTTAATCGCATACACAAAAATATAGGTCTAATCATTTCAGCAAAGCGCTCAAAATCCTCGTCATCCTTTTTCTTGGATGGTTTGGGAGGAAAAGGCATGGGTTTCTGAACCCATGGTTCCCTTTCTTTACCATGTTTCCTAGCAACAAAGTCTTTCTTATCATAACGTATATTCTTTGATTGTGGGTTATCAAGATCAACATCAGGTTCAATTTCTATATCATCATCATTACTAGGTTGAGCATCATCATGAACATTATCATTAACATTATCACTAGTTTCAGGTTCATTACCAGATTGTGTTTCAGCATCAGAGATAGAGATATCATTTGGATTCTCAGGTGTTTCAGTAACATGTTCACTAGAATTATGAAAAGTCCTATCATTTTTCTTTTTCTTCCTTTTAGAAGGACTAGGTGCATCCACATTATTTCTCTGAGAATCTTGCTCAATTCTCTTAGGGTGGCCCTCAGGATACAAAGGTTCCTGAGTCATTTTACCACCTCTAGTCATAACTCTAACAACATTATCATTATTCTTGCTATTTAATTCATTGAGAAAATCATTCTGAGCTTTAAGTACTTGTTCTACTTGAGTGGTAACCATAGAAGCATGTTTACTAATAAGTTTAAGTTCACTTTTAACATTAGCCATATAATCACCCAAGTCTTCAAGCATATTTGAATTGTATTTCAATTGTCTACCAAAATAATTATTGAAGTCTTCTTGCTTAGCCATAAATTTATCAAACTCATCTAAGCATGGGCTAGCAAACTTAGTAAATGGGATTTCAGCTTTATCATATCTATAGAGAGAATTTACCTTTACTACCTGTGTCGGGTTATCAAGACAATGTACTTCTTCAATAGGTAATGGATTAAGATCATGTGTTTCTTCAACAGGTGGTAAATTAAGACCGTGTATTTCTTCAATAGGAGGTAAATTCTTAACATCTTCAGCTTTAATACCTTTTTCTTTCATAGATTTCTTTGCCTCTTGCATATCTTCAGGACTGAGAAATAGAATACCCCTCTTCTTCGGAGTTGGTTTAGGAATAGGCTCAGGAGCTGGTTCAGGAAGTGTCCAATTATTTTCATTTGTCAACATATTATTCAATAGAATTCCAGCTTCATCCGGTGTTCTTTCCCTGAAAACAGAACCAGCACAACTATCCAGGTAATCTCTGGAATCATTGGTTAGTCCATTATAAAAGATATCAAGTATTTCATTTTTCTTAAGAGGATGATCGGGAAAAGCATTAAGTAATTGGAGAAGCCTCCCCCAAGCCTGTGGGAGACTCTCTTCTTCAATTTGCAAAAAATTATATATATCCCTTAAAGCAGCTTGTTTATTATGAGCAAGGAAATAGTTAGTAGAGAAGTAATAAATCATATCCTGGGGACTACGCACACAACCAGGATCAAGAGAATTAAACCATATCTTAGCATCACCCTTTAATGAGAACGGAAATATTTTAAGGATATAAAAGTAATGAGTTCTCTCATCATTAGTGAACAGGGTGGCTATATCATTTAATTTAGTAAGATGTGCCACAACAGTTTCAGATTCATAGCCATTAAAAGGATCAGATTCAACCAAAGTAATTATATCAGGATCAACAGAGAATTCATAATCCTTGTCAGTAACAAAGATAGGTGAAGTAGCAAAAGCAGGATCAGGTTTCATTCTAGCATTAAGAGATTGCTGCTTCCATTTAGCTAATAACCTCTTGAGTTTGTATCTATCTTTGCAGGCTAAAATAGCTAAAGAAGCTTCTTTATCAAAAACATAACCCTTAGGAATAACAGGTGAGTCTTCATCATCACTTTCATCAGTATTATCAGATTCAATATTTTCATTCTCTCTAACCCTAGCAAGTTGTTCATCAAGAAATTCACCAAGTGGCACAGTAGTATCAAGCATAGAAGTAGTTTCATCATAAGTATCATGCATAGCAGAAGTGGCATCATCAGTAACAAGCGACATATTAGAACGAATAGCTGAAGCAGGTTTAGGTGTCGCAAGCTTACTCAAAACAGAAGGTGAATCAAGTGCAGAGCTAGATGGCAGTTCCTTACCTCCCCTCATAGTTGAGGGATAAATCTTGGTTTTTGGATCTCTCAAGTTCTTCATAATGATAAGCAGATACAAATCTCAAGTGACTTAAAGAATAGAGCTATGCTCCCCGGCAACGGCACCAGAAAATAGTCTTGATAACCCACAAGTATAGGGGATCGCAACAGTTTTCGAGGGTAGAGTATTCAACCCAAATTTATTGATTCGACACAAGGGGAGCCAAAGAATATTCTCAAGTATTAGCAGCTGAGTTGTCAATTCAACCACACCTGGAAACTTAATATCTGCAGCAAAGTGTTTAGTTGAAAAGTAATATGATAGTAGTGGTAACGGTAGCAAAAGGTAATGATAGCAAAAGTAATGTTTTTGGTATTTTGTAGTGATTATAGCAATAGCAACGAAAAAATAAATAAGCAAAGAACAATATATGGAAAGCTCGTAGGCAATGGACCAGTGATAAAGAATTATGCCGGATGCGGTTCATCATGTAACAGTCATAACCTAGGGTGACACAGAACTAGCTCCAGTTCATCAATGTAATGTAGGCAGGTATTCCGAATATAGTCATACATGCTTATGCAAAAGAACTTGCATGACATCTTTTGGCCTACCCTCCCGTGGCAGCGGGGTCCTAATGGAAACTAAGGGATATTAAGGCCTCCTTTTAATAGAGTACCGGAACAAAGCATTAGCACATAGTGAATATATGAACTCCTCAAACTATGGTCATCACCGGTAAGTATCCCGATTATTGTCACTTCGGGGTTAACGGATCATAACACATAATAGGTAACTATAGACTTGCAAGATAGGATCAAGAACTCTCATATATTGATGAAAACATAATAGGTTCACATATGAAATCATGGCACTCGGGTCCTAGTGACAAGCATTAAGCATAGCAAAGTCATAGCAACATCAATCTCAGAACATAGTGGATACTAGGGATCAAACCCTAACAAAACTAACTCGATTACATGATAAATCTCATCCAACCCATCACCGTCCAGCAAGCCTATGATGGAATTACTCACGCATGACGGTGAGCATCATGAAATTGTTGATGGAGGATGGTTGATGATGACGATGGCGACGGATTCCCCTCTCCGAAGCCCCGAACGGACTCCAGATCAGCCCTCCCGAGAGGTTTTAGGGCTTGGCGACGGCTCCGTATCATAAAACGCGATGAATCCTTCTCTCTAAATTTTTTCTCCCTGAAACCAAATATATAGAGTTGGAGTTGAGGTCGGAGGAGCTCCAGGGGGCCCACGAGGTAGGGGGACGCGCCCCCACCCTCGTGGACAGGTGGTGGGCCCCCTGGCCTTCATCTTTTGCAAGGATTTTTTATTATTTCCGAAAAGTTGTTCCGTGAAGTTTCAGGTCATTCTGAGAACTTTTGTTTTTGCACATAAATAACACCATGGTAATTCTGCTGAAAACAGCGTCAGTCCGGGTTAGTTCCATTCAAATCATGCATGTTAGAGTCCAAAAACAAGGGCAAAAGTGTTTGGAAAAGTAGATACGATGGAAACGTATCAAGTACTTGTTCTACTTGAGTGGTAACCATAGAAGCATGTTTACTAATAAGTTTAAGTTCACCTTTGCAATTAGCCATATAATCACCCAAGTGTTCAAGCATATCAGCACTGCATTTTAATTCTCTACCAAAATAAGCATTGAAGTCTTCTTGCTTAACCATAAATTTATCAAACTCATCTAAGCATGGGCTAGCAAACTTGGTGAATGGGATTTCAGCTTTATCATATCTATAGAGAGAATTTACCTTTACTACCTGTGTCGGGTTATCAAGACCATGTGTTTCTTCAATAGGTGATGGATTAAAACATATATTTCTTCAATAGGCGGTAAATTAAGACCATGTATTTCTTCAATAGGAGGTAAATTCTTAACATCTTCACCTTTAATACCCTTTTCTTTCATGGATTTCTTTGCCTCTTGAATATCTTCAGGACAGAGAAATAGAACACCCCTTTTTCGGAGTTGGTTTAGGAATAGGCTCAGGAAGTGTCCAATTACTTTTATTTGTCAACATATTATTCAATAGAATTTCAGCTTCATCCGGTGTTCTTTCCCTGAAAACAGAACCAGCACAACTATCCAGGTAATCTCTGGAAGAACCGGTTAGTCCATTATAAAAGATATCAACTATTTCATTTTTCTTAAGAGGGTGATGAGGCAAAGCATTAAGTAATTGGAGAAGCCTCCCCCAAGCTTGTGGGAGACTCTCTTCTTCAATTTGCACAAAATTATATATATATATATCCCTTAAGGCAGCTTGTTTCTTATGATCAGGGAAATATTTAGCAGAGAAGTAATAAATCATATCCTGGGGACTACGCACACAACCAGGATCAAGAGAATTAAACCATATCTTAGCATCACCCGTTAATGAGAACGGAAATATTTTAAGGATATAAAAGTAGTGAGTTCTCCCATCATTAGTGAACAGGGTAGCTATATCATTTAATTTAGTAAGATGTGCCACAACAGTTTCATATTCATAGCCATAAAAAGAATCAGATTCAACCAAAGTAATTATATCAGGATCAATAGAGAATTCATAATCCTTATCAGTAACAAGGATAGGTGAAGTAGCATAAGTAGGATCATATTTCATTCTAGCATTCAGAGTTTTTTGTTTAAGCTTAGCTAATAATTTCTTAAGATCACTTCTATCATTGCAAGCAAGAAAGTATCTTTTAGTTTCTTCATCCATAACATAGCCCTCAGGCACAACAGGTAATTCATATTTATTAGGAGAGCCTTCATAATCACTTTCATCAGTATTATCAGTTTCAATAATTTCATTCTCTCTAGCCCTAGCAAGTTGTTCATCAAGAAATTCACCGAGTGGCATAGTAGTATCAGGCATAGAAGTAGTTTCATCATAAGTATCATGCATAGCATAAGTGGCATCATCAATAATATGCGACATATCAGAATCAATAGCAGAAGCAGGTTTAGGTGTCGCAAGCTTACTCAAAATAGAAGGTGAATCAAGTGCAGAGATAGATGGCAGTTCCTTGCCTCCCCTCGTAGTTGAGGGATAAATCTTGGTTTTTGGATCTCTCAAGTTCTTCATAATGATAAGCAGATATAAATCCCAAGTGACTCAAAGAATAGAGCTATGCTCCCCGGCAACGGCGCCAGAAAATAGTCTTGATAACCCACAAGTATAGGGGATCACAACAGTTTTCGAGGGTAGAGTATTCAACCCAAATTTATTGATTCGACACAAGGGGAGCCAAAGAATATTCTCAAGTATTAGCAGCTGAGTTATCAATTCAACCACACCTGGAAACTTAGTATCTGCAGCAAAGTGTTTAGTAGCAAAGTAATATGATAGTAGTGGTAACGGTGGCAAAAGGTAACGATAGCAAAAGTAATGTTTTTGGTATTTTGTAGTGATGATAACAATAGCAACGGAAAAGTAAATAAGCAAAGAACAATATATGGAAAGCTCGTAGGCAATGGATCAGTGATGGAGAATTATGTCGGATGTGGTTCATCATGTAACAGTCATAACCTAGGGTGACATAGAACTAGCTCCAGTTCATCAATGTAATGTAGGCATGTATTCCGAATATAGTCATACCTGCTTATGGAAAAGAACTTGCATGACATCTTTTGTCCTACCCTCCCGTGGCAGCGGGGTCCTAATGGAAACAAAGGGATATTAAGGCCTCCTTTTAATAGAGTACCGGACCAAAGCATTAACACATAGTGAATACATGAACTCCTCAAACTACAGTCATCACTGGGAGTGGTCCTGATTATTGTCACTTCGGGGTTGCCAGATCATAACACATAGTAGGTGACTATAGACTTGCAAGATAGGATCAAGAACTCACATATATTCATGAAAACATAATAGGTTCAGATCTGAAATCATGGCACTCAGGCCCTAATGACAAGCATTAAGCATAGCAAAGTCATCGCAACATCAATCTCAGAACATAGTGGACACTAGGGATCAAACCCTAACAAAACTAACTCGATTACATGATAAATCTCATCCAACCCATCACTGTCCAGCAAGCCTATGATGGAATTACTCATGCACGGCAGTGAGCATCATGAAATTGATGATGGAGGATGGTTGATGATGACGATGGCGACGGATTCCCCTCTCCGGAGCCGCGAACGGACTCCAGATCAGCCCTCTCGAGAGAGTTTAGGGCTTGCCGGCGGCTCCGTATCGTAAAACGCGATGAATCCTTCTCCTTTATTTTTTTCTGTCCGAACACGAATATATAGAGTTGGAGTTGAGGTCGGAGGAGCTCCAGGGGGCCCACGAGGTAGGGGCGCGCCCCCACCCAAGTGGCTAGGGTGTGGGCCCCTGGTCTTGATCTTTTGCCAGTATTTTTTATTATTTCCAAAATAATCTCCGTGAAGTTTTAGGTCATTCTGAGAACTTTTGTTTTTGCACATAAATAACACCATGGCAATTCTGCTGAAAACAGCGTCAGTCCGGGTTAGTTCCATTCAAATCATGCAAGTTAGAGTCCAAAACAAGGGCAAAAGTGTTTGGAAAAGTAGATACGACGAAGATGTATCAGTAAACTACTCACACATCATCGGAGAGGCTATGGTGTTGATGTAGAAGCCCTCCATGATCGTTGCCCCCTCCGGCGGAGCTTCGGAAAAGGCCCCAAGATGGGATCTCATGGGTACAGAAGGTTGCAGTGGTGGAATTAGGTTTTTGGCTCCGTATTTGGTAGTTTGGGGGTACGTAGGTATATATAGGAGGAAGAAGTACGTCAGTGGAGCAACCTGGGCCCCACGAGGGTGGAGGGCGCGCCCCCTACCTTGTGCCTTCTTGGTTGATGTCTTGACATAGGGTCCAAGTCCTGTGGATCACGTTCGTTCCGAAAATCACGTTTCCGAAGGTTTCATTCCGTTTGGACTCCGTTTGATATTCTTTTTCTGCGAAACTCTGAAATAGGCAAAAAAAACAACAATTCTGGGCTGGGCCTCTGGTTAATAGGTTAGTCCCAAAAATAATATAAAAGTGTATAATAAAGCCCAATATAATGTCCAAAGCAGAATATAATATAGCATGGAACAATAAAAAATTATAGATACGTTGGAGACGTATCACGCATCCCCATGCTTAATTCCTGCTCGTCCTCGAGTAGGTAAATGATAAAAATAGAATTTTTGATGTGGAATGCTACTTGGTATAATTTCAATGTAATTCTCTTAATTATGGTATGAATATTCAGATCCAAAAGATTCAAGACAAAAGTTTAATATTGACGTAAAAATAATAATACTTCAAGCATACTAACTAAGCAATTATGTCTTCTCAAAATAACATGGCCAAAGAAAGTTATCCCTACAAAATCATATAGTCTGGCTATGCTCTATCTTCACCACACAAAAGTATTTAAATCATGCACAACCCAGATGACAAGCCAAACAATTGTTTCATACTTTTGATGTTCTCAAACTTTTTCAATCTTCACGCAATACATGAGCGTGAGCCATGGACATAACACTATATGTGGAATAGAATGGTGGTCGTGGAGAAGACAAAAAAGGAGAAGATAGTCTCACATCAACTAGGCGTATCAACGGGCTATGGAGATGCCCATTAATAGATATCAATGTGAGTGAGTAGGGATTGCCATGCAACAGATGCACTAGAGCTATAAGTGTATGAAAGCTCAACAAAAGGAACTAAGTGGGTGTGCATCCAACTCGCTTGCTCACGAAGACCTAGGGCATTTTGAGGAAGCCCATCATTGGAATATACAAGCCAAGTTCTATAATGAAAAATTCCCACTAGTATATGAAAGTGATATCATAGGAGACTCTCTATCATGAAGATCATGGTGCTACTTTGAAGCACAAGTTAGGTAAAAGGATAGTAGCATTGTTCCTTCTCTCTTTTTCTCTCATTTTTTGGGGCCTTTTCTCTCTTTTGTATGGCCTCTTTTTTTTAGTCCGGAGTCTCATCCCGACTTGTGGGGGAATCATAGTCTACATCATCCTTTCCTCACTTGGGACAATGCTCTAAAAATGATGATCATCACACTTTTATTTACATACAACTCAACAATTACAACTCAATACTTAGAACAAAATATGACTATGTGAATGCCTCCGGCGGTGTACCGGGATATGCAATGAAGCAAGAGTGACATGTATGAAAGAATTATGAATGGTGGCTTTGCCACAAATACAATGTCAACTACATGATCATGCAAAGCAATATGACAATGATGGAGCGTGTCATAATAAACGGAACGGTGGAAAGTTGCATGGCAATATATCTCGGAATGGCTATGGAAATGCCATGATAGGTAGGTATGGTGGCTGTTTTGAGGAAGGTATATGGTGGGTATAAGATACCGGCGAAAAATGCGCGGTCTTAGAAAGGCTAGCAATGGTGGAAGGGTGAGAGTGCGTATAATCCATGGACTCAACATTAGTCATAAAGAACTCACATACTTATTGCAAAAATCTATTGGTTATCGAAACAAAGTATTACACGCATGCTCCTAGGGGGATAGATTGGTAGGAAAAGACCATCGCTCGTCCCCGACCGCCACTCATAAGGAAGACAATCAATAAATAAATCATGCTCCGACTTCATCACATAACGGTTCACCATACGTGCATGCTACGGGAATCACAAACTTTAACACAAGTATTTCTCAAATTCACAACTACTCAACTAGCATGACTCTAATATCACCATCTCCATATCTCAAAACAATTATCAAGTATCAAACTTCTCATAGTATTCAACACACTCATAAGAAATTTTTTTACTAATCTTGAATGCCTAACATGATTAAAACAAATTACCATACTGTTTTGTAGGACTCTCAAAATAATCTAAGTGAAGCATGAGATAACAATTGTTTCTATAAAACAAATCCACCACCGTGCTCTAAAAGATATAAGTGAAGCACTAGAGCAAAAACCATATAACTCAAAAGATATAAGTGAAGCACATAGAGTATTCTAATAATTTTCAAATCATGTGAGTCTCTATCAAAATGTGTGTACAGCAAGGATGATTGTGGTAAACTAACAAATAAAGACTCAAATAATACAAGACGCTCCAAGCAAAACACATATCATGTGATGAATAAAAATATAGCTCCAAGTAAAGTTACCGATAGACGAAGACAAAAGAGGGGATGCCTTCCGGGGCATCCCCAAGCTTAGGATTTTGGGTGTCCTTGAATTTTACCTTGGGGTGCCATGGGCATACCCAAGCTTAGACTCTTGCCACTCCTTGTTCCATAATCCATCAAAACTTAACCCAAAACTTGAAAACTTCACAACACAAAACTCAAAATAGAAAATCTCGTGAGCTGCGTTAGCGAAAGAACACAAAACACCACAAGGTGCAAGTTTAAAGAGCAATCATCAAAATCACGGAAACCTAGCAAATCACACAAAGTCTTTGGAATCATGGAAACACTAGCACCCAAATCACACAAAGCATGGAATTCATGATATTTAATTTTAATAGTAGGTTCCCACTCATCATAAAGTTTTCTAGGGATAGAAACTTCCAACTCAAGTTTTTCTTCATAAGATTGCATCAAAGCATCAACGATATGTTTGGTAAAGGCTTTATTTTGACTATAAGCATGTGGAGAATTTAGCACGGATTGCAACAAGGAAATACAATCTATCAAAGAGCAATTATCATAATTAAAATCCTTGAAATTCAAGATAGTGGGTTCATTAATATCTAGGGTTTTGATTGCTTCAATCCCACTTTTACCAATTTTTGCATCAAGATCTAAAAACTCCGAATTTTTGGAACGCCTTCTAGGTAAAGGTGGATCATATTCAGTCCCATCATTATCAAGATTCATGTTATAAAACAAAGATTTAATAGGGGACACATCAATAACTTTTAGATCTTCATCTTTATATTCATAGAAACTAGAAGAACACGCTTTCACAAAACAATCTTTCTTAGCACACATCCTAGCGGTTCTTTCTTTGCACTCATCAATGGAAATTCTCATGGCCTTGAGAGACTCATTGATATCATGCTTAGGTGGAATAGATCTAAGTTTCAAAGAATCAACATCAAGAGAAATTCTATCAACGTTCCTAACCAATTCATCAACTTTAAGCAATTTTTCTTCAAGCAAAGCATTGAAATTCTTTTGCGAATTCATAAACTCCTTAACACTAGTCTCAAATTCAGAGGGCATATTATTAAAATTTCCATAAGAATTGTTGTAGGAATTACCATAATTATTAGAGGAATTACTAGGATATGGCCTAGGATTAAAGTTTCCTCTATACGCGTTGTTACCAAAATTATTCCTACCAACAAAATTCACATCCATAGATTCATTATTATTCTCAATCAAAGTAGACAAAGGAATATCATTAGGATCAGAAGAAAAACTTTTATTAGCAAATAATTTCATAAGTTCATCCGTCTTTCCACTCAAAACATTAATTTCTTCTATCGTATGCACTTTCTTATTAGTAGATCTTTCAGTGTACCATTGAGAATAATTAACCATAATATTATCTAGGAGTTTAGTAGCTTCTCCTAAAGTGATTTCCATAAAAGTGCCTCCCGTGGCCGAATCTAAAAGATTTCTAGAAGCAAAATTCAATCCGGCATAAAAAATTTGTATAATCATCCATAAATTCAAACCATGTGTAGGGCAATTATGTATCATTAATTTCATCCTCTCCCAAGCTTGTGCAACATGTTCATGATCAAGTTGCTTAAAATTCATGATATCATTTCTAAGTGAGATGATCTTAGCAGGAGAAAAATACTTAGAGATAAAAGCATCTTTGCACTCATTCCAAGAATCAATATTATTTTTAGGCAAAGACGAAAACCAAGCTTTAGCACGATCTCTAAGCGAAAAAGGAAATAGCTTCAATTTAACAATATCATTGTCCACATCTTTCTTATTTTGCATATCACACAAATCAACGAAGCTATTAAGATGGGTAGCAACATCTTCACTAGGAAGGCCGGCGAATTGATCTTTCATGACAAGATTCAACAAAGCGGCATTAATTTCACAAGATTCAGTATCGGTAAGAGGAGCAATCAGAGTGCTAAGGAAATCATTGTTGTTGGTATTAGTAAAGTCACACAATTTGGTATTATCTTGAGCCATCGTGACAAGCAAGTGATCCAACACATGAGAAAACAAGAAGCACGCGAAAAAGAGGCGAACGGAAAAGAGAGGGCGAATAAAGCGGCAAGGGTGAAGTGGGGGAGAGGAAAATGAGAGTTGAAAGTGCTAGTGGTCGACTAGAGGGGGTGAATAGGCGATTTTTATGAAAGTCTTCAAAACGTGGAAGTTTCAAAGACAAACGATAGAAATAAACCTATTACCATGCAGCGGAAGGTAGACTACACTAAGCTAGCCATAGTCAAGTATTCAATGAAATGAAACCATAAAGACTAATAGCAGCTAGGCAGTATAGATCAGGATGGAAGATTGTCGGCGTTCTGGGAACGGGGGTCCCCAGACTTGCTTGCCTGCGGTGTGGCTCAAAGGGGGCCCAGCGCGGCCCATCTTCATCAACACAGACCCAAGACCCTCGCGAGGGGCCAAGCCTCGCGGGGCGGACGACACGGAGCTTCCTCAGGCACGGCCTCATCAGGCTGTCTCGCGAGGAGGCGGAGAGATCAAGGCGGGGTACCGCACGAGGTGCCCGTGACGCAAGCCATGACGACCAAAGGCGCCAGGCGGGCGCCAGCCGCGCAGTGTCCTCCTTTCCTCTTTGGTGCAAAGGGAGCAAGCGCAGGCGAGAGCATCAAGCAAAGGCACCCATTTCGATGCAACGAGACCAAGACCAGTCCAACGGCAGGGAGGAAGTCATTGTGGAGCCCAAGCCAGTGTCACCACCAGAGCCTTTGGCAGGCGAGGACCAACTTTAGTCAGGATAAGTGTACCAGATGTTCCCCTTCAAAATGGCCAATTGTTGGCGCCCTTCCTGCTCAATATTTGGGGAAGAGGCCCAGGGCCTTTGCATATAAATAGGACTAGCCACCCCCAGGGTAGAGGGATGGAGATCGGATCTAGAATCGGCTAACCCAGAAACAAGCTGGGATCGGATCAAAATCAGAGAGAGAATCGAGAAGAGAGAGAGAGAGAGAGGGGTGACTGAACTCCTCCTAGCAGTTCATCCCCCCAGCCAAGAACAGACCCTCACGAGGCTGTTCTTCCTTGTATTGCTCATCATCATCAGCCCAAGAGGCAATCCACCACACCACACACTGGAGTAGGGTATTACACCACAACGGTGGCCCGAACCAGTATAAACCCTGTGTCTCTTGTGCTGTTCTTTCCATAGCTTAGATCTTAGCGAGGCGGAGGGGTGCAGGTAGGTAGAAGGCGAAATCTCCGCGCGCACCCCAGTGTTCGAACCTCAAGGGTCTGCCGGAACCCGAAATCCGACATTTGGCGCACCAGGTAGGAGTGCGCCGGTGTTTTCCCTTCCGCCACCACCACGACTTGCCTCGCAATGAGTAGCGCGTCGCCCGCTCCGGCCGCCGGCGCCAGCACGGGGGCCAGGGGGCTCCGAGCCCTGGCCCCAGCCCTGCAACGGGTACGGTGGCCGGACAAGTTCAAGCCAACGACGCCGCCATGCTACGGCGGCGCAACTGATCCGCTGGCCTTCTTGCTGGCGTACGAGGAGGCCATCCTCGAAGCTGGAGGTGACGATAGGGTCATGGCCAACTGGCTCCCCATGGCCCTCACCGGCGCTCCGCGCGCATGGCTGCTCCACCTGCCGGCAGCCTTCGTGGCCTCTTGGGAAGAGCTTCGCGGCCTCTTCCCCGCCCACCACGCTACACCAACACCCCCGGTCGTCGCGGCCCTCCTGGGCGGCTCGCAGGCGCCTCCTACAAGTCACCACATCAAGTCGTTCATCCGCCGGGTCAACGCCGCTTCCACGCGGCAGGGGGCTCTCCCGGACCGGGTGGCGCCCAAGGCCGGCCTGGCCTTCAGCTCGGAGGACCACCCCTCCAACTCGGCCTGCTCGGGTGCGCTTCCCATGCTGTGCACCCCCACCATCTGCCAGGTGGCCGTCACCAGAACTCTCATCGATGGCGGTGCGGGCCTCAGCATGCTCTCGGTTGAGGCCTTCAACCTCCTCTGCATACCCCTGGAACGGCTGCAACCCAGCCGGCCCTTCTTAGGCGTTGGGGGCGGATCATCCAGCTCCTTGGGACAGATCCGGCTCCCAGTAACCTTTGGCACCTACAACAACTTCCGCACGGAGCTGGTCGACTTCGACATCGCCCCCATCGGCCTCCCCTACAATGCCATCCTCGGCTACCCAGCGCTGGCCTAGTTCATGGCCGTGACGCACCCGACGTACAACCTCATGAAGATGCCCGGGAGCAGCGGTGTCCTCACCGTGCACGGGGACACCGGAGACGCGCTGCGAGTGCTCAAGCTTGCCTTCAAGGCGGCGGCAGCACAGCCCGCCGACTCGGAGACCCCCGAGCCCAAGGGGGCTGCACCCGCCAAGAAGAAACAGTTGTTCACCCAAGACAAGGCAGAAACCAAGCAGATACCCGTCGATGAGGACGGGTCCGCCAACGCCACTTTCACCATAGGCGCCAACCTCGAGCCCGAGCAGGAGGAGGCCCTGGTCTGGTTCCTGTGCGCAAACAAGAAGGTATTCGCTTGGGAGCCTGACCAGTTGGCAGGGATCCCTAGGAGCGTAATCGAGCATCACCTCAACGTGTGCCCCAACGTGCGCCCTGTGAAGCAGAAGGCAAGGCGGCAGTCCACAGAAAAGCAAGCCTTCATCGTCCAAGAGACCCGCAAACTAGAAGCCGCTGGGGTCATTCGCGAGGTCTGATACCCGAATTGGTTGGCCAACCCTGTCGTTGTGCCAAAGAAGGGAGGGAAGGAGCGCATGTGTGTCGAGTTCACCAACCTCAACAAGGCATGCCCGCAAGATCCATTCTCGCTCCCCCGCATCGACCAGATCGTCGATTCCACCGCAGAATGCGACCTGCTATGCTTCTTGGATGCCTTCTCTGGATATCACCTGATCAAGATGGCGGTAGAAGACGTCGAAAAGACAGCCTTCCTAACCCCGTGTGGGGTGTACTGCTACACATGCATGCCATTCGGGCTGCGTAACGCAGGGGCGACCTTTCAGCAGCTGATGCACATCACCTTGGGCCCGCAGCTCGGGAAGAATGTTGAGGCTTACGTCGATGACATTGTGGTGAAGTCTCGGGAGGCCAGGACCCTGATACAAGACCTGGAGGAAACCTTCGCGAGCCTCAACGCAGTGAACCTGCGGCTCAACCCAGAGAAGTGTGTGTTCGGAGTCCCCTCGGGCAAGCTCTTGGGTTTCCTCGTGTCCCACCGAGGCATCGAGGCTAACCCAGAAAAGGTCAAGGCGGTCGAGGACATGAGCCCACCAAAGACCCTCAGAGAAATGCAGAAGCTCACTGGGCGCGTGACCGCGCTAGGGCGCTTCATCTCCAATTTGGGGGAGCGAGCGCTGCCCTTCTTCCAGCTAATGAAGAAAAAGGGGCCCTTTGAATGGACTGAAGAGGCCGACAAGGCGTTCCAAGATCTCAAGAGATACCTGACCAGCCCTCCGGTCATGGTGGCTCCGCGCCCTCAAGAGCCCCTGGTGCTTTACCTCGCCGCCACTCCCTACTCCGCCAGCGCAGCCCTGGTGGCGGTTAGGGGGGAGCGTCGAATCAAAACCACAGCAGCAGCTCGGGACAAGGCAAAACAGGAATAAGGAAGGCCCACAGAAACCGCCACCGCGGCTGAGGAGGATCAGCGGCCGTAGAGGAGTGCACCAGAGGCGGAAGAGGCCCCTCTCCCAGATGGCCAGCCTCAGGAGGCCTCATCACCTCAGGAGGCGCCATGGTCTCCGGAGGGCGCCACCAGCACTGACGCACCCAACCTCGTTGAGCACCCAGTGTACTTCGTCAGCACGGTGTTGTGGGACGCGAGGGCACGGTACCCCATGCCTTAGAAGCTCCTCCTCGCGCTACTGGTGGCCTCGCGCAAGCTGCGGCACTATTTTCAGGGTCACCCCATCAAGGTCGTCTCGTCATACCCCCTAGAGAGAGTGCTCAGGGGCCCTAACTCAGCTGGAAGGGTCGCAGAGTGGAACATAGAATTGCAAGCGTTTCAGCTCGAATTCAGCACGACCAGGGTCATCAAGGGAGCAGCATTAGCGGATTTTGTGGCAGAATGGACGGAGGCACCAGGCCTCAAGGCCGACGAGGATCGGTCCCTCTCCCCAAGAAGCGAGGCGCCAGAAGGCTGGGTCATGTACTTCGATGGGGCGTTCTCCAGACATGGCGCTGGGGCTGGGGCGGTGCTTATATTGCCCACTCAGGACAAGCTCTACTACGCTGTACAGCTCTGTTTCCAGCAAGGTGAAAAGGTCTCCAACAACATAGCGTAGTATGAAGGTTTAATAGCGGGCTTGAAGGCCGCAGCTGCCCTGGGGGTGAAACGCCTCACCATCAAGGGCGATTCGCAGCTCCTTGTCAATTTCTCCAACAAGGTGTACGAGCCGAAAGATGAGCACATGGAAGCCTACCTTGCGGAGGTCCGCAGGATGGAGAAGCAGTTCTGGGGGTTGGAGTTGCAGCATGTGCCCCGTGGCACCAATCAGGAGGCCGACGACATCGCCAAACGGGCGTCCAGGCGGTTACCTCAGGAGCCTGGCGTCTTCGAGGAGCGGCTCTTCAAGCCCTCAGCCCTGTCGTCATTGTCAAACACGGCTCAGCCTCGGGAGGAGCTCCCTCAGCCACCTGCCTCAGGAGCCCCGGCCTGTGGCCCGGCCTCAGGAGCACGCCTGCTCCTGATGATGGAACCTCAGGAGGGGTGCTGGATCACGGAGCTCCGGAGCTACTTAACACAAGGGACCCTGCCAGAGAAGGAGGAGGAAGCGGAGCATGTGGCACGGTAGGCCACGGCATACTGCATCAAGGATGGAGAGCTCTACCGGAAGCGACCAAACGATGTATCCCTGCGCTGCATCTCCAGGGAGCAAGGAAAGGAACTGCTGGAAGATATACACGGCAGAGACTGTGGACATCATTCATCATCACGGACCCTCGTCGGCAAGGCGTTCCGCAGTGGGTTTTATTGGCCCACCGCACTCAATGACGCCGTCGAACTGGTGAAAGCTTGTGAGGCCTGCCAGTTCCACGCCAAGCAGATCCATCAGCCGGCAGGAGGCCTGCAGACTATACCCCTTTCGTGCCATTCGCAGTCTGGGGGCTGGACATCCTGGGCCCGTTTCCTCGGGCGCCAGGGGGCTACCGCTACCTCTACGTCGCCGTGGACAAGTTCACCAAGTGGGCTGAAGTAGAGGCCGTCCGCACCATCCCCGCGGGTTCCGCGGTCAAGTTCATCAGGGGCATCGTGAGCCAGTTCGGGGTGTCGAACCGCATCATCACAGACAACGGTTCGCAATTCACCAGTAACCTCTTCAAAACATATTGTGCTAACCTTGGAACGCAGATATGCTACGCTTCGGTGGCGCACCCCCGAAGCAACGGCCAGGCCGAACGAGCCAACGCAGAGGTCCTAAGGGGCCTCAAGACCAGGACGTTCAAGAAGAAGCTGGAGGCCTGCGGCAGAGGTTGGTACGACGAGCTTCAGTCCGTGTTGTGGTCCATCCGCACAACCGCGACCAAGCCGACTGGAGAGACCCCGTTCTTCCTGGTCTATGGAGCCGAAGCGGTCCTCCCTCACGAGGTCAGACATCGCTCCGCGCGGGTCCTAGCGTTCGACGAGGCGCAGCAGGACACCATGCGGGGGATGGACCTCGTGCTGGGGGAGGAACGTCGCCGAGAAGCCGCGCTGCGAGCGGCGAGGTACCAACAAGTGCTGCGACGATATCACTGCTGCAACATCCGCCCCAGAACTCTCGAGGTAGGAGACCTCGTGCTCAGGCGGGTTCTCTCCAGGGAGGGACTGCACAAGCTCTCTCCCATGTGGGAGGGCCCGTTCAAGGTTGTTCATGTTTCCAGGCCCGGCTCCGCGCGCTTGGAGACTCAGGAGGGGGTGCCGGTCCAGAACGCATGGAACATCCAGCACCTCCGGAGGTTCTACCCCTAAAAAGGCCCAGAGCCTGTGAAGAAGGCGAATGCCTGTGAAGCTGTCGCGTTTTGGAAAAGGCCCGGAGCCTGTGGAGAAGGCGAATGCCTGTGAAGCTGTCGCGTTTTGGAAAAGGCCCGAGCCTGTGAAGAAGGCGAATGCTTGTGAAGCTGTCGCGTTTTGGAAAAGGCCCGGAGCCTGTGAAGAGGGCAAATGCCCGTGAAGCCTACTTCCCCCAAGAAAGGTCCAGAGCCTGTGAAGAAGGCCAACGCCTGTGAAGCTCGCCGCCCGTGACACTCTCACGTAATAATGAGTTGGGGCTGTACACGCCCCGGAGTCTCAGGAGCACCGGCCTCAGGCCCTAGGGCTCCCTCCCACGCCCAGTGGCAACACTTAGCTCCGCGCTGGTGAGAAGACGTTGAAGACTAGATTAGGTGCCGGAGGCGGCTTTTTCATTTGCTTTCCGCAGTTGGCTTGTTCATTCTCATTCGAAGTTTTATTAAAGCTGTTGCCGTCTTTGGCTTGTGGTTCTTCGACTTTTCGCTCTCCAGCCTCGATTTCTCTTATGCAAGGCCTCGCGAGGGGGGCAGCCGAGCACCCCCGCGAGTGTTCCTGTCCTAGTCGTTCAAGGGTTTCACGACCTGGGTCCATTACAGGAGCACCCCTCCAGTCCGTGCCCCACGGGCACCGCGACACGAACACAGGGCCTGGGTCGGTCGCCCCCCCACGGCTGGGGCCGGGAACTATCCACGTGCGGGCACGTAGCCGGAAGGCACGATAACGGAAGCAAAGCGATGATTAACAGCAATAACCCAAACACGCCCCCGCGGGGCTCCACGCTACTGTCTTTTTACGCAGGAGAAAGGAAAAGAAAGAACAAATCAGGCGCAGCTCGCCTCACATCGGCCTGCAGGGAAGACTCGAGCTGCCTCCGGGGCTCAGGCAGACACCCTCTCGCGCTTCACCGAGGCGCGACCGGCGGGCAGACACGCTACCACCTCCCAAGCAGGGACTTGTCCAATCCGTGCAGTTGCCGAGGCGCCATGGGGAAGTGGAGACGCCCACGTCCAATCAACCGCCACGCGGCGCCCAAGGCCGCAGGCTGTTAGGGCCCATGGCGCTTCGCTCTTGCCCTTTCGCCTCCCTGCACGGCCAAGTCCGGGCGCGCCTTGGGCCCGGGGGCTACTGTCGGCGTTCTGGGAATTGGGGTCCCCAGACTTGCCTGCCTGCGGCCTGCGGCGTGGCTCAAAGGGGGCCCAGCGCGGCCCATCTTCATCAACACAGACCCAAGACCCTCGCGAGGGGCCAAGCCTCGCGGGGCGGACGACACGGAGCTTCCTCAGGCACGGCCTCATCAGGCTGTCTCGCGAGGAGGCGGAGAGATCAAGGCAGGGTACCGCACGAGGTGCCCGTGACGCAAGCCATGACGACCAAAGGCGCCAGGCGGGCGCCAGCCGTGCAGTGTCCTCCTTTCCTCTTTGGTGCAAAGGGAGCAAGCGCAGGCGAGAGCATCAAGCAAAGGCACCCATTTCGGTGCAACGAGACCAAGACCAATCCAACGGCAGGGAGGAAGTCATTGTGGAGCCCAAGCCAGCGTCACCACCAGAGCCTTTGGCAGGCGAGGACCAACTTTAGTCAGGATAAGTGTACCAGATGTTCCCCTTCAAAATGGCCAATTGTTGGCGCCCTTCCCGCTCAATATTTGGGGAAGAGGCCCAGGGCCTTTGCATATAAATAGGACTAGCCACCCCCAGGGTAGAGGGATGGAGATCGGATCTAGAATCGGCCAACCCAGAAACAAGCTGGGATCGGATCGAAATCAGAGAGAGAATCGAGAAGAGAGAGAGAGAGGGGTGACTGAACTCCTCCTAGCAGTTCATCCCCCCAGCCAAGAACAGACCCTCGCGAGGCTGTTCTTCCTTGTATTGCTCATCATCATCAGCCCAAGAGGCAATCCACCACACCACACACTGGAGTAGGGTATTACACCACAACGCTGGCCCGAACCAGTATAAACCCTGTGTCTCTTGTGTTGTTCTTTCCATATCTTAGATCTTAGCGAGGCAGAGGGGTGCAGGTAGGTAGAAAGCGAAATCTCCGCATGCACCCCAGTGTTCGAACCTCAAGGGTCTGCCGGAACCCGAAATCCGACATTTGGCGCACCAGGTAGGGAGTGCACCGGTGTTTTCCCTTCCGCCACCACCACGACCTGCCTCGTGATGAGTAGTGCATTGCCCGCTCCGGCTGCCGGCGCCAGCACGGGGGCCAGGGGGCTCCGAGCCCTGGCCCCAGCCCTGCAACGGGTACGGTGGCCGGACAAGTTCAAGCCAACGACGCCGTCGCGCTACGGCGGCGCAACTGATCCGCTGGCCTTCTTGCTGGCGTATGAGGAGGCCATCCTCGAAGCTGGAGGTGACGATAGGGTCATGGCCAACTGGCTCCCCATGGCCCTCACCGGCGCTCCACGCGCATGGCTGCTCCACCTGCCGGCAGCCTCCGTGGCCTCTTGGGAAGAGCTCCGCGGCCTCTTCCCCGCCCACCACGCTACACCAACACCCCCGGTCGTCGCGGCCCTCCTGGGCGGCTCGCAGGCGCCTCCTACAAGTCACCACGTCAAGCCGTTCATCCGCCGGGTCAGCGCCGCTTCCATGCGACAGGGGGCTCTCCCGGACCGGGCGGCGCCCAAGGCCGGCCTGGCCTTCAGCTCGGAGGACCATCCCTCCAACTCGGCCTGCTCGGGTGCGCTTCCCATGCTGTGCACCCCCACCATGTGTCCTTGATTGTATAAGACGCAGGAATAGTAGTTACGCTGCTGATAGCTCCAGAACCGATCTGATGAAATGCGAGGTTTGGTGTAAGGGTTCTTGGCGCTGTTGAAGAAGGTGTTGTGTGCCACAAAGCCATTCACATTGAAGACCCCAGGTGAAGTTGCAGTGCCTGGGAATCGTGGAATTCTTGGCTTGGGCTTCTGGACGGGAGGTTTGTGCTCGACATGATAGTCAAATTGTGGACCCACAGCAGGTGGAGGAACCAGAATGGGCCATCGGACCATAACAGGCTGACCACGATCAAATGCCAGCTCAATTGTATGAGGTCTTGGAGGGGGTACAGGAGCATTGACATTGTCGTTGATATGGGCTTCAGGGGCCACATTGGCTTCAGGTGCTTCAGTATTAGCTTCGGGCGCTGTAGTGGCTTCAAGTGCATGCACTTCTGGCACCGCAGTAGCTTCAGGCGCCACATTAGCTTCAGCCATGACAATGTCATTGGCTTCATTGTTGATGTTGGTGGCCGCCTCAGGATTGTTAACCTCCACTTCAGGAGCTGGAGGGTCGGACACGTTCTCCTCGAGAACAACATCTTGGTGGGACGGGGGTGTACAACTCTTTCTACTTCAACTCGTGGTTCTTCTTCTTCATCGGCTGATGCAGCCGGAATATCTTCAGCCATTTTGGCTTCAGACTCTGACACGTGCACAGTGGGAGTGACTTGGGGCCTTGGTCCTTTGCGAAGCCTGCGTAATGCTGGCGACGCTTGCGGAGATGGAGTTTGTTGGGCCTCAAAGTCATCGTCATATTGCACGGGTGAGGTGACTTGTGGTTGGGAAGAACTTGGGGTGTCTTGTTGTTGTGGGTGATCAGCCCACGATGCATCCTGAGCAGTTGGTGTCAGAGGACGACCAATGTTGATGAGTTCGCTGTGCGTGAGCACAGGCGATGATACCAACTGGTGCTCGATCTGAGGAAGGACTTCATCATCTTCAACATTGTCTCGAGGACCAATGTCTTCAGCTGCGATGGGGTCAACAGCTGGATTGTCTTCAGCTTCAGGAGCCTCTGTGGTAGCAGGCTCATGAACTATCACTTGGTGTTCTTGATGTTCATACACAGGACGAGCCACCGAGATTGGCTCGACATCAAGGGGCTCTGTGGGAGCAGCCCGGTCTCTCTTCTTGGTTTTCCATTTCTTGGTTGGAGGAGCATCATCGGTGGTGGCCTTGGTTTTGCACTTTCTGGCTTCGGCTTTAGCTGCCCTTGTTTTCTTCAGTTCTGAAGCCACTGTGGGGACCTTAGGCTTCAATCCTGTCATACTAGCTGGGAAGACAATTGGATGTACTTCCTGCCTTGGTGCTTCTGGTTCTACCACAGCTGGCTTCTTCTTCTTCTTGGCCGCCATTCGGGGGTCGATGCCTGGTCGCCCCAAAGCCTTGCGCTTTTCAGCTTCATTGTATCCTTGAACACATTTAGCAACAAGATCCTTCATGCGTTCACGAGAACCTTTGGGTTCTTCGCGTTTCGTGCGGAATGCTTCCTTGAGCTCATGCATCATGACCTGGAAGTTCTGAATGTCTTCAACATTGAGCTTGGCCATATGCTTCTTGAATTGAGCCTTTTCATAATCTATCTTATGCTTCAGCTCAACAATTTTCTGAGCTAGAGCCAGCTCAGCAGCAATGGCTCCGTGGAAGGCGCCGCTGAGGCCAATGGGAAGCTGAAGATCATCAAAGCTGACGTTTGGGCTCTCAAACCACTCATCAATGAACTTGTTTAAGATTTCCACGTCAAAGAGAGGAAGGTCATTGAAGATTTCTGCCTCTTGCTTGCTCTTGATCAACTGCTCAAGAGCGTCATCTCCAAGATCGTCGTCGCTGGATAGATCAATGGAGTCATTCTCGTTGCGCAGAACAGCAGCAGGGGTCAGTGCTTCGCTAGTGGGTTGCATGGGCATCTTCACTTTGGAGGGCTTGGAGATGCGTGACAGATCTTCAGACTGTACACTGTGTTCAGGAGGTGCAGTGGCCAGAGGCTTCGCCCGTGAAACCTTTGGTGCAGGGGCAGGCTTCGAAGCTTTAGGTTTCTTCAGCTTCTTTGGCTTCGGTGGTGCAGGCGCTTCGTTAGAATCAGCGTCGTCTGCAGGTTGATCCACGACTGCCCCTTGAACCTTTATGTGAGTAATGAGACCTTCTAAGTTATAGAAGGGCCCAACCAGATTGGGTTCAGCTTCACGTGTGCCGTCAGCACGAGGAGCAGAGGAGCCTGGATTGAAGTCTAATCCCCATGACTTCTTGTTTTCTTTGGCCGAGTTCTTGGCAAACTAGAAGTTGCGCTTGAATAGATTGTCGTCACAACACCATAGCAATGAAGATGGGTCTGCATCTGCAGGCCGTGGTCCACGGACCATGCAAGGATAGAAGTCTTGTTCAATGGCTTCAGCTCTAGATCTGGGTTGAAGATTTCTGTTCAAGATGTCTCCCCACGGTCGCTTGATGGCATTTTTCTCAGCATATTCCTGGGTCACAAACCTGTACTTGAACCATTGTTCTGCCCAATATCTTCAAATCCATTGGATTCGGGTTTTCCGCTGATTGTAGTCCTCCTCTGGATCTGTCTTGTATAGCTCATAGAGGTCAGGAGGCAAATCTCTTGAGGTGTTGCCACGACGCTGTCTGCCACCCTTCCTTGCAGATTTCTCTGTTGCCATGAAGTTTAGACTAAAAGTCTTCAAAGCTGTCAAAGTCTTCCTGAAAGTGCTAGTAATCGACTAGAGGGGGGGTGAATAGGCGATTTTTATGAAAGTCTTCAAAACATGGAAGTTTCGAAGACAAACGATAGAAATAAACCTATTATCATGCAGCGGAAGGTAGACTACACTAGGCAAACCATAGTCAAGTATTCAATGAAGTGAAAGCACAATGACTAATAGCAGCTAGGCAGTAAAGATCAGGTAGGAAGATATTGTGAAGCCAATCAGAACAAGCAGTCACTCAATGAAGACAAAAGATAATGCAATCATGCAATGACTTCACCAGGGCGAACTGTAAGTAAAGGAATGGGAAGGATGAAACCAGTGACTCGTTGAAGACAATGATTTGTTGGACCAGTTCTAGTTGCTGTGACAACTGTACGTCTGGTTAGGGAGGCTGAGATTCAACTCAAAAGACCGCGTCTTCACCTTATTCCCCTTGAGCTAAGGACACCCAGTCCTTGCCCAATCACTCTGGTAAGTCTTCAAGGTAGACTTCCAAACCTTCACAGACTTCGTTCACCGGCGATCCACAATGACTCTTGGATGCTCAGAACGTGACGCCTAACCGGCTGGAGGATTCACAGTCCTCAAGTGTAACAAGTCTTCAGATCACACAGACAGGAAGACTTCAGTGATGCCTAACTCTCTTTGGCTCTGGGTGGTTGGGGCTTTATCCTCGCAAGGAATTCTCTCTCAAAGGCTTCGAGGTGGGTTGCTCTCAAATAACAAAAGCCATACACTAACTCTGAGCAGCCAACCGTTTATGGTTGTAGGGGGTGGGCTATTTATAGCCACTAGGCAACCCGACCTGATTTGTCCGAAATGACCCTGGGTCACTAAGGAACTGACACGTGTTCCAACGGTCAGATTTCAAACACACACGGCAACTTTACTCGGGCTACAAGCAAAGCTGACTTATCCAACTCTGGACAAGATTTGCTCTCATAGTCTTCACTCGAAGACATAGGATTTTGGTTAAGCATCACTTCAGTCATTCTGACTGGTTCACTTGGACCCCACTTAACAGTGCGGTGGTTCCTATGACTCAACAAAGAAAAACACAGAACGACGAAACTGCTAAGTCTTCGCGCTCCATAGTCTTCACGCGATGTCTTCTCTTGTCATAGTCTTCAATGTGAATGTCTTCACATACCACCTTTGACTTCAATGTCTTCATACATTTTTAGGGGTCATCTCTGGTAGGAAAACCGAATCAATGAGGGACTTCTACCTGTGTTATCCTGCAATTCTCACAAACACATTAGTCCCTCAACTAGGTTTGTCGTCAATACTCCAAAACCAACTAGGGGTGGCACTAGATGCACTTACAATCTCCCCCTTTTTGGTGATTGATGACAAACTAGTTGAAGTTTTCAACGGGGAATAAAATATGTGAAATTGTAAAGGATAGGGGATTGTCTTCATAAGTGGCAAAGGCTCCCCCTGAAGATGTGCATATAAGTAATATGCTTTTGGTATGCAAATGCACATGGCAGGTTGTACTTGTGGAGATCCTCTTCAACTTATGATGACAATTCATCATGCATGAAAAGTATGTGAAGATAATGACATGCATAATGAAAAATGGACGTCTACAGAATGACCTAAGTGCGGAAGTTATCATCGCACATGCGGAATTTATCATCGCATCACAGAATAGCAAATAAGTAGCAGACGACCATCTAGTTTAAGTGTTACAACTCAAAGAACCAAATGTATCAGAAAGCGAGAGTTGTAAACACTAGCCAAAATATAAAACCACCGCCCATATGGACCCGCTTGAAGACTATCAAACTCATATGCTTCTCCCCCTTTTGTCAGTAAGGACCAAAAAGGTTTGAAGACATAGAGCACCTACTTGTTCCCTTGAGGAGTTGGTGAAGCAGCAGGGTCATCGGTGTTGGTTGGCGGTGCAGACGAACTTGGTGCAGTGTTGATTCGCGCTGAAGGTGGAGGAGGTGAAGTTGCATCATCTTGGTCATCGATGACTCTGGCATTTATGGTCGCAGCTGAGGACGAGTATTCAGAGTCTTCAAGTGAGGGAGTCCAACGCAAGTGAGCATTTATGGGAGGAGTGGAGTCACACTTGAAGCATTTGGTGAAGCCATCGTCGTGCAGATCAGCTTCAGCACTCAGTAGGGTCAAACTCTTCCACGACCTCCGACAGGTTTCATGAGTGACAAAGGCATTCTTGGTGGCAAGATTGCGAATGCGGTTGACATCCACCAAGAGGCTTTGCATCTGATGCTTAAGCCAGTCGTGATGTTTGTCTTGTTTCTGATGCAACGCGATGAGAAGCTCTATGTCATTGAGGACATGAGATTGTCTTTGAGGCCTTTGCGCAATGGTGCTACCAGTGACATCAGTTTGAGCACGAGGGACATGTGTGTTTCCAGCCAGGGGATAAACACGAGAAACGGCTGGAATCCCTTCAATGGGCTGGGTGAAGCTTTGGTGATCAGCATTGTGAAGAGAAATGGGATCCTTAGCAGGCTCTGGGTAAATGGCTTCAACTGACAGATCAACCTCGGGAAAGAATATAAGATGATTGCGCGCAGACGGCTGATAGTTGAAAGCTGAGTGGCGCTTTATCAGACGCATGACCCATGGAGCATAGAATTTCAACCCAAAGATGTCAGAGCCAGACGCAGCCAACTGCCTGATGAAGAAGTCTTGAGCATTGAAGCTGATGCCATTGAAGATATAGAAAACTAAAGTCTTCATTGCTCCTTCAAGGTTTGCTGCAGATGAGTGTCCTTTGACAGGCCATAGAGTCTTCCTGATGTTGTGGTAAATGGTGCGAGGCGGGTACTCTAGGTCTTCAACAAAGAACTCATATGGGTATTCAGCGTCATGAGGCAGAGTCTTCATCATGCTCAGCATTTGACTCATGTTGGGTTCTGGCTTCTGAAAGATGCTTTCCAAGGCATTTTGATGTTGTTGACAACCTAGTTCATAGTATTCACCAGGAGTGGGCAGGCCTGTGAGCTCAATGATATCAAGAGCTTTAGCTTCATGATGGACATTGCATGTCATCCACTCAAGGACCCAAGTCTTCGAATCCCTGTTGTAGCCTCGAATATGAAGAGTGGCATAGAATTGAAGCAGCAATTCTTCGTTCCAGTGCTCCTTGTCAGTGACGAACTGCAACAGACCAGCATCTCTGAAACAGTCCAATGCTTCTTCGAGGCAGGGCAGACCAGCTATAGCTTCAGAGTCGAGGCGCATATGTGGAAATATGCGCCCTTGATTGTATAAGACACATGAGTAGTAGCTGCGCTGCTGATAGCTCCAGAACCGATATGAGGAAATGTGCGGTCTTGTATAGGGGTTCTTGGAGCTGTTGAAGAAGGTATTATGTGCCACGAAGCCATTTGCATTGAAGACCCCAGGTGAAGTGGCAGTGCCTGGGAATCGTGGAAGTCTTGGCTTGGGCTTTTGAACTTGAGGCCTGTGCTCGACGTGGTACTCAAATTGTGGACCAGCAGCAGGCGGAGGAGTCAGAATGGGCCATCGAACCATAACCGGCTGACCACGATCAAATGCCAGCTCCATTGTGTGAGATCTTGGAGGGGGAACAGGGGCATTGGCATTGTCTTCATGGGCTTCAGGGGCCACATGTGCTTCAGGTGCTTCGACCTCAGGTGCTGCAGCATTGACTTCAGGTGTTGCATTGACGTCGGGTGCCTCATTGGCTTCTCGCGCCGTATTGGCGTCAGCCATGACAATGTCATTGGCGTCAGCAGTAATGTTGGTGGCCACCTCAGGGTTGTTAACCTCCACTTCAGAAGCTGGAGGGTCGGTCACGTTCTCCTCGAGAACAACATCTTGGTGAGACGGGGGTGTAGCAATTCTTGGAACTCTTGGGGCTTCTTCTTCATCTTCATCTTCATCGGCTGATGCAACCGGAATGTCTTCAGCCATTTTGGCTTCGGATTCAGACACGTGCATTGTGGGAGTGACTTGGGGCCTTGGTCCTTTGCGAAGTCTGCGTAATGCGAGCGACGCTTGTGGAGATGGAGCGTGCGGGGCCTCAAAGTCATCATCATCTTGCACTGGTGGGGTAGCTTGCGGTGGGGGAGAGCTTGGAGTGTCTTGTCTCTGTGGGTGATCAGCCCACGATGCATCCTGACCAGTTGGCGTTAGAGGACGACCAATGCTAATGAGTTTGATGTGCGTGAGCATAGGCGATGATACCAATTGGTGCTCGATCTGAGGAAGGACTTCATCATCTTCAACATTGTCATGGTGACCAATGTCTTCAGCAGCGGTGGGGTCAACTGCTGGAATGTCTTCAGCTTCAGGGGCCTCTGTGGAAGCAAGCTCATGAACTATCATCCGTCGTTCTTGATGCGAAGAGGCAGGACGAGCAACCGAAATGGGCTCGACAACAAGGGGCTCTGTGGGAGCAGCCCGATCTTTCTTGGTTTTGCGCTTCTTCTTGGAGGGAGCAACATTAGAAGCTTCAGGATTTTTCCTCTTTCTGGCTTCAGCCTCGGCAGCCCTTGTCTTCTTTAGTTCTGAAGCCACTGTGGGGACCTTAGGCTTCGAGCCTGTCATACTGGCTAGGAAGACAATGGGATGTTCTTCCTGCCTTGCTGCTTCGGGTCCGGCCACAGCTGGCTTCTTCTTCTTCGGCTTGGCCGCCATTCTAGGGTCGATGTCAGGACGCCCAAGAGCCTTGTGCTTCTCAGCTTCATTGTAGGCTTGCACGCACTTGTCAGCCAGACTCTTCATGCGCTCACGAGACCCTTTAGCTTCTTCACGTTTCTTGAGAAAGGCTTCCTTGAGCTCGTGCAGCATAATCTTGAAGTTTTTCACATCTTGCACGCTGAGCTTTGCCATGTGCTTCTTGAACTGAGCTTTCTCATAGTCGATCTTTTGCTTCAGTTCAACGATGCGCTGAGCTAGAGCTAGCTCAGAAGCAATGGCGCCAGTGAAAGCGACGCTGAGGCCAATTGGAAGTTGCAGATCATCAAAGCTGAGATTGGGGGTTTCAAACCACTCATCAATGAAGTTGTGGAGGATTGCCACGTCAGAGAGAGGCAAATCATTGAAGATTTCTTCTTCTTCCTTGCTCTTAATCAGTTGCTCAAGAGCGTCATCTGCAAGATCTTCATCTCTGGAAAGATCAATGGCGTCATTGCGCAGAATAGCAGCAGTAGTCAGTTCGTGGCTGGTGGGTTGCAAGGGCATCTTCACTCTCGAGGGCTTGGAGATGCGTGACAAATCTTCAGACTGCACACTGTGTTCAGGAGGTGCAGTTGCCAGAGGCTTCGCCTGTAAGACCTTTGGTGCAGGAGCAGGCTTTGAAGCTTTAGGCTTCTTCAGTTTCTTTGGCTTCGGTGGTGCAGGCGCTTAATCAGATTCAGCGTCGTCTGCAGGCTCATCCACGGTTGTCCCTTGAACCATGATATGAGTGATGAGACCTTCCAGGTTGTAGAAGGGCCCAACAAGATTGGGTTCAGCTTCGCGTGTGCCATCAGCACGAGGAGTTGAGGGGCCTGGATTGAAGTCTAAGCCTCGTGACTTCTTATTCTCTTTGGCTGAGTTCCTGGCGAACTGAAGGTTGCGCTTGAACAGATTATCATCGCAGCACCATAGTAATGAAGATGGGTCTGCATCCGCAGGCTGTGGTCCATGGACCATGCAAGGATAGAAGCCTTGTTCAATGGCTTCAGCTCTGGACCTGGGTTGAAGATTTCTGTATAGAATGTCTCCCCATGGTCGTTTGATGGCATTCTTCTCAGCATACTCCTGGGTCACGAACCTATACTTGAACCACTGTTCTACCCAATATCTTCGAATCCATTGGATTCGAGTTTTTCGCTGATTGTAGTCCTCCTCTGGATCTGTCTTGTACAGCTCATAGAGGTCAGGAGGCAAATCTCTTGAGGTGTTGCCACGACGCTGTCTGCCACCCTTCCTTGCAGATTTCTCTGGTGCCATGAAGTTTAAACTGAAAGGCTTCAACACATTCAAAGGCTTCCGCTTGCTAGCTAAACAGGAACTGGCTTCGGGAGAGTTAATATGATGCTGTAAGAATTTTGGAAACGAATGCAGACTATGAGAACCAAGGGATTCTCCCACGGACATGTACCTGTGACAGCATTAAGGTGCGAGGGAAGGGGAAGAGGTCATATGCATTCTCAGAAGATTTTGAAGATAAATCAGTTTAGAAGACATTGACCTCATAGTGCGAAGACATTCACTCATGGATAGAGAGTTGGTTCCAGATTTGTACAAATCCACGAATAAGTACAAGTGATGAATCTAACTTCTTTGTGAAGCATAAGTGAACATACTAGGCATATTATGAGATGCAGTATGAAATAGATTCAACTTGTGTGAATAGAAACTGCTTGTGGTAGAACGTGATGAATCTATAGGATCAAAGGGGGCCGTAAAAAGGAAGTTTTATTTACCACACGAAGAACTGCTAGACGGAGTGGGAGAGGAGGCCGAGCAGTTCGATCGTCCGTGCCCTAACTTGGCGATGGAGGACACCTACGGCGACGGCGGAGAAGACGATGTCCGCGGCCAGCATGAAGACGGCGTCGGTGAGGTCGCGGCAGCTAAGCGCTTCGTCGCCGGCGTCGTCGAGGGCTAGCGGTGGCGCTAGGGTTTGTGCGAGAGTGGAAGAAGGGATAATGACTGTGGTGAGGCGTGTATTTATAAGGATAGGGACGGCACAGAGTTATTACATAAGTGCCCCTGGCGATTCACATCTGAAGGACACGTGGCTATCATGCAACCCATCGGAGGTTGTTCCATGTTCCCACGCACGCCTGGATTGTCGTGTGGTCGTTCCCACTTCTCCGGGTTTCAGGTGAAAGGATTTAGAATTGAAAACGGATTAATGTTTGTCTCTGTGTCTTCTGCTGACATGGATGCAGAGAAGACATTTGACAGTGTCAATAGAATGCATATGATTTGGATAGATAGACTTAGGGAAGAATCATAGAGGGGTTAGGGTCCGATCACATTCACTTAGTTCAAAAGGTTCATCAAGAAGCCATAGCTATAAGTGAATGATGTAGAGGACAGAAACCAAACCAAATCAGTATATACCAGAAGACAATCATATCAACTTAGTGAATATAATCATTAAGACAAGTTGAAATTGAAGACAAACCAAATGTGAAGACATAGCAAATGTAACGCCATGGGTAAAACACTTCAAACAGAAGAATTTGGTGGTGGCGTTACCCACCGTATATGAAGTATTAGACCCAGACATGGCGCATAATTATCGTGGCGCTCCGAAGTCAAATTCCACGTTAATGTATTCACACTCAGAATGTAAGTCTTCATTGATTGAAGATATACTTTACTTCGTGTGTTGCACATCTAAGTCATCAACATGCATAAGTGTTAGGATGTGTGCCTGATCACAGGACATTTGAGGATTCCAAGATATTTAGCTCACACCGTAACTTGCAAAACCTCTTCTCATCCAAGGGCTTGGTAAAGATATCTGCCAATTGCTCTTCAGTGTTGACGTGTATGATATCAATATCTTCCTTCACAACATGATCTCTGAGAAAGTGATGACGAATTTCAATGTGCTTTGTCTTCGAGTGCTGAACTGGGTTGTTGGCAATCTTGATGGCGCTTTCGTTGTCGCAGTAGAGTGGCACTTGCTTCAGATGAATGTCATAGTCTTTGAGTGTTCGCTTCATCCATAGAAGCTGCGCGCAGTAAGATCCAGCAGCAATGTATTCAGATTCAGCAGTGGAGAGAGATACACAGTTCTGCTTCTTTGAAGACCAACATACAAGTGATCGTCCCAGAAAATGACATGTGCCTGATGTAGACTTGCGATCCACCTTCTCACCAGCATAATCAGCATCTGAGAATCCAACTAGATCAAACTCTGAGCCCTTTGGATACCATAATCCTAGTGTTGGGGTGTGAGCCAAATATCTGAGAATTCGCTTCACAGCTAAGTGATGCGATTCCTTTGGTGCCGCTTGGAACCGGGCACACATGCAAACACTAAGCATGATATCTGGCCTAGATGCACATAAATAAAGCAAGGAACCAATCATGGAGCGATATACCGTTTGATCGAACTCTTTACCATTGTCGTCGGGACCCAGATGATGTTTGGCTGGCATTGGCGTCGTGTAGCCTTTGCAATCTTGCATTCCAAATTTCTTCAGGCAATCTTTGAGGTATTTCTCTTGAGATATAAAGATGTCGTTGTGTTGCTGACGTATTTGAAGACCAAGGAAGAACTTCAGCTCACCCATCATGGACATCTGATATTGCTCTTGCATCATATATCCAAACTCATCAGTGTATTTCTGATTGGTGCAGCCGAAGATAATGTCATCCACATATATTTGGCACACAAACAGTTCACCATCATATGTCTTCGTGAAGAGAGTGGGGTCGAGGGAACCAGGTTTGAAGCCTTTGCTCTTCAGGAAGTATTTGAGTGTGTCATACCAGGCCCTAGGGGCTTGTTTGAGGCCATACAGTGCCTTGTTGAGCTTGTACACCATGTCAGGATGTTTTGGATCTTCAAAGCCAGGCGGTTGTGCAACATACACTTCTTCATCAATCTTGCCATTGAGAAAAGCGCTCTTCAATCCATTTGATGCAGAAGAATGTAATGATGATTTGCATAGGCCAGCAGTATGCGTATGGCTTCAAGTCTAGCCACAGGAGCAAATGTCTCATCGAAGTCAATCCCTTCAACTTGAGTGTATCCTTGAGCAACGAGACGACCTTTGTTTCTGACAACTTGACCATGCTCATCTTGCTTGTTGCGATGTATCCATTTGGTGCCTATTATATTGTGCTAGCGAGGATCAGGACGCTTAACCAGTTCCCATACATTATTCAGCTCAAACTGTTGAAGCTCTTCTTGCATAGCTTGAATCCATTCAGGTTCCATGAAGGCTTCATCAACTTTCTTGGGTTCAGATATTGAGACAATGTGAAGTGTCCATAGAAATTTGCTAGCTGTGTTGCCCTTGAACGAGTGAGTGGACCTGGTGCATTGATGTTGTCAATTATTCTCTCAATCTGCACTTCATTTGCAACACAAGGATGTACAGGACGAAGATTTTGCTCTTGCTGATCATTTTCATCGTTAGAAGGATTGTCTTCAGGCTGAGCATTGTCTTCAGGTTGATCAGGTGCGGAGATGATAAGTTCCTCTTCAGGCTGAGCTTCAGATGGTATGATTTCTCCAGTTCCCATAAGTTTGATTGATTCACTCGATGGAACTTCATCTAGCACATTTGGCAGGTGCTCTCTTTGCGAGCCGTTAGTCTCATCGAACCGCACATCCACAGTTTCAACCACTTTATAGTGAAAGAGGTTGAAGACTCTGTAGGAGTGCGAATCCTTTCCATATCCAAGCATAAAACCTTCATGTGCTTTTGGTGCAAATTTTGAAGTGTGATGTGGATCCTTGATCCAGCACTTGGCACCAAATACTCTGAAGTAACTGACATTTGGCTTCTTGCCAGTAAGGAGCTCATAGGATGTCTTGTTCAGAAGCTTGTGAAGATAAACACGGTTGATGATATGGCATGCAGTATCAATGGCTTCAGGCCAGAATTTTCTTGGAGTCTTGTATTCATCAAGCATCGTCCAAGCCATCTCAATAAGCGTTCTGTTCTTGCATTCGACGACGCCATTCTGCTGTGGCATGTACGGAGCTGAGAATTCATGTGTGATGCCCAAAGTATCAAGGTATGTTTCTAGCCAAGTGTTCTTGAATTCAGTGCCATTGTCACTTCTGATGTGCTTTATCTTGACGCCATAGTTGTTCATGGCTCGATTGGCGAAGCGTCTGAGACATCCTGCACTTCAGTCTTGTAGAGGATTATATGCACCCAAGTATATCTTGAATAATCATCAACAATGACAAAGCCATAGAGACAAGC
This sequence comes from Triticum urartu, assembly GCF_003073215.2. Classification (NCBI taxonomy): domain Eukaryota; kingdom Viridiplantae; phylum Streptophyta; class Magnoliopsida; order Poales; family Poaceae; genus Triticum; species Triticum urartu. The sequence continues at coordinate 463,387,465 of NC_053023.1, read as the reverse complement.
AGTAGTAGTAAGAGTTGAGTAATGAGTGGGACCGAAAAGGTCCATGTGGAGTGGTTCGAAGGGTTGAGTCGTTGTCATGATTGTCTTCGAGGGATGCTTGGCCCTCGTCATCTTTCCTGCTTCACAGGCACCGCATAAGTGATCCTTCTTGAACTTGACACCCTCGATGCGTATGACATGCTTCTTTCTTGCAAGAGTGTGCAAGTTCCTCATGCCAGCATGCCCTAGCCTCCTATGCCAGAGCCAGCATTCTGATGCTTTTGCTAGAAGACATACGGGAAGTTGTGGTCCTGCTGAGAAATCTACCACGTACAAATCATATTTCCGATACCCTTCAAACACTAGAGACTTGTCAGATTCCATTAGAACAAGGCAACGATATTTTCCAAACATCATAATCATGTTTAAATCGCAAAGCATTGAGACAGACATTAAGTTGAAACCAAGGGATTCAACAAGCATGACTTTATCCATGTGTTGATCCTTTGAGATTGCAACTCTACCTAGACCCAATACCTTACTTTTACCAGTGTCAGCAAATGTGATATGACTTTTGTCAGATGGACGTAAGGTTGAGTCCATAAGAAGGTTTCGCTTGCCAGTCATGTGATTAGTACACCCACTATCAATAATCCATTCTGAAGCAGCTGGTGTCCTACCCTACAGTGCAGTTAGGAGGATAGGCTTCACGAAGAGAGTTGTGAAGCAAAAACATTTGACGAGCAAGTGGATTATGAAAGCTTAGATCGAGGTTAGGAATGATAGGGCAAGTAGCAAGCGACTCAGGAACAAAATACATAATAAGACCATTTAGGCATTTGATCTTGCGCCCTACAAGATGTTTAAGGTCCCCAGCAATAGCTTTAGACGATTTTGGTTTTCGGCTGGAGACCTTTCCCTACAAAAGAGAGTTAAGCTTTCTTAGCCACCCACATCTTCAAGGGTGGCTTTGAAGCAATGAGTCTAAGTGCAGCATCTGAGAACTTTGGCTTTGGATCCCTAGCAAAAAATCTTGCAGGTGGACAATAGTACTCATAAGAATAAGCAAAATAGTTCTTGGTCTTATGAACATGGCATTTTGATGAAACACGCTCATATTCATAGGCCTGAGTATGGCTTCCCTGCAAAACATTTGCGTTAGTGCGACTCGGGTGAGTCCTCTGTCCATATGAAGCCTTTGGACCGTATGAAGCCTGTGGTCTGGGGTTTGTCTTCTTTACTTGTGGTGTCATGACAACATTCACAGGAAGATTCTCCAAACACCTTTTCGGCACCTAGACCTTCTTCATAGGCGGTCCATTCCTGTAGTTAGTACCAATATACCTGGCAAACACTTCACCCTTCTGATTCTTAAACAGTTTATAGTTTGCATCAAAGGATTCATCAATAACAATGGGATTAGCACAAGTGAAGCCAGATAGGGTGGATGGATCCACTGAAGGTCCCTTTGCAGCAACCCATGTGGTTTTGGGGTACTGCTCAGGTTTCCAGTAAGAGCCATCAGCATTCATTTTCCTTTCGAACCCAACACCCTCTTTCCTAGGGTTTCGGTTCAGGATCTGCCTTTTGAGGACATCACATAGTGTCTGATGCCCTTTGAGGCTTTTGAACATCCCTGTTTCAAGCAATGTCTTCAACCTAGCATTCTCATCAGCAATAGCAGTGGCATCCTCAGCAGAGGGGTTAGTTGGCACATCAGCAGTTGAGGATATTGCAATAGTAGCAGCAGTAGAACAACCAGCAACAGAAGTAGCATTGTCACGCTCAATACATTTAAGACATGGTGGTTCAAATCCTTCCTGAGCGGAACTGGTCTGTTTGGCGTGAAGTGACTCGTTTTCCTTTTGAAGACTTCATGAGCCGCTCTCAATTTCTCAAGATCTTGCTTCCTTTGAAGATAATCATAGGATAGCTTTTCATGAGTTGTTGAGAGTGTTTCATGACGACTTTCAAGTTCCTCATACTTAACATGAAGATTTTTTATGTCTTCAATTAAGGACTCAGATCGAGTCATTTCAGCGTCTAACAGGTCATCGCTTTTGTCTAACAGTTTTTGAATATGTTCCATAGCTTTCTGTTGTTTAGTTGCAATTTTAGCAAGTGTTTTGTAGTTGGGTTTGGAACCACAATCAGAGTCATCTTCACAGGAAGTTTGATAGTGAGTAGTGCGTGTGTTTACCTTGGCACCGTGTGCCATGAAGCAGTAGGTAGGAGCGGAGTAGTCCTTGTCATTTGCATCGGTGTCGGTGACGGAGTCATTGTCTTCAGTGTTGAAGATGGACTTGGCAACATATGCTGTAGCCAAACTCGCAATGCCAGAATCGGACTCCTCCTCAGACTCCACCTCTGCCTCCTCAGAAGCAGACTCCTCCTCTGAATCCATATCCTTGCCAACAAACGCACGTGCCTTGCCAGATGAGCTCTTCTTGTGTGATGAAGACTTTGAGGAGGACTTGGAAGAAGACTTTGAGTATTTCTTCTTCTTCTTGTCGTCAGAATCATACTCCTTGCTCTTCTATTTCTTCTTGTTCTCATTGTCCCACTGCGGACACTCAGAGATGTAGTGGCCAGGTTTCTTGCACTTGTGGCATGTTCTCTTCTTGTAGTCATGAGCAGAAGCTTCATCATTCCTTGAGCTTGATCGTGAGGACATTCTGAAGCCTTTCTTCTTGGTGAATTTTTGGAACTTCTTCACAAGCATAGCAAGCTCCTTTCCAATGTCTTCAGGATCATCAGAACTGCTGTCAGACTCTTCTTCAGATGAGGAGACATCTTTTGCCTTCAAGGCACGAGTTCGCCCATAGTTGGGACCGTAGATGTCTCTTTTCTCAGAAAGCTGAAACTCGTGTGTGTTGAGCCTCTCAAGTATGTCAGACGGATCGAGTGTTTTGAAGTCAGGACGTTCTTGAATCATCAGGGCTAGGGTGTTAAACGAGCTTTCAAGTGATCTCAGGAGTGTCTTGACGACTTCATGCTTGGTGATCTCAGTGGCGCCGAGGGCTTGAAGCTCATTTGTGATGTCAGTGAGTCGATCAAACGTGAGATGAACATTCTCATTGTCATTTCTCTTGAAGCGGTTGAAGAGGTTGCGAAGGACACTGATTCTCTGATCTCTCTGGGTTGAGACGCCTTCGTTGACCTTGGAAAGTCAGTCCCAGACTAGCTTAGATGTTTCCAAAGCACTCACATGGCCATACTGTCCTTTGGTCAGATGACCATAGATGATGTTCTTGGCAGTGGAGTCCAGTTGAACGAACTTCTTGACATCAGCAGCGGTGACACCTTCACCAGCCTTGGGAACGCCATTCTTGACGACATACCATAGGTCGACATCAGTGGCTTCAAGATGCATGCGCATCTTATTCTTCCAGTAGGGATATTCAGTTCCATCAAAGACTGGGCACGCAGCGGAGACTTTGATTATCCCTGCAGTCGACATAGCTAAAACTCTAGGTGGTTAAACCGAATCACACAGAACAAGGGAGTACCTTTCTCTGATACCAATTGAAAGTGCTAGTGATCGACTAGAGGGGGGTGAATAGGCGATTTTTATGAAAGTCTTCGAAACATGGAAGTTTCGAAGACAAACGATAGAAATAAACCTATTATCATGCAGCGGAAGGTAGACTACACTAGGCAAACCATAGTCAAGTATTCAATGAAGTGAAAGCACAATGACTAATAGCAGCTAGGCAGTAAAGATCAGGTAGGAAGATATTGTGAAGCCAATCAGAACAAGCAGTCACTCAATGAAGACAAAAGATAATGCAATCATGCAATGACTTCACCAGGTCCAACTGTAAGTAAAGGAATGGGAAGGATGAAACCAGTGACTCGTTGAAGATAATGATTTGTTGGACTAGTTCTAGTTACTGTGACAACTGTACGCCTGGTTAGGGAGGCTGAGATTCAACTCAGAAGACCGCGTCTTCACCTTATTCCCTTGAGCTAAGGACACCCAGTCCTTGCCCAATCACTCTGTTAAGTCTTCAAGGTAGACTTCCAAACCTTCACAGACTTCATTCACCGGCGATCCACAATGACTCTTGGATGCTCAGAACGCGACGCCTAACCGGCTGGAGGATTCACAGTCCTCAAGTGTAACAAGTCTTCAGATCACACAGACAGGAAGACTTCAGTGATGCCTAAGTCTCTTTGGCTCTGGGTGGTTAGGGCTTTATCCTCGCAAGGAATTCTCTCTCAAAGGCTTCGAGGTGGGTTGCTCTCAAATGACAAAAGCCATACACTAACTCTGAGCAGCCAACCGTTTATGGTTGTAGGGGGTGGGCTATTTATAGCCACTAGGCAACCCGACCTGATTTGTCCGAAATGACCCTGGGTCACTAAGGAACTGACAGGTGTTCCAACGGTCAGATTTCAAACACACACGGCAACTTTACTTGGGCTACAAGCAAAGGTGACTTATACAACTCTGGACAAGATTTGCTCTCATAGTCTTCACTCGAAGACATAGGATTTTGGTTAAGCATCACTTCAGTCATTCTGACTGGTTCACTTGGACCCCACTTAACAGTGCGGTGGTTCCTATGACTCAACAAAGAAAAACACAGAACGACGAAACTGCTAAGTCTTCACGCTCCATAGTCTTCACGTGATGTCTTCTCTTGTCATAGTCTTCAATGTGAATGTCTTCACATGCCACCTTTTGACTTCAATGTCTTCATACATTTTTGGGGGTCATCTCTGGTAGGAAAACCGAATCAATGAGGGACTTCTACCTGTGTTATCCTGCAATTCTCACAAACACATTAGTCCCTCAACTAGGTTTGTTGTCAATACTCCAAAACCAACTAGGGGTGGCACTAGATGCACTTACACTTCCGTCTACTGGTCAGACAAGAACTGGCTTCAGGAGAATTTATATGATGCTGTAAGAACTCTGCAAATGAATGCAGACTATGAGAACCAAGGGATTCTCCCACGGACATGTACCTATGACAGCATTAAAGGTGCGAGGGAAGGGGAAGAGGTCATATGTATTCTCAGAAGAGTTTGAAGATAAATCAGTTTAGAAGACATTGACCTCATAGTGCAAAGACATTCACTCATAGGTAGAGAGTTGGTTCCAGATTTGTACGAATCCACGAATAAGTACAATTGAGGAATCTAACTACTTTGTGAAGCATAAGTGAATATACTAGGCATGTTATGAGATGTAGTATGAGATAGATCCAATTTGTGTGAACAGAAACTACTTGTGGTAGAAAAGGATGAATCTATCGGATCAAAAGAACTGTAAAAAGGAGGTTTTATTTACCACACGAGGAATTGCTAGACGGAGTGAGAGAGGAGGCCAAGCAGTTCGATCTTCCGTGCCCTAACTTGGCGACGGAGGACACCTATGGCGACGGCAGAGAAGACGATGTCCGCGGCCGGCGTGAGGACGGCGTCGGTGAGGTCGCGAAAGCTAAGCGCTTCGTCGCCGGCGTCGTCGAGGGCTAGCGGTGGCGCTAAGGTTTGTGCGAGAGTGGAAGAATAAATAATGACTGGGGTGAGGCGTGTATTTATAGGGACAGGGACGGCACAGTGTTACTACACAGGTGCCCCTGGCGGTTCACATCTGAAGGACATGTGGCGATCATGCAACACATTGGACGTTGTTCCACGTTCCCACGCACGCCTGGATTGTCGGGTGGTCGTTCCCACTTCTCCGGGTTCAGGTTGAAGGATTTAGCATTGAAAACAGATTAATGTTTGTCTTTCTGTCTTCTGCTGACAAGGACGCAGAGAAGACATTTTGACAGTGTCAATAGAATGCATACGATTTGGATAGATAGACTTAAGATAGAAGCATAGAGGGGTTAGGGTCCGATCACATTCACTTAGTTTAAAAGATTCAACGTGAAGACATAGCTATAAGTGAATGATGTAGAGGACAGAAACCAAATTGAAGATAAACATGAGGCCATGTTAACATTGAAGACAAACAGAAAGCGAAGACTTTGCAAATGTAACACCATGTGAAAAACACTTCTAAGGGAAGAATTTGGTGGTGGCGTTACCCACCGTATAGGAAGTATTAGACCCAGACACGGCGCACAATTATCGTGGCGCTCCGAAGTCAATTCCACGTTAATGTATTCACACTCAGAATGTAAGTCTTCATTGATTGAAGACATACGTTACTTCGTGTGTTGCACATCTAAGTCATCAACATGCATAAGTGTTAGGATGTGTGCCTGATCATAGGACATTTGAGGATTCCAAGATATTTAGCTCACACCGTAACTTGCAAAACCTCTTCTCATCCAAGGGCTTTGTGAAGATATCTGTCAGTTGCTCTTCAGTGTTGACGTGTATGATATCAATATCTTCCTTCATGACATGATCTCTGAGAAAGTGATGACGAATTTCAATGTCCTTTGTCTTCGAGTGCTGAACTGGGTTGTTAGCAATCTTGATGGCGCTCTCGTTGTCGCAGTAGAGTGGTACTTGCTTTAGATGAATGCCATAGTCTTTGAGTGTTTGCTTCATCCATAGAAGCTGCGCGCAGCAAGATCCAGCAGCAATGTATTCAGATTCAGCAGTGGAGAGAGATACACAGTTCTGCTTCTTTGAAGACCAACATACAAGTGATCGTCCCAGAAAGTGACATGTGCCTGATGTAGACTTGCGATCCACCTTGTCACCAGCATAATCAGCATCCGAGAATCCAACTAGATCAAACTCTGAGCCCTTTGGATACCATAATCCTAGAGTTGGGGTGTGAGCCAAATATCGAAGAATTCACTTCACAGCTAAGTCATGTGATTCCTTTGGCGCTGCTTGGAATCGGGCACACATGCAAACACTAAGCATGATATCTGGCCTAGATGCACATAAATAAAGCAAAGAGCCAATCATGGAGCGGTATACCTTTTGATCAAACTCTTTACCATTGTCGTCGGGACCCATATGGTGTTTAGCTGGCATTGGCGTCGTGTAGCCTTTACAGTCTTGCATTCCAAACTTCTTGAGGCAATCTTTGAGGTACTTCTCTTGAGATATGAAGATGTCATTGCGTTGCTGTCGTATTTGAAGACCAAGGAAGAATTTCAACTCTCCCATAATGGACATCTGATATTGCTCTTGCATCATGTATCCAAACTCATCACTATATTTCTGATTAGTGCAGCCGAAGATAATGTCATCCACATATATTTGGCACACAAACAGTTCACCATCATATGTCTTCGTGAAGAGAGTGGGATCCGGGGAACTAGGTTTGAAGCCTTTGCTCTTTAGGAAGTCTTTGAGTGTGTCATACCAAGCTCGAGGGGCTTGTTTAAGGCCATATAGTGCCTTATTGAGCTTGTAAACCATGTCAAGATGTTTTAGATCTTCAAAGCCAGGCGGTTGTGCAACATACACTTCTTCTTCAATATTTCCATTGAGAAAAGCGCTCTTCACATCCATTTGATACAGAAGATTGTTATGATGATTTGCATAGGCCAGCAGTATGCGTATAGCTTCAAGCCTAGCCACAGGAGCAAATGTTTCATCGAAGTCAATTCCTTCAACATGAGTGTATCCTTGAGCAACGAGACGAGCTTTGTTTCTGGCAACTTGACCATGCTCATCTTGCTTGTTGCTATATATCCATTTAGTACCTATGATATTGTGCTTATGAGGATCAGGACGCTTGACCAGTTCACATACATTATTCAACTCAACTTGTTGAAGCTCTTCTTGCATAGCTTGAATCCATTCAGGTTCCATAAAGGCTTCATCAACTTTCTTTGGTTCAGATATTGAGACAAATGTGAAGTGTACACAAAAATTTGCTAGTTGTGTTGCCCTTGAATGAGAGAGTGGACTAGGTGCATTGATGCTGTCAATTATTCTCTCAATATGTACTTCATTTGCAACACGAGGATGAATAGGACGAAGATTTTTCTCTTGCTGATCATTGTCATCGTTAGAAGGATTGTCTTCAGGCTGAGCATTGTCAACGGGTTGATCAGGCGTAGAGATGATGAGTTCCTCTTCAGGCTGAGCTTCAGACGGTATGATCTCTCCAGTTCCCATAAGCTTGATGGTTTCACTGGATGGAACTTCATCTAGTACATTTGGCAGGTGCTCTCTTTGCGAGCCGTTAGTCTCATCTAACCGCACATCCACAGTTTTAACCACTTTATAGTGAAAGAGGTTGAAGACTCTGTAGGAGTGTGAATCCTTTCCGTATCCAAGCATAAAACCTTCATGTTCTTTCGGTGCAAATTTTGAAGTGTGATGTGGATCCTTGATCCAGCACTTGGCACCAAATACTCTGAAGTAACTGACATTTGGCTTCTTACCAGTGAGGAGCTCATAGGATGTTTAGTTCAGAAGCTTGTGAAGATAAACACGCTTGATGATATGGCATGTAGTATCAATGGCTTCAGGCCAGAACTTTCTTGGAGTCTTGTATTCATCGAGCATCGTCCGGGCCATCTCAATAAGTGTTCTATTCTTGCGTTCCACGACGCCATTCTGCTGCGGCGTGTACGGAGCTGAGAATTCATGAGTGATGCCCAGAGTATCAAGATAAGTGTCTAGGCCAGTGTTCTTGAATTCAGTGCCATTGTCACTTCTGATGTGCTTGATCTTGACGCCATAGTTGTTCATGGTTCGATTGGTGAAGCGTCTGAAGACATCCTGCACTTCAGTCTTGTAGAGGATTATATGCACCCAAGTATATCTTGAATAATCATCAACAATGACGAAGCCATAGAGACAAGCAGTAGTAGTAAGAGTTGAGTAGTGAGTGGGACCGAAGAGGTCCATGTGTAGCAGTTCGAAGGGTTAAGTCGTTGTCATGATTGTCTTCGAGGGATGCTTGGCCCTCGTCATCTTTCCAGCTTCACAGGCACCGCATAGGTGATCCTTCTTGAACTTGATGCCCTCGATGCCTAAGACATGCTTCTTCTTTGCAAGAGTGTGCAAGTTCCTCATGCCAGCATGCCCTAGTCTCCGATGCCAGAGCCAGCATTCTAAAGCTTTTGCTAGAAGACATATTGCAAGCTGTGGTCCTGCTGAGAAATCTACCACGTACAAATCATCTTTCCGATACCCTTCAAAGACTAGAGACTTGTCAGATTCCATTAGAACAAGGCAACGATATTTTCCAAATATCACAATCATGTTTAAATCGCAAAGCATTGAGATAGACATTAAGTTGAAACCAAGGGATTCAACAAGCATCACTTTATCCATGTGTTGATCCCTTGAGATTGCAACTCTACCTAGACCCAATACCTTGCTTTTACCAGTATCAGCAAATGTGATGTGACTCTTGTCAGATGGACGTAAAGTTGAGTCCATGAGAAGACTTCGCTTGCCAGTCATGTGATTAGTACACCCACTATCAATAATCCATTCTGAAGCAGCTGGTGTCATACCATACAGTGCAGTTAGGGGGATAGGCTTCACGAAGAGAATTGTGAAGCATAAACATTTGACGAGCAAGTGGATTATGAAAGCTTAGATTGAGGTTAGGACTAATAGGGCAAGTAGCAAGCGACTCGGGAACAAAATACATAATAAGACCATTTGGGCATTTGATCTTGCGCCCTACAAGATGTTTAAGGTCCCCAGCAATAGCTTCAGACACATTTGATTTTCGGTGGAGACCTTTCCCTGCAAAAGAGAGTTAAGCTTTATTAGCCACCCACATCTTCAAGGGTGGCTTCGAAGCAATGAGTCTAAGTGCAGCATCTGAGAACTTTGGCTTTGGAGCCCTAGTAAATAGTCTTGCAGGTGGACAATAGTACTCATAAGAATAAGCAGAGTAGTTCCTGGTCTTATGAACATGGCGGTTTGATGAAACGCGCTCATATTCATAGGCCTGAGTATGGTTTCCCTGCAAAACATTTGCATTAGTGCGACTCAGGTGAGTCCTTTGTCTGTATGAAGCCTTTGGACCATATGAAGCCTGTGGTCTGGGGTTTGTCTTCTTCACTTGTGGTGTCATGACGACATTCACAGGAAGATTCTCCAAACACTTTTTCGGCACCCAGACTTTCTTCATAGGTGGCCCATTCCTGCAGTTAGTACCAATATACCTGGCAAACACTTCACCATTCTGATTCTTAAATAGTTTATAGTTTGCATCAAAGGATTCATCAATAACAATGGGATTAGCACAAGTGAAGCCAGATAGGGTGGATGGATCCACTGAAGGTTCCTTTGCAGCAACCCATGTGGTTTTGGGGTACTACTCAGGTTTCCAGTAAGAGCCATCAGCATTCATTTTCCTTTCGAACCCAACACCCTCTTTCCTAGGGTTTCGGTTCAGGATCTGCCTTTTGAGGACATCACATAGTGTCTGATGCCCTTTGAGACTTTTGTACATCCCTGTTTCAAGCAATGTCTTCAACCTAGCGTTTTCATCAGCAATAGCAGTGGTATTCTCAGCAGAGTGGTTAGTTACCACATCAACAGTTGAAGATATTGCAATAGTAGCAGCAATAGAACATCCAGCAACAGAAGTAGCGTTGTCACGCTCAATGCATTTAAGACATGGTGGTTCAAATCCTTCCTGAGTGGAACTGATCTGTTTGGCATGAAGTGACTCGTTTTCCTTTTGAAGATCTTCATGAGCCACTCTCAATTTCTCAAGATCTTGCTTCCTTTGAAGATAATCATAGGAAAGCTTTTCATGAGTTGTTGAGAGCGTTTCATGACGACTTTCAAGTTCCTCATACTTAACATGAAGATTTTTTATGTCTTCAATTAAGGACTGAGATCGAGTCATTTCAGCATCTAACAGATCATCGCTTTTGTCTAACAATTTTTGAATATGTCCCATAGCTTTCTGTTGTTCAGTTGCAATTTTAGCTAGTGTTTTGTAGGTGGGTTTGGAACCACAATCAGAGTCATCTTCACTGGATGTTTGATAGTGAGTAGTGCGTGCGTTTACCTTGGCACCGCATGCCATGAAGCAGTAGGTGGGAGCGGAGTTGTCCTTGTCATTTTCATCGGCGTCGGTGATGAAGTCATTGTCTTCAGTGTTGAAGATGGACTTGGCAACGTATGCTATAGCCAGACTTGCAACGCGAGAATCGGACTCCTCCTCAGACTCTACCTCCGCCTCCTCGGAAGTGGACTCCTCCTCTGAATCCATTTCCTTGCCAACAAAGGCACGAGCCTTGCTAGATGAGCTCTTCTTGTGTGATGAAGACTTTGAGGAAGACTTGGAAGAAGACTTTGAGTATTTCTTCTTCTTCTTGTCATCGGAATCATATTCCTTGCTCTTCTTCTTCTTCTTGTTCTCATTGTCCCACTGCGGACACTCAGAGATGTAGTGACCAGGTTTCTTGCACTTGTGACATGTTCTCTTCTTGTAGTCATGAGCAGAAGCTTCATCATTCCTTGAGCTGGATCATGAGGACTTTCTGAAGCCTTTCTTCTTGGTAAATTTTTGAAACTTCTTCACAAGCATAGCAAGCTCCTTTCCAATGTCTTCAGGATCATCCGAACTGCACTCAGATTCTTCTTCAGATGAGGAAACAGCTTTTGCCTTCAAGGCACGAGTTCGCCCATAGTTGGGACCGTAGATGTCTCTTTTCTTAGAAAGCTGAAACTCATGTGTGTTGAGCCTTTCAAGTATGTCAGACGGATCGAGTGTCTTGAAGTCAAGGCATTCTTGAATCATCAGGCTAGGGTGTCAAACGAGCTGTCAAGTGATCTCAGGAGTGTCTTGACGACTTCATGCTTGGTGATCTCAGTAGCGCCGAGGGCTTGAAGCTCATTTGTGATGTCAGTGAGTCGATCAAACGTGAGCTGAACATTCTCATTGTCGTTTCTCTTGAAGCGGTTGAAGAGGTTGCGAAGGACACTGATTCTTTGATCTCTCTGGGTTGAGACGCCTTCGTTGACCTTGGAGAGCCAGTCCCAGACTAGCTTAGATGTTTCTAGAGCACTCACACGGCCATACTGCCCTTTGGTCAGATGACCACAGATGATGTTCTTGGCAGTGGAGTCCAGTTGAACGAACTTCTTGACATCAGCAGCGGTGACACCTTCACCAGCCTTGGGGCGCCATTCTTGACGACATACCAGAGGTCGACATCAATGGCTTCAAGATGCATGCGCATATTATTCTTCCAGTATGGATATTCAGTTCCATCAAAGACTGGGCACACAGCGGAGACTTTGATTATCTCTGCAGTCGACATAGCTAAAACTCCAGGTGGTTAAACCGAATCACACAGAACAAGGGAGTACCTTGCTCTGATACCAATTGAAAGTGCTAGTGATCGACTAGAAGGGGTGAATAGGCGATTTTTATGAAAATCTTCAAAACGTGGAAGTTCCGAAGACAAACGATAGAAATAAACCTATTACCATGCGGCGGAAGGTAGACTACACTAAGCTAGCCATAGTCAAGTATTGAATGAAATGAAACCATAAAGACTAATAGCAGCTAGGCAGTATAGATCGGGATGGAAGATAGTATGAAGCCAATCAGAACAAGCAGTCACACAGTGAAGACAAATAACTAATGCAAACAGGCAATGACTTCACAAGGACCAATCAGCACATAAAGAGATGGGAAGGATGGAACCAGTGACTTGTTGAAGACACTAATTTGTTGGACCAGTTCTAGTTGCTGTGACAACTGTACGTCTGATTAGGGAGGCTGAGATTCAACTCAGAAGACCATGTCTTCACCTTATTCCCCTTGAGCTAAGGACACCCAGTCCTCGCCCAATCACTCTGGTAAGTCTTCAAGGTAGACTTCCAAACCTTCATAGACTTCGTTCACCGGCGATCCACAATGAGTCTTGGATGCTCAGAACGCGACGCCTAACCGGCTGGAGGATTCACAGTCCTCAAGTGTAATAAGTCTTCGGATCACACACACGGGAAGACTTAAGTGATGCCTAACACTCTTTGGCTCTGGGTGTTTAGGGCTTTGTCCTCACAAGGAATTCTCTCTCAAAGGCTTCGAGGTGGGTTGCTCTAAAACAACAAAAGCCGTACACTAACTCTAAGCAGCCAACCGTTTATGGTTGTAGGGGTGGGCTATTTATAGCCACTAGGCAACCCGACCTGATTTGTCCGAAATGACCCTGGGTCACTAAGGAACTGACACGTGTTCCAACGGTCAGATTTCAAACACACACGACAACTTTACTTGGGCTACAAGCAAAGCTGACTTATCCAGCTCTGGATAAGATTTGCTCTCATTGTCTTCGCTCAAAGACATAGGATTTTGGTTAAGCATCACTTCAGTCATTCTGACTGGTTCACTTGGACCCCACTTAACAGACGGTGGTTCCTATGAATCAACAAAGAAAAAAAACGACGAAACAACTAAGTCTTCGTGCTCCATAGTCTTCACGCAATGTCTTCTCTTGTCATAGTCTTCAATGTGAATGTCTTCACATACCACCTTTGACTTCCATGTCTTCATACATTTTTAGGTTTCATCTCTGGTAGGAAAACCAAATCAATGAGGGACTTCTACCTGTGTTATCCTGCAATTCTCACAAACACATTAGTCCCTCAACCAGGTTTGTCGTCAATACTCCAAACCAACTAGGGGTGGCATGAGATGCACTTACAAGAGGCAAATGGCAAATAATGTAATGCGGGAGATAAGGGTTTGTGATGGGTACTTGGTATGTTGACTTTTGCGTAGACTCCCCGGCAACGGCGCCAGAAATCCTTCTTGCTACCTCTTGAGCACTGTGTTGGTTTTCCCTTGAAGAGGAAAGGGTGATGCAGCAAAGTAGCGTAAGTATTTCCCTTAGTTTTTGAGAACCAATGTATCAATCCAGTAGGAGGCCACGCACGAGTCCCTCACACCTACACAAACAAATAAAACCCCGCAACCAACGCAATAAAGGGGTTGTCAATCCCTTCACGGTCACTGAGGGAGTCCTGGATTAGGGGGTGTCCGGATAGCCGGACTATACCTTCGGCCGGACTCCTGGACTATGAAGATACAAGATTGAAGACTTCGTCCCGTGTCCGGGGGGGGACTTTCCTTGGCTTGGAAGGCAAGCTTGGCGATACGGATATGTAGATCTCCTACCATTGTAACCGACTCTGTGTAACCCTAGCCCTCTCTGGTGTCTATATAAACTAGAGGGTTTTAGTCCGTAGGAACATAAAATCATACCATAGGCTAGCTTCTAGGGTTTAGCCTCTCTGATCTCGTGGTAGATCTACTCTTGTACTACCCATATCATCAATATTAACCAAGCAGGACGTAGGGTTTTACCTCCATTGAGAGGGCCTGAACCTAGGTAAAAACATCGTGTCCCCGGTCTCCTGTTACCATCCGCCTAGACGCACAGTTCGGGACCCCCTACCCGGGATCCGCCGGTTTTGACACCGACATTGGTGCTTTCATTGAGAGTTCCTCTGTGCCGTCGCCATCAGGAAGGATGCCTCATCCCGTCTTTAAAGACGGCACCGTTGCTAAGGGAACTTTGGCTGTCAGCCAAACTCTCCGGCTAGGTGGTTTCCTTATGACCGCCTGTTCGGCTGCTGCGCCGACGATGACCTCTTGGGTCATCGAAAGCAATCTTCACGTCAGCTCAGAATTCACCGAGCAGCTAGATCCAATGGAGCTCTCTTCCCTAAACGAGCTCTTGGATCACATCGCCGCCCTGGGAGTCGCTACGGATTACGACCAGATTGGGCCTAAACCCGATCTGAGAGAGATTAACTCTCCCCAGGTCACCCATCACGTTGCCGTGGTAGAGGGACAGTGCGGCGACCCTTCATCTATCTTAAGGACTAGCTATGTCCGGATTCCCGATCCCTCCAAGCTGGATACCCGCGGAGGGGAGGACATCACTCAAGACCTGAACTTAAAGTCAGGCGACGGGCTAGATTCATTGGACAGCATCCAAGAATCCAAACTTCCGAGTTCGGGAACTCCTTGGCCCCTGGGTCTCAGATTGGGTGAGGTTTCGGATTTGATTCCACCCACCCACCCGTACATAAGCGATCTATCCCAAATTAGGCAAGAGCCTGAAGAAACAGTACATCATTACTAGGCCAGATTCCTCCTGGTTATGAACAGGATAAAGGACTGCCGTGAGGAAGACGCAATTTCATTCTTTTGCAATAATTGCACGGACAAGGGAATCCTCAACGCCATAAGTCGCCATGATATTACACGCTCCGCTGACTTGGTGTCCATAGTATGAAAGTACTGTGCGATGGAAAGCGCCTGGAAAACCGAAATAAAATTTTGGGACAATCTGGCCCTGAATACAAACCCAGTCCGAAATAAAAGGGTGCATCATCGCCAGACACCCGGGTTCAATACCAAAAAGCAAAAGCCCTCTCCAGGGCACGGAACCGTACTGGAAGGATGGCTTAATGGACCCTGTAAAATTCACAGTGCAGAGGGCGCCACACCAACTCGCAGTCTTAGAGCATGTTGGATACTCTGGCATGTGGCAAAAATTGGCGAAGATCTTCTAATTCCAGAAGCCACAGAAAGCCACCCCAGAGACACCAGTACGGTATTAACAGTCTTCAAGACTTTCGCATCAAATAATATGCGAAAAAGAACACTCCGCAGCCTTGCCGAAGTCTACCAAGTAGCAACAATAAACCCATGGAGTGACACGGCTATTACTTTTAACGCCAGTGATGAACCTAAATTCCGAAGAGCCCGAGCACCAGCCGCATTGGTCCTCAGTCCAATAGTGGACGGCTTTCGTCTTACCAAGGTACTCATGGATGGCGGCAGCGGATTGAACCTCATTTATGAGGAAACCCTTCAAAAAATGGAAATAGACTGGAACCGCATTGAGCGAAGCAGCACAACCTTTAGAGGAATAATCCCCAGTCGGGAAGCGCGCTGTACAGGAAAAATCACACTAGATGTGGTGTTCGGCACGCCGGATAATTACAGGTCCGAAGAGGTCACGTTCCAAGTGGCCCCGTTCAGTAGCAGATACCACGCTCTGCTAGGGCGGGAAGCATTTACAATCTTCCAAGCAATACCCCATTACGGGTACATGAAGCTCAAGATGCCCGGGCCTAATGGAATCATCACTCTCGCTAGTGATCGGACATAGCACTCCGTGCCGAAAACAAGACAGTCGCACTGGCCCTCGAGGCGCTATCCGAAGCCCTAGCGGCTGAGGAACTGACTACGCTGCGCTCCACGGTGAATAGGGACAATGTGATACTCGACAAAAGATCCAAGTCCACCTCCTTTAAACCGGCGGACGAAATAGTCAAATTCCAAGTCCATCCAACGGACCCCAATAAAACAGCTTCCATCGGGGCACAGTTAAACCCTGATGTAGACGCCGCACTGCGAGAGTTCCTATGAGAGAACTGGGACATTTTCACCTGGCACCCTTCAGACATGCCAGGAATCCCACGCAGGCTGGCCGAACATAGCTTAAATATCCTAAAAGGATTCAAGCCAGTCAAACAGGCTCTTCGGCATTTTTCTGAACCTAAGAGACAGGCCATGGGAGAGGAACTAGCCAAGCTATTGGAGGCCGGATTCATCAAAGATATAAAACACCCGGACTGGCTAGCAAACCTGGTGATGGTACCAAAGAAGGACAAATCCTGGCGCCTATGCATTGATTTTAAAGACCTTAACAAGGCTTGCCCAAAGGATCCCTTCCCTCTCCCCCGCATCGATCAAATTATCGACGCTACCGCAGGACACGATTCGTTGTGTTTCCTCGACGCATACTCCGGCTACCATCAAATAAAGATGGCAGAGTCAGACCAAGCCGCAACGGCATTCATCACACCATACAGCCCATTCAGCTTCAACACAATGCCCTTCGGGCTCAAAAACGCCGGCGCAACATATCAGCACATGATTCAGACATGTCTGGCAAACCAGATCGGCAAAATAGTGGAGGCATACGTAGATGATGTGGTCGTTAAAACAAGACATGTCGAATCTCTAGTAGACGACTTGAGGCTAACATTCGATAACCTCCGAACATACGACATTAAGCTCAACCCGGAAAAATGCGTTTTCAGCGTTCCATCCGGAAAGCTCTTGGGCTTCATTGTATCCGGTAGAGGAATTGAAGCAAATCCAGCCAAGATCCGAGCTCTGTCACAATTGGATATCCCGAAGGACCTCAAACAAATACAAAAATTAACCGGATGCGTGGCGGCTCTAAGCCGCTTTATCTCCCGCTTGGGAGAAAAGGCCCTACCCCTTTACCGCCTCCTTCTGCGCACCGAACACTTCGAGTGGACGGATGCAGCCACGGCCGGACTCGACGAAATAAAAGCCATCTTGGCAACAAACCCAGTCCTGGCCGCGCCAAACATTGGCGAACCAATGCTATTATATATTGCAGCAACCCATCAGGTCGTAAGCGCAGTGCTCGTCGTCGAACGAGAAACGGACGGACACAAATCCCCCCTTCAAAAGCCGGTCTACTATGTGTCCACTATCCTTACTCCATGCAAGTCACGGTACCCGCATTATCAAAAGATTGCGTACGCGGTATTTATGGCATCCCGGAAGCTGCGACACTACTTTCAAGAGTGTTCAATAACAGTAGCCTCGGAAGTGCCACTTAACGATATTATAAACAACCGCGACGCGATAGGCCGGATTGCAAAATGGGCCATTGAGCTCCTCCCGTTCGACATAACTTACAAGCCACGGCGAGCTATCAAGTCGCAAGTTTTGGCCGACTTCGTCGCAGAATGGACGGAGGCCGAACTCCCTAAAGAGTACGGCACATATTCAAACTGGGTCATGCACTTCGACGGCTCCAAAATGTTGGCCGGTCTAGGGGCTGGCGTCGTTTTGACGTCCCCCACAGGAGACACAGTTCAATACGTACTCCAGATAATGTACACAGACTCCAACAATGCAGCCGAATATGAGGCCCTTTTACATGGTCTCCGGATGGTAGTATCAATGGGCATTCAATGCCTAGAGGTGCACGGGGACTCGAACCTCGCAATATCCCAAATAAATGGAGACTTTGATGCCAAGGATCCAAAAATGGCAGCTTATCGCAACGCCGTCCTAAAAATGTCAGCTCGGTTCGAAGGGCTCGAATTTCACCATATAGCCCGGGAAAATAATCAGGCGGCAGATGTCCTGGCATGCATCGGCGCAAAACGCGATGTAGTACCCCCCACATCTTCTTGGAAAGGTTGTTCAAGCCATCCGTAGTATGGGAAGGGGAACCCGGCAATAACAGCCCGGACCCAACCGCACTGCCCGACACCGAACACTCTGACATAATTGGAGGCTCTGCCAATGAAATAACACCTTCAGCCCACGTAATAATGGCCGTCATCGCCCCGTGGACAGAACCATTCCTCACCTACCTTACTAGGCAGGAACTCCCCGAGGACCAAAATGAGGCACGCTGCATAGTACGGCGATCTAAAGCCTATAAAGTCCATGAGGGAGAGCTTTATAAGAAAAGCACTACCGGAGTCCTTCAAAGGTGCATCTTCGAAGAGGAAGGGCGGAACCTCCTGGCTGAAATTCATGCCGGACTCGGCGGTCATCATGCTGCAGCTCGGTCCCTTGTAAGCAAGGCCTTTCGTACAGGCTTTTATTGGCCGACAGCCCGGGCCGACGCCCAGGACTTAGTCCAACGATGCGTCGGTTGCCAGCTTTTTGCAAACCAAAGCCATATGCCACCCACCGCCCTCCAAACTATCCCCATCACTTGGCCCTTCGCGGTCTGGGGGCTTGACATGGTTGGACCCCTTAAAGGCGGAACCCACAAGAAAAAATACTTACTGGTCATGGTGGATAAGTTCACCAAATGGATAGAAGCCAAGCCTGTTAAGACGGCCGAATCCGGACCGGTGATAGACTTTATATCCGGGGTTGTACACCGTTACAGCATCCCCCACAGCATCATCACTGATAACGGCACGAACTTTACGGCCGACGAGGTAAAACTCTGGTGCAAAAACATGGGCATCAAGCTCGATTATGCTTCCGTCTATCACCCACAAACTAACGGCCAGGTCGAACGTGCAAATGGTCTTATCATGAGCGGCATCAAACCCAGATTAGTGCGGTCCCTTAAGGAATCTAATACGCACTGGGTAGAGGAGCTCGACTCCGTACTCTGGGGGTTGCGGACCACGCCGAATCGCACCACCGGATACACACCATTCTTCATGGTGTACGGCGCAGAGGCAGTTTTGCCCTGCGACATAATTCATGACTCACCTCGAGTGCGCATGTACGAAGAAAGAGAAACCGAGCTCGATCGGCAGGACAGTTTGGACGCCTTGGAGGAAGAGCGTGACGTGGCAAAAGCCCGTTCCGCATTCTATCAATAGCAGGCTCGAAGATACCAAAGCATAGAAGTACGGGCCAAAGATTACAACGTTGGCGAATTAGTTCTACGCCTGCTGGGCAAGAAAAGGGACAAACTCAAGCCCAAGTGGGAAGGTCCCTTCATAATTGACCAAGTCCTGACTGGTGGAGCGTACCGCCTGCGAGATGCATCGGATAACCGACTCGAGCCGAACCCATGGAACGCAGCCCATCTCCGAAGATTCTATGCCTAGCACCGGACTCTATGTTCGTCTCCTTCCTCTGTCCATTTTTTATATACTTTCTGTCTTACATTTCTCTCCTTCTCCCCTCCCTCTCTCTTATAGCCTTCAAAGGCTCATAAAGTGATGCGCTATCCGCGCTCATTAAACCTAGGGGCTTCTTTAAACATAAGCTTATTTATACGGGCTTCATGCCCAACACATGTGTCACACTTCCGCATGTACCTTTTATTCACCATTATATGCATCGATATGACTTAAGTTTTGGCCAAGCTGGGTTGCCTGGCTCCTGTGCTTACCCCTACGTTCCCGATTGTTCGGCTAGGTGGTAAAGGGAGCACCTCTGCGATTGTTACTGCCAGGTCAGCCAGATGTGTACCTCAGACTGGGTGAAGCCGAAAGCTAGCGTTCTTAAGGGAATATTCGGTCGGTGAACTAAAGATGATCTTTTTTATTTATTTATACGCCCTCAGATGTTTTTCATGTGTCTCTTTTCGCAGAATGGACATGCACTTTAGGGCATGCCTCCCAGGGAAAGGAACCCCTAACGGAACTATTCTCCCTGGAAGATGTTTCTTACTAACCATGTAATATAACATAACTAGTTGGGCACTTGTCTGTTCAAGCACCAATGACCCCTACGCCTGGTCTCCATGCATACCCCGGTTCCTATATAATCGCGAGGGTATTCGGACACACTCCGGACTGTCAGGTCCCGAGGTTGAAGCGAAAAGGTCGGCCATGACAAACGATCTACAATCCGGCTAAAAGGCATTACACGTGTCAATTAAAATTACATAGTCAATCTGACTGATTGTATTCCTCTTCAATACCATCTAACAGGCTGTCTAGTTTACAGTCCCGTTGGGAATACTTTGCGGACAATTCTACTTGGTCGTATACTAAGCTCACAGGGATCTCCTTCCCATCGGGCCCCACGGGTCCGACCTCGGCCATGTGGTTTGGGTCAGCCTTCGTGTACCGCGTCTTCACCATGGCCCAGGCCTCCCTGGCGCCTTGACGGCAGGCCGACATCTTCCACAATCGGAAGCGCCGCTGCGCTCCCTTCAGCCTCTCTACAAGCTCTCCAAGGCCTTCGGGCATGGAGACAGATGGCCACAAGGCCTGGGCGACGCCTTGCATCACCTGCCGAACTCGCTCGTGCAGTTGTGAGAGCTCGGGAAGAAGGTCACCCGTAGAACTGGGCATTTCCTCTGCAGGACGACCTGTTAGCATACCTACAGACATTACTCTGTTAGTCGACTTCCTCGTCGAACTCTTTTTTTTAAAGATTCGTTTAAGCACTTACTAAATATGCCGCGTCGAAGCCGTTGATTCTCCTTAATGGAGTCCAACAGCTGGGCACGAACATCCTTCAGTTCAACGCCCAGCTTGGTGTTGGCATCTTGGAGATCATTCTTCTCCCGCCTCACCTTTGTCAGCACGCTCTCACCAGCCTTCAGCTGGCGTAGGAGTTGTTGCTCTTCCGGATTTAATCCAGCACCATCTGCAATTTCATTTGTCAGATTTGCACCCACGCCGCACTTGACAAAATACTTATCTTTCGAAGCGTATATCACCAGAGGGGGTCTCCTTGGGCTCCCCTGCCGCGGCTAGTGCGGCCTTAAGTTGGGCTTTGCACTCTTCCACCTCCTGGGATAGTAGGGTATTCTTTTCTGTAAGAACCTGCATAACAAATGATCCTTAAATCAGTTATTCTAACTATTTCAAGTCTCGGTGGCTACTGGTATATATATAATTACCAAAATTTTCTTACCCATATGTCTTCTACATATTGCTCCGTGGCTCTGGCTAGACCATTTTGAGCGGCACGGAGGTACGCATCTCCCGAATTGAAGGCATCCAATGCCTCTTGGGAGAAACAAGCGTCGCGAAGAACTGTCCGGCGACGCCTGTGGTTCATGGCACTCTCCACCTTGGAATTGGTGGCAGACAGTCTGTCCGCATCCTCTGTCGGAGGAGCGTCCGGTGCGCGCCTTGTGCTCGCCTCCGCTTCCGGACCAGGCTTTGGAGCCTGGCTGGTGGAGGCGCGATTGGCAACCTCTCCGGATATAGTCCGGCGAGGTCTCTTCGTCCTGAAGAGAGCACGAGCGTTAATACGCCTTGAAGGAATAACACCTGGGAATAAGATGGGGCGCTATACCTTTGCGCCGGCGTCTCAGTCCGGACCGCACTTCTTTTCAACCCGCGGGGCCTTGCCGCCCCTCGTTGGCTAGTCGCCGCAGGCTCGGCCTCCCGTCTCAAGGACCTCCCCTGCAAAACACGGTTGTCATACGGCAATCTAAAACACGCGAGGATAGATCCCTTTTTCAAAGTGTTGGGACTTCGTTCTCAGTTACCTGTGAGGCTGGGAGTAGCCCTGGGTAATCGGCCGTAATGGCCACCAAGGCGTCGTCCTTGCTCAATTGATGAAATACCCCATCAATCAGCTCCACAGATAAGTCTGGATCCTCTTGAGAGGCCGGGTCAAGGGACCGTCCCGGATCCTCGGGTTGTGGAGGAGGGCTGTTTATTTCTTTAACAGCCTGGCGCAGTTCCTGCGTTGAAGTCGTTAGACTGAATATTTAACGATGGGAATATAAAACGGATGGGCAAGTAAAAGTGTCCACTTACCCAACTTGGGGGATTGTACATAGAAAATCCACCCTGTGGGTTGACGCGGAGAAATTCCTCCTCTTCTCCCTTGTACAAAGCGGACAAGATCTTTATTAGAGCGGGAGCCGAATCTGGCCCCTTACGGCCGTGCCGGTGGCGTCGTCCTCCCCGTTGAAGTCCCACATGGGGTGGCCTCTATACTGAAGTGGCTGCACCCCTCGCATGATGCATGCGGCCATGACCCCGATTATGGTCAGTCCGGAATGAGCTAACAATCTTATCCGGCCCATCAGGTAAAGAACGTCCTTGTCACTTTCCCTCTGAGGGCTTCGTGGACGCCAGCTTAGGCGCTTCTTTAGGGGAGCACTGTCGAACTCAGGGAGGCCGATCTGGACAGGATCTGGCAGCGGGACGTCCTCTATATAAAACCATTCCGAAGGCCAGTCCTCGGACGCCTTCTTTGGGGTTCCGGATAGATATCCGGTCCCGGTGATGCACCACACTTCAGCTCCGCCCACTTGATATATTGACCCCTTCTGAGAACGGGGCACAAGGCAGAATAGCCTTTTCCACGGCGCGAAATGAGCCTTGCAGCCCAAAAACAGCTCGCAAAGGGCTACGAAGCCCGCGATATGCAATATGGAGGCAGGCGTGAGGTTGTGCAGCTGGAGGCCATAGAACTCCAGGAGCCCGCGGAGAAACGGATGAATTGGAAATCCGAGCCCTCTTATTAAGTAAGGGACAAGGCATACCCGCTCTCCTTTGGAGGGATTGGGGGCGCTCTCCGCTTGCTCTCCGCCATTATAGGTGGCAAGTCCGGCTCGAACCGGGACCATATAGGCCGGGGGGAGAAATCCCTTGGTCTGGAGCGTCACTAGCTCGCTGTGCGGGATGGAGCATCTCTCCCAATCTCCAGGCTGAGGGCTGGAAGGGCGAGAGGAGGAGCTGCGGCGGCCGGCCATGATAGAATGGACCTCTGTCGGATACGCTCTGATGAATACTCGCGGAGGGGAGAAGGTGTGGTTTGGATCTAAATCCTCGTCCCCTTAAATAGGCGGCTCATTCACGCGGCTAGGGGTGTAAATATAAAAACACCCTGACTTTTCGTATTTGTTTGACACGTGGAAGACGGCCATTATTGGGCGTAGAAGCCAAGGAGCACTACATTTATAAGAAACCGGACATTATTCAACAGGTACACAGAATTTGGAGGAGAACCCGCCTTGCAATGCCGAAGACAATCTGCGCGCCGGACTCGTCGTCATTGAAGCCTGGTTCGGGGGCTACTGAGGGAGTCCTGGATTAGGGGGTGTCCGGATAGCCGGACTATACCTTCAGCCGGACTCCTGGACTATGAAGATACAGGATTGAAGACTTCGTCCCGTGTCCGGAGGGGACTTTCCTTGGCGTGGAAGGCAAGCTTGGCGATACGGATATGTAGATCTCCTACCATTGTAACCGACTCTGTTTAACCCTAGCCCTCTCCGGTGTCTATATAAACCGGAGGGTTTTAGTCCGTAGGAACATACAATCATACCATAGGCTAGCTTCTAGGGTTTAGCCTCTCTAATCTCGTGGTAGATCTACTCTTGTACTACCCATATCATCAATATTAACCAAGCAGGACGTAGGGTTTTACCTCCATTGAGAGGGCCCGAACCTGGGTAAAAACATCGTGTCCCCGGTCTCCTGTTACCATCCGCCTAGACGCACAGTTCGGGACCCCCTACCCGAGATCCGCCGGTTTTGACACCGACAGTCACTTACGAAAGTGAGATCTGATAGATATGATAAGATAATATTTTTGGTATTTTTATGATAAAGATGCAAAGTAAATAAAGCGAAATAAAAACGGCACCAGAAATAGCTTGTTAACGGGAGATTAATATGATGGAAAATAGACCCGGGGCCCATAGGTTTCACTAGTGACTTCTCTCGAGAGCATAAGTATTACGATGGGTAAATAAATTACTGTCGAGCAATTGACAGAATTGAGCATAGTTATGAGAATATCTAGGTATGATCATGTATATAGGCATCACGTCCAAGACAAGTAGATCGACTCCTGCCTGCATCTACTACTATTACTTCACACATCGACCGCTATCTAGCATGCATCTAGAGTATTAAGTTCAAAAGAACATAGTAACGCTTTAAGTAAGATGACATGATGTAGAGGGATAAACTCATGCAATATGGTATAAACCCCATCTTGTTATCCTCGATGGCAACAATACATTACGTGTCTTGCTGCCCCTACTGTCACTAGGAAAGGACATCGCAAGATTGAACCCAAAGCTAAGAACTTCTCCCATGGCAAGAAAGATCAATCTAGTAGTCCAAACCAAACTGATAATTCGAAGAGACTTGCAAAGATAACCAATCATACATAAAAGAATTCAGAGAAGACTCTAATATTGTTCATAAATAAACTTGATCATAAACCCACAATTCGTCGGTCTCAACAAACACACCGCAAAAGAAGATTACATCGAATAGATCTCCACGAGAATCGTGGAAAACTTTGTATTGAGATCTAAAGAGAGAGAAGAAGCCATCTAGCTAATAACTATGGACCCGAAGGTCTGAGGTAAACTACTCACACATCATCAGAGAGGCTATGGTGTTGATGTAGAAGCCCTCCGTGATCGTTGCCCCTTCCGGCGGAGCTCCGGAAAATGCCCCAAGATGGGATCTCATGGGTATAGAAGGTTGCGGCGGTGGAATTAGATTTTTGGCTTCGTATCTGGTAGTTTGGGGGTACTAGGTATATATAGGAGGAAGAAGTACGTCGGTGGAGCAACGTGAGCCCCACGAGGGTGGAGGGCGCGCCTAGGAGGGTAGGCGCGTCCTCCTACCTCGTGCCTTCCTGGTTGATGTCTTGACGTAGGGTCCAAGTCCTCTGGATCACGTTCGTTCCGAAAATCACGTTTCCGAAGATTTCATTCCGTTTGGACTCCATTTGATATTATTTTTCTGCGCAACTCTGAAATAGGCAAAAAAAAGTAATTCTGGGTTGAGCCTCCGGTTAATAGGTTAATCCCAAAAATAATATAAAAATGTATAATAAAGCCCAATAATGTCCAAAACAGAATATAATATAGCATGAAACAATCAAAAAGTATAGATACGTTGGAGACGTATCATCCCGCAAGTAGGACCAAGAAAGGTATTTCCCATCCCACACTAGCTCGCCATGGAAACCAATCAAGCGCCAAGCAACACTATCACCTTCCATTACCAAACCATCGATGAAGTTAGGAGTAGCATAGTTATACACCACTTCGTTAGACTGATTGTCAAAAAAAAAACTAGGCCGCCTGAACGACCATCACTTTCTATTACATGAAGGAAATCAAAACCTAGCTCAACTCTCAACTCAACTGCGTTAGCTTTATCCAGATGGGATTCAGACAGAAAATCGCATTCGCTCCCACTCACCCTTGGAGATCCAAGAGCTCTCGGACAGTTCCACCTTTCCAAGAGCTAACCACTTATGTTTCTCTCCTGGTTCATCCAATTCTTTCTCCCAAATCAAATTGTCGAGTTCACCATTCTCTAGATGAAGTCTCGCTAGAAGAACTAGGATCATCTACATTCTTCCCACATGAACTACCTCGTCTTCCTTCTCCGACAAATTTGCCATGACTTCCGATCTCCCTGTCACTGCATACAACCATTGATTGGAACGGAGAGAGGTCGTACTCGGTGAACGGCACCAGAAGACTGGGGGAGGGGGGGGGGCGGGGGGGTGATCTCACCACAACGCCTCAATGAATGGCAGTGGTGATTGATTCCATGGTCTAATGGACTCCTTGGCAGAGCTGACGATCTGATTGTTACAGTTCTACAATCAGCGAGTGTCCCCATTCGGCTGAACATATTCATCATGAACAAATTACTCAGGAAATCAATAGTGTGCAACAACAGGAGAAAATTATGCCAAAACGCATGCAAGAGATAATATCGTCGTGGCTGACACATAGTGTAGGTTTGTAGAGCAAAGCACCAACAAAAACATCGCACCGGTGGTAGCACACTGGGTGTGTCTTAAGACACGTAATGTCTGTTCTAAGCAGCACACGACCATGAAAACACAAATCTTATCTATATCCTGATCGCAGAATCTTGGCCACAAACATCTCCAAGCTAAAAACGCAGATAACATCGAATCGAAATGTTCCAGATAAGTCTCTGTCAGCAGGCAATACAGCAGACAACAGGTACGAGATTGAAAAAGGCAGCACCAGTCAGATCACCACAACCAATAATCGGGTTAACAACCTTGAAATTACATCATGATGATGTGAATGCTCCACTCGGCCTATGCTCCGTCGGTGAGGGGCCGCTTTGACGTGCTGATGTATAGGACTGCACCCAAACGAGAGGCAATCAGAACGGAGAAAAGGCAGGCAAATTGGAGTTTGATTGAAATATACATGACATACATACCGTTGTTGCCTCTTATGAAGGCGTCGCCATATTTGTTCTTCAGTTGGCCGTTCACGTACTCTTCGGTTTGCTCCATCGCGATGTTCATATAGCCATCCAGACAAGCCAGAATACCTGGTTCAGAGTTGATGTAAATACAACGCTATCATTAAATTTTGAATAACCATGTCTGGATGCTAGCTAAGTCGAATGGATATAACATAAAAATAAGGGGACGGCATTTGCTATAAATTAGTGCATATATTGTTTTTATTGTACACTTAATGAACTGAGTTGGTGTATGTATCCAAGCATGGGAATTCCAAATGCAACAGTAGTGCTCATCAAGCAATAGAACATATCACTCCATTCCGAATTATAAGATATTTTGTACTTCAATATGGACTACATACAGACTGAAACGAGTGATCAGACGCAATGAAATGCGTCTAGATACATGTGATTCATAAAAAACCTAGAACATCTTATAATTCGAAACAGAGGGAGTAGTTACTAGACTCCCGATTCGCCATTTTCCATGAATTGAATTCGATAGGGGGTATACATCTACGATTTGCAAATCGGGTTGATAGGATTTGCGATTTGGTTTGATTTGACAATCAAAGATGAAATATATTTTGAAGAACTAAAAGATGAGAGAAGACAACCCATCAGGCAGTTGGACCAGCCCAGCAAGTGCCACTTCCTCTCTCATAACCAAGAACCATTGGATGCTCAAATAGTGATCTGCACTGTCCAAGTCAATACCCTCCTCATTTCTGCCCTAACTCCCTGAGAAACTAAGGTCAAAACCACCAGCCACACGTCCTCACTTCCTTCCTCCAGTCCCAACCCCACAAACTGCTCCTCCTCCTACCCAACCGCTGCAGCCTGCTCCCATGTCTTCCCAGCGCTGTGTCCTTGTTGCTCCGCGCTGACTGCAGCTCCCTCCCGTCTCCTCCCAATGACGTCCAGGCTGCTCCTTGATGGCCGGTGCTCCTGGTCGATCGTTACTCCCACCTCGCCTGCAATTAATGGCGACGGAGGTAGCACGGTCATGTAGCAACGGTGAGGGCATGGACACCCATGTTCCTATGACTTCGTCCTTGGGTCGCAAATCGGGAACGAATCGAACGAATTTGAACCATGATCTAGATCAATCGATCCAGATCAGAGTTCAATGATGTTTTGAGTGAATCCGGCAACTATGCAATAGAAGTGACATTCAACTTAGTGTGGTCAGTATCACTGTGTACTTTTAACAATTATTACAGTTACAGTTGCTAAGTGCACAGTTTGCAGCAACTGGTCACTAATGCACATAGTGTACACAAAGGTTTGTCCATACGAGACTACGAGAGAATAAAAAAGGGACCAAAACAAAAGCACATATCACTAGGAGGTTGCTAGCTTGAAGAAGGTATCCAGCAGCTTGACACTTAACCATTCTGCTCCCCATTTACAGTTACTGCCGGAGTTGCTTTTGATGCAACAAGACTATGCACTGAGAAATACCATTTGTTATCTTGTTATTCTAGAATGGTTATTACTATTTACTTATTATATTTAACTTGGGCAGTCTTACTGATAAACAGTATATACTAGTAGTAAATTGCAGAACAATGTAAATTAATGGGCACCCTCGTGTCTAAATATCTATTGTTTTACGAAAAGATAACCATTACTGTTTCCATGTATCCCAAATGTTAAGTCACATGGATTAAAAAGGTAAACGGATATCGTCAAGAATACAGTACTTTGTTTCTTTACCAGAACAGACATTAGCACAAATACCACCAGAGGCGGATAACTCTATTGATCCTTTGAACTTACTAGCGAGGCACTCACCATAGCAGTATAGCCACTGAGCATAGCTACAGTGCACTTTCACCTTTCATCACTATATCTTCTAACATATGTATAAGCTACAATTTTAGGCTACTCAATGAAACTGTTAATTAACTGACACGGTACTAGCTACAGTTCTTGCAGTGCAGTGCTTCGCAGGGTAAAACATGCCCAGCTGAGGACTGAGTCCAATCATTTGATCCAGGTGATTCATAACTAGATGCTTGGAGTTCAGGTCCTCACGTGTAAATACCCTGTACCCTGTATTTTAGAATTTTAATTCATACAAGATAAAATTTAATAAACATCTAATGACTTTTTTTACCTCAGTAAAATATTCCAAAATTACGGAAATCACAGGAGCCTTAAATCTTTCAAGTCTTGAAGGGTTACTCAAAGGGTCATCCAGAGAAGCACAGCGGCAGCAATTAAATAACTTCTGTTGCACATTCCACACTCTCACTTTTACGGTTTTACCTACCACAAATCGTGGTTGGAATCAAGCTCTGAGGTAAGATTTAAGGCTCCTGTGATTAAATAACTTCTGTCGCACATTCCGCACTCTCACTTTTACCTACCACAAACCGTGGTGGGAATCAAGCTCTGAAGTAACTAGGATACTTGTCTCAGTAGCATTCTGTACGTGAAGGAAGTGACTGCTGGAAGCCTGGAACTACCTAGGTGAAACTGAGAGTGAACTCAACATGCATAAAGCAAGCATGCACCCAAAATCCAGGAGGTTATCTATTTAATTTGTTCTTCACCTTTGTTCAAAATATTTTATTCCATGCTTTGTACTTGATTCAAGCACATGAAGTGTGACAAATTATCATATGCTAATGAGTAGCTGTGCCTTCGGGGATCAAAGAGTTCTGCTCTTCTAGGAATGTTCGGAGTCTTAGTAGACACTGTTAATGTCAGACTGTGAGAAGTGTGAAATTTCACCCCTATGACTGTGAACCCCGGGTTAGGAAGCTCGTGTTCATTTGTGAATTGTGATACCAATTAGTTCCCTCTCTAATAAAAAAAACAGTTATCCCTGACATTCTGTTATTCTTGGTAAATCACCAAAGATATTTTTTTGCCGGCGTAATCTAATATTCTTGTGCGTGCTTGCTGAGTGTGACTTCATACTCATTCTTGCTTATCCGATTTTGGCAGCAAACAGCAGTGATGGTCATAAACTAATGATGGTGGGCAGTAGGTTTAGCACCATGGGACAGAATTATAAAGTTTGTTTTTAGAGATTTGTGTGCGGTAGAAAACGATGATCATCGATGAACATGTACAAATTTTAGCCTGGCATGTTTATGAAGTTGGGCTTATAAATGTGTGGTGGCTGTTCCGTCGAACACCTGTTTTGGGGGCATGACATCAAATCTCAATGGTCCCAATAGAAGGAATCTCTTGATTACAATGCACATTTTGCGTAACAATATCGAAATTCTTTAGATTACTTCACTTGAAATGTGTGGTGCATAAAATTAGAATATCATGACATATGAATGTACATATCAAAATGCACAAGTTTGTTGAATCAATTTTGCTACTTCCCAACTTGTCTACAACCCCGAGAGACGTAAGTAATTTGTGAAACCCAAATAGTAGAGTTCATTTGGTAATATCTAGTTCTTCAAGATAAACTGCTGCCACGTGAGCTTCAAGCAAAGGGCAACAAACCTAACATTGAATTATCCTCCTTAGCAGAAGACCAAATTTTACAGCTAAAAATAACCGTAAGCATCTAGTAATTCTCCAACTGATAAATCAACCTCCGTGCTCTCCGAACTAACCTCCGGGATAAAAAGTTATCCGCAAGCAGGCTCCCAGTAGCCCTGGTTTATCTCAACAGAAGTCTCATAGGTCGGGGGATCTACCGAATTTACCAAACTGCGCACAAAACATACTGCGCTTCCTAGGGTTGGTGCTATGGAAACGAGACAGGGATGGAGACGGACCTCGGTAGTCGACGCCTGAGTTGAGTTTAACGACGACGGGGCGGCCCCTGATCGACTTGAGGAAGTCTGACGGCGTCTTCACCGGCCCACCAGCTCCGCCGCCGCCGCTGCCGGACTTGTCCGCGCCGCCGGTGCTCATCTCTCTCGGTTGTGTGGGTGGGACTGGGAGGTTGCGAGGGTTTGGTCTTGGGCTTGGTTGGGCTGAGTTGGGTGGGATTCAGCTTTGAAGGCTCGGTCTGTTGGTTTGGAGTTCGAGGCGAACTGAGTTTACTGGACCTGGGGGAAATCCTGTCCGTTAATTATATATCTAACGGATCAGGAGAGACCCGGCGCAATGCTTTATTTTTTTCCCAAATGTAAGTGCCACACATGTGGCACGAAGTAACACCACCTGATGTTTTTATAACTACAATTGCCTCAAAAAACTGAAACTTGACATTCTCTGTTTCTTTTTACCCCGCGTATAAAATTTGATCAAAGTCAAACTACACAAAATTTGACAAAATTTATATTAAAAAATATGAACATCTATAATACTAAAACTATATAGTATGAAAATACATTTCATGGTCCATTTGATAACATTGATTTCATATTATGAATGTTGATATTTTCTAATACAAAGTTAGTCAAACTTTACAAAACTTGACTTTGACCAAACTTTATATACAGACTAAAAAGAAACGGAGGGAGTACCATACTTCACAACTAAAGTTGACATTGAAAGAACATGCGGTGCCCCATGTTTGGTTTTTGTATTTGATGACAAACTCTATAAACTAATGGTTGTCTTGAGTTATATTCGAAGGATTTGTCCATAGAAATTTCTTGAAGTCCATTTGTTGGTTTCAAGGAGTTTATATGTCGACCAATGTGTTATTCAAGGAATTATCAGAAGAGTGGTCATGTAGAAGACACGATACAAGGTTGATTAAGACTAAGTCAAGAGTGAATCAAGTTGATCAACACACAAAGCGTATAAGATGTACCGAGAGGGATTAAGTGATCCCATGGTATGGTAAGCATTGTCCATTACGCTTTATGTACTAACCCATGATTTACGTGTGAGTTCTATGTGGGGTTAGGTTTGTTTCCATGAGTTTGCATCAAGAGGAATATCTCATACAACCCATGAAGGATGACATCAAGTGATGATCGTCATCAAGATTGCGGTGTGCAAGTTCAAGTGAAGCATCACGAAAAGATCATCCTTGAAGTTTGCCGTCCATTATGGTGTCAATGGACTTGTGAAGATGTGCCAAAGAGTGGCTCACCCATAGTGGAGTATGGGGGAGCAATCAACTAGTCTTCATCGAGCCAACGCAATAAAGAAAGGTGGTCCAAGTTGAGGGAGTCAAGATCGTTATCATCTAGCTCAAGTGGACTATGTGCAAGGCAAAGGTTTGCCCTTGATATGTGTAACACCCACAATGCGGCTATATCTCCCATGTGTTGGGGCACGACTTAGAGGCATAGCCGCATGGTAGGCATGTCGCAAGAGGGGTAATCTTTACACATCCCATGTACTGAATAAGAAAGGGATAAAGAGATGGCTTACAATCGCCACTTCACACAATACATAAATATATCATACATCATCCAGAATACAATCAAGGTCCGACTACGGAACCAAAATAAAGAAAGACCACCACAAATGCTAGATCCCCGATCGACCCAACTGGGCTCCTCTACTGATCATCCGGAAAAGAAACATAGTAACGACCCGAATCCTCGTCGAACTCCCACTTGAGTTCGATAGCGTCCCCTGCACTGGCATCATTGGCACCTGCATCTGTGAGTCACGGGGACTCAGCAATCTCACACCCGCGAGATCAAGACGATTTAAGCTTAAGGGTAGGAAAGGGGTAGTGAGGTGAAGCTGCAACAAAGCACTAAGCATATATGATGGCTAACTTACGCAAATGAGAGTGAGAAGAGAAGCAAATCATGGTCAAGAAAGCTAATAGTGATCAAGAAGTGATCCTGAAGCTACTTACGTTCAAGCATAACACGAGAATCGTGTTCACCTTCCCGGACTCTGCCGAGAAGAGACCATCACGGCTACACACCTGGTTGATGCATTTTAATTAAGTTAAGTATCAACTTCTCTACAACGAATATTAACAAATTCACATCTGCTCATAACCGCGGGCACGGCTTTCGAAAGTTCAAACCCTGTAGGGGTGTCCCAACTTAGCCCATCACAAGCTCTCACGGTCAACGAAGGATATTCCTTCTCCCGGGAAGACCCGATCAGTCTCGGAATCCCGGTTACAAGACATTTCGACAATGGTAAAACAAGACCAGCCAAGCCACCCGATGTGCCGACAAATCCCGATAGGAGTCGCACGTATCTCGTTCTCAGGGCACACCGGATGGGCAACACGTCGGGTTGGCATAGACCCTGGTTGCCCAGGGGGCGCCGGACATCGCCCAGTTCGGACCAACACTTAGAGAAGCACTGGCCCGGGGGGGTTAAAATAAAGATGACCCTCGGGCTCGCGAAAACCCAAGGGAAAGGTATAGGTTGTTAGGCAAATGTAAAACCAAGGTTGGGCCTTGCTGGAGGAGTTTTATTCAAAACGAACTGTCAAGGGGTTCCCATAACACCCAACCGCGTAAGGAACGCAAAATCAAGGAACATAACACCGGTATGACGGAAACTAGGGCGGCAAGAGTGGAACAAAACACCAGGCATAAGGCCGAGCCTTCCACCCTTTACCAAGTGTATAGATGCATTAATTAAATAAGAGATATTGTGATATCCCAACATATCCATTTTCCAACATGGAACAAACTTCATCTTCACCTGCAACTAGTAACTCTATAAGAGGGGTTGAGCAAAAGCGGTAACATAGCCAAACAACGGTTTGCTAGGAAAGGTGGGTTAGAGGCTTGACATGGCAATATGGGAGGCATGATATAGCAAGTGGTAGGTAGCGCGGCATAGTAATAGAGCGATCAACTAGCAAGCAAAGATAGAAGTGATTTCGAGGGTATGCTCATCTTGCTGAGATCCCGCAAGGAAGAAGAACGAGTCCATGAAGAAGACAAATGGACGAAGTCGAACGAATCCTCACAAACACAACGATATCGGAACTAACCCGAAGAAGCAACACCGGAAAGAAGCAAACAACATGGTAAACAACCATCACATAATCATGGCATGATGCACAACCAAGTATGATGCATGTCCGATTTAATGAGGCGTGGCATGGCAAAGTGCACAAACAATACTACAAATTAAGTGGAGCCCGATATGCAACAAGTTGCATATTGATGGAACACCACATCAATTATTTAGTTCTCTCCCATTTAGGTACACAACAATATTAAATGTTGTTAAGCATGGCAAGAGGTGAAGCATAAGTAAAATACACAGTTAGGCATTTTAAATGAGGCCGGAAATATCAAACAACAATTCCGATAAATCCCCATATGCATTTAGCAATTTAATGCAAACAACAATTTTAAACATTCTTGATGTTGTTATCATGATGCGGATTACATGTGCAAGTTTAAGCAAATTTTTATTAAAAGTTGACATGAGCATATTATGAGGCATTTGTCATCATGGCGGAAACGAAAGGGGTGCCACGGCAACGAATCCGAAAATGATGCCGCGGCAACATATCGGTTCCGGTAACTTACAGGGATACCGGTGCAAAAGGAAAGTGTGCGGATGCGTGCAAAAGATGGTGGGTGGTCTCGGTTACCGGGTTCCTACGGGTGGACGGCATGACAACGAGGAGGAACAACGTGCAATCGACAATTCGAGCACGGTACAAACACGAGCATCTCATGCATCACACATGCATTCGTTCACGGGCATCGTCTTGGGGTTATACCTTTGTAGCGTGCATTATCGGAGCGGTTCGGGTTTGATGCGGTGTAGGGGAAGTAGTTGTACACTCGGTCCACGGTGACGGTAGTGGAAGTAGTGGTACACGACGACGGTAGAGGTACTCGCGAAAGTCGTCCACGAGTCTTGTGACCCACGGTTCTTCGGGCCATGGTAGTTGTACTCGGGTCTTCGGCCACGGTAGTAGTCGTACAACGTTTTCGTAGATGTTCGGGGTCACAACAAGGAACTTGATGTCCACGGGGTCTTCAAGGGTCGACAGTAGTGGAACTCGGTCGTTTCGAAGAGGTACTTGTCGAATCCAACGACTTCGGGGCGACGATAGGCGTACATGGGTCTTCGGCGACGGTAGATGAACATGACAAAGGTAGTGGTACTATGCGTCGATCGTCGTGGTACTTGGGGTCTTCAAACTTGTCGGTCTCATCACTCGAAGGGGTACTTGGCGTTCTTAGCGATTCCGAAGACGGCGGTAGATGTACACTTGTTGTAGGGGAACTTGATGAAACCCAAGGCGACAGTAGTCGTTCAGGATGCGTTGTGGAAGTAGTGGTTCACGGCGGAGAGGAACTTGGCGTTTTTGCAACCCGGGTCTTCAAGGGGCAATGCTGCACTTGGGGTACCACTTTCTGAAGGTGACCCCTGAGGATTCGACGAAGGCGCTAACCACGGAGATGCATCAATGGTGCTTGGAGGCAGCAGCGGGTGGCAACCAAGCGAGGAAGGTAGGCGGTGTAGGAGGTGAGGGAGATAGCCTGCTGCTGGGGATGTCCACGTCCATGGAGGTTGAGGCCGCGATGGCGGTGGACACAGGAGGCAAGCGAGGCGGGAGGTTGCTGGTGGCGTCGTGCAACAGCGCAGCTGCGATGTACGGTGGCTCGCAGAAGAGCAGCAGCGGGTTCAGGTGCTGCCGCGGTCAGAGAGCGATGACCCCGGCAGCGATGCAGGCGAGGAACGAAAGGATGGCGCAGAGTCGAGGAAGCAGCGGAGCTCCGAGCTCGGCTCCATGGTGGTAGCTGCGAGAGGCGCCTGGAGGAAGCAGGGAAGCGGCAACGGCGACCTTGGCGCGCAGGGGGGAGGTCCGGCGATGGCCCAAGGGCGCAGGTCATCTGGGAGGCCGGAGAAGGGGATTGAGCGTTGGGGAGCTCCTCTCCCTGGCGAAGCGAGGCGGCGACAGGAAGATGGAGGGGATCGAGGGAGAGAAGTGCGAGGGAGATGGGGCGCTGGGTCTGGCGGCGCGAGGGGAGAGGGTGAGGGAGAGATCGAGTGGAGGGGAGTCGGCCTAGGTTTGAGAAGGCAAGGGCCGGCTAGGCCTAAATGGCCTGCTGGGCTCCCTTCTATCTCTCTCTCTTTAAAACTTATTACTTTAACAGAAAAGAAATTAGAGAGAGGAAAAGAAAGAGAGGGTTAGGGAAGGATTTTGGGCATGGGGGTTATTTTCCCGGACTCACAAAAGTTGTCTGATCCCAGAAAAAATGAAGTGGCAAGATTGCAAGAATTGAATTCAAATTCATTTGAAGTTAATTCAAACGGTTTGAACAACGACTAGGAATTAGAAGTGCCCAAAAATGTTAAGATTTTCGGTGGAGCTCGGGAAAAAGATGATAGAATTTATGGCGAAGTTTGAGGAGCAAACTCGAAGCAGAAAAGGCTTGAGAGTTTAAATTGCAAGTGTGTTTGCGGTTAATTCCAAACTAATGGAATATTTTATAATAGCCCCCTAAATATCGGGAGGGTATGTTATAAAGAGAACTCACCATGTGAATTCCCTCGATTTAAATGGATCAAAATCCATGCCATTTATTTAGTTGAGTTAAAAAATGACATGATGGCATGATGACATGATGCAATGCACATGATGCAAAGATGAAAGCAACAGACAAAACAAATCACCTGACGAAACTCGGAAAACCAAGGAAGGCATCTGAAGCTCCGGTCTTGGAGCGTCACAACACTCCACCACTACGAGAGGATCTCGTCCCGAGATCTAGGATGGCACCGGAGAGAAAGCGGAAGAGGAAGAGGTAAAACAAAGTTGCTTGTTTGACTAATGAGTGAAACCAAAGAACCTTGAGAGGTTGAAAACTCGAAAGAAAGAATACAACGGAGATGAACGAAGTTGAAAACACTCCGTTAGAAAAGAGGAACAAGGAACATTACTAGAACCTTGTAGGTTGGAAGACATAAGAAAAAGGGTTGCAATGGACAAGAAGTACATGCAAGCACTCCGGTAGAAACGAGATGTACAAGGAACGATAAAGATTAATTACGAAAACACTCTGGTTGGAAATGGAAGGCATAGAATATGAACTTGGCAAAATGAAAGCACTTGGATGAGACTCCGGTTAGAAGAGGAATGATAGCCACAACACTCCGGTTAAAATAAGATAGAGAAGGAATAAGAATGATATAATTTGAGCAGCACTTCGATTGTAAATGGCAGGAATTGAACATGAACTTGACAAGATGAGAGGATACTTGATGAAATCAACAACACACTGCCTCCGGAACAATTGAAAGAATGGCACAAGGGGTAAGAAAGATTTCAAACAGTACTCCGGTTGAGAAGGGATGCAAAACTTGACAGAAAGGGAAGACTTGAAAAGAGGACACGACACTCTGATTAAATGGATAAGCAAAGTAAAGAACATGATCTTCACAATTCGAGATGATGAGTGAAAAAAGCAATATCACAATGCCTCCAGAACGAAAGAATAGAAGTTGGATCGTTGGAAATGAAAGAATTGAGAAGAAAATGACAACTTCTGCGACAAATGAGCTTGGAAGGCACCCTTCCAAGGATGTTATAACAGAGTTGTTGGGAAAAAAACAACAACGAAACGAATAAACTTGTAGTGGGCTTATGGAAAACTTCTCAAAATTGAGGCGAAATTCTGCCACTACGAAAACAATAGATTGGATTGATATCAACAAGGAGACGAGAAACTTATTTCACCGGGAGCATAAATGAAGAACTTGGGTCATTTATGAGCACCATAAATAGCAACAATCCTTATGGAAAGCTTTAGGTGAAATATACCCCAAGATAACTCCAAAAGAAGAGATTGATGGTTTGCAAAGGATCTCATGACCGAATTGAAAATGATGGGTTTACAATATGTCATTATGGACAACTTGTGAATCATGAAGCATGAAGGGAAATTGTCAAGAATGACATAACACCACCTGAAAAGATACGATAGAAAGAATTGCACTTCAGAATGCAAGATGAAGAATTCTTGAGCTCCTCTAAAAAGAATCTCGATGAACACTTTGAGAAGGAATTAAATCCTTGATGAACCACCATGTAGAGTCTCCATGAAGAATTCCGGTAATAAAAGGATGATAGAAAGAAAGAGAAGTTGAAAACACAAGGTGAATCCTTGCAATGATTTATATGGAGCTTTGAAATGATATAATTGAGAGAGCTTGGAACTCCGGGAAA
The DNA here is from genome assembly GCF_003073215.2 of Triticum urartu. NCBI lineage: Eukaryota > Viridiplantae > Streptophyta > Magnoliopsida > Poales > Poaceae > Triticum > Triticum urartu. Next base: position 463,349,820 of record NC_053023.1, on the reverse strand, counting down.
AGAAAAGATGAAACAATTGAAACCGAGAATTTGATGAGCCTCCGGAATAAGGAATTGAATTTACTCAATGAAACAACAATAAGAATTACATTATGCTTATCCTTCACCAATTTAAATTGATGACAACTAACGGATTTGGCATACTACTTATTCTTGTAGAAAGGATTAAGATAGATATTGCGCAAACTTGGGAAGGTCTTCAACGAACCACCGGTAGGATTGAAACAACGAATAAATTAATATGAGAACATAGGAAGAGGAATCTTGATTGAACCACCATAAAAATTGAAAATGAAAGTAGCAAAGGCACAATTCACCGGGAAGAATTGGAAAACGAATGAAGATACTTGCTGGGATTTAGATACATGAGAACGAAGAGATTATGAACTGATTAGAGGATATTTGAATGATGCACTGGTAAGATTTGGAGAACGAGAGCTGAAAGCTGGAATGAATAATTCTAGGATGATGGGCTCCGGAGAATCAAACTGAAAAGACTCCTGGATAGCTCTGGATGGGTGAAAAAAATTCTCACAATTAAAAACAATTATGAGAGGATGGCATAAATCTAGAACCATGAGTCTTGAGAGAACGGGTAAGATTTGGAGGAAAAACTCTTCTTCGGTCTTCAAATGTTGTGAATGACGATGAGACACACCAACATGAATTGTTGAGATACTCCGGGATGAATATTAGAAAGGTTGAACCAATGATGAAAAGAATTTGAAAGATCTTAGAGAAATGCATATGACTGATGATAAATTCATTCTTACGTCAAACTTGGAGAAGAATTTGAGAGTAACTCCGGGAAAATAGAAGAGTCAGATAAGATCCTGGGAAAAGACCTGTGGGTTAGGGCCCACTCAAAAGAAACACCCTTGAACGATTTAAAAGATAGATTGTGCTGGTTGAATTAAATGGCTTGAATAAGATAACAACCTCGAGATAGCTTAAGAAAATTAGCAATGAAAACGCGAATCTCTTGAGATATCTTCAGCACTCCGGAACAATCGAATAGCAAGCGGGGAATGATTATGAGGTGCACCGGCATGAGAAAGCATTGGACAAATGAAAGTACTATGCTCAATACCAAAACTTGAATTGAATCCACCGAAAAAGAAAATAAAGAAGAATGATGGACTAGTAGAGCACCTTCATGAGAAACACTGGGTAAGAACATTGATCGAAAAGAATGAAGAGACTTCACATGAATAAAAGGGTATTTGATTAAAAAATCCGAGCCCAAAAGAAAAAGGGGGGGGGGGGGGGAAAAACAAAGGCAGCTTGGGACGGATGAAACAAATACCGTAGAGAGAAAAAAAAACTTAGAATTGATCTTGCGGATGTTGAAATTATCGGATCCACTTGAAGAGAGACACGCCGGTTGAAAAGGATTGACATGACAATCTCGATTATCGTGAAGGATTAGTATTCACATAGGAATATGAGAATACCGATTAGGAAAGGTATGGAATCAACACTTGACTTCGAAGCAACTCGAATACCACAAACCAAAACAAAAACAAAGGATTGGCTTGCAGAATAAGCCGGAAACAAACATATGATAGATCCCATATCGTATCATGTGTCTGTTGGAAAGATATCCTACGTGATACTTGAATTCCCACTTATAAACTCCCAAAACTTTCTGGTTATGCAATCAGGTGTTGGGGATACAGGGGAAGCATAATATCTTACCCAAAACTAGCAAATACTACATCCAGCTGTATCCATCCTTCAACACATAACCAAGAAACCTTCTGAAATCATTTACCTCAACCTTCGAAAAGCATCCGTTATACGAGTTATGGCAATACTCCCGAACTCCCGCCCCAGTACTGGGTGGTGTCGAGGTTATCTCACCAACAACTGCATAAAAGAGATTTTTGATGTCGGCAAACTCAAGTATTCCAGAATTGCAACGATAAAATTGTGATGACAACACCTCGGAGCTCAACTCCCCGGGACACTGCCACAACCCCTAAATGTCAGGAGGCACCAAGAATAATGTTCTCGTCACAAAACCATCGGAACGATTCCAAGATACCCGCGTGATCCTAAATTTTTTTCTGAAATTTGAGGAGAAGAGTCAAAACTCTACGTGGAGGCCTCACCAGAGCGACGAAGGGACTGAGGAGTAAAAAGAATCCTACTCTCCGATATATATAATCCTAAGACTCAAAAAAATTTCTTCTAGACTCAACAACGTCAGCGATTCGATCAAGCAGGGGGCTCCTAAGTCGGGGAAGGCTTTGATTACCAACTTGTAACACCCACAATGCGGCTATATCTCCCACGTGTCGGGGCACGACTTAGAGGCATAGCCGCATAGTAGGCAAGTCACAAGACGGGTAATCTTTACACATCCCATGTACTGAATAAGAAAGGGATAAAGAGTTGGCTTACAATCCCCACTTCACACAATACATAAATATATCATACATCATCCAGAATACAATCAAGGTCCGACTACGGAACCAAAATAAGGAAAGACCACCCCAAATGCTAGATCCCCGATCGACCCAACTGGGCTCCTCTACTGATCATCCAGAAAAAAACATAGTAACGACCTGAATCCTCGTCGAACTCCCACTTGAGTTCAGTAGCGTCCCCTGCACTGGCATCATCGGCACCTGCATCTGTTTGGAAGTATCTGTGAGTCACGGGGACTCAGCAATCTCACACCCGCGAGATCAAGACTATTTAAGCTTAAATGGTAGGAAAGGGGTAGTGCGGTGGAGCTGCAGCAAAGCACTAAGCATATATGGTGGCTAACTTACGCAAATGAGAGCGAGAAGAGAAGCAAAGCACGGTCGAAAAAGCTAATAGTGATCAAGAAGTGATCCTGAAGCTACTTACGTTCAAGCATAACACGAGAACCGTGTTCACCTTCCCGGACTCCGCCGAGAAGAGACCATCACGGCTACACACGCGGTTGATGCATTTTAATTAAGTTAAGTATCAAGTTCTCTACAACCGGATATTAACAAATTCCCATCTGCCCATAACCGCGGGCACAACTTTCGAAAGTTCAAACCCTGCAGGGGTGTCCCAACTTAGCCCATCACAAGCTCTCATGGTCAACGAAGGATATTCGTTCTCCCGGGAAGACCCGATCAGTCTCGGAATCCCGGTTACAAGACATTTCGATAATGGTAAAACAAGACCAGCAAAGCCACCCGATGTGCCGACAAATACCGATAGGAGTCGCACGTATCTCGTTATCAGGGCACACCGGATGGACAAGACGTCGGGTTGGCATAGACCCTGGTTGCCCAGGGGGCGCCGGACATCGCCCAGTTCGGACCAACACTTAGAGAAGCACTGGCCCGATGGGGTTAAAATAAAGATGACCCTCGGGCTCGCGAAAACCCAAGGGAAAGGTATAGGTTGTTAGGAAAATGTAAAACCAAGGTTGGGCCTTGCTGGAGGAGTTTTATTCAAAGCGAACTGTCAAGGGGTTCCCATAACACCCAACCGCGTAAGGAACACAAAATCAAGGAATATAACACCGGTATGACGGAAACTAGGGCAGCAAGAGTGGAACAAAACACCAGGTATAAGGCCGAGCCTTCCACCCTTTACCAAGTGTATAGATGCATTAATTAAATAAGAGATATTGTGATATCCCAACATATCCATGTTCCAACATGGAACAAACTTCATCTTCACCTACAACTAGTAACGCTATAAGAGGGGTTGAGAAAAAGCGGTAACATAGACAAACAACGATTTGCTAGGAAAGGTGGGTTAGAGGCTTGACATGGCAATATGGGAGGCATGATATAGCAAGTGGTAGGTAGCGTGGCATAGCAATAGAGCGATCAACTAGCAAGCAAAGATAGAAGTGATTTCGAGGGTATGGTCATCTTGCCTGAGATCCCGCAAGGAAGAAGAACGAGTCCATGAAGAAGACAAACAGACGAAGTTGAATGAATCCTCACAGACGTGACGATATCGGAACTAACCCGAAGAAGCAACACCGAAAAGAAGCAAACAACACGGTAAACAACCATCACATAATCATGGCATGCTGCACAACCAAGTATGATGCATGTCCGATTTAATGAGGCATGGCATGGCAAAGTGCACAAACAATACTACAAATTAAGTGGAGCTCGATATGCAACATGTTGCATATTGACGGAACACCACATCAATTATTTAGTTCTCTCCCGTTTAGGTACCCAACAATATTAAATGTTGTTAAGCATGGCAAGAGGTGAAGCATAAGTAAAATACACAGTTAGGCATTTTAAATGAGGCCGGAAACATCAAACAACAATTCCGGTAAATCCCCATATGCATTTAGCAATTTAATGCAAACAATAATTTTAAACATTCTTGATGTTGTTATCATGATGCGGATGACATGTGCAAGTTTAAGCAATTTTTTATTAAAAGTTGACATGAGCATATTATGAGGCATTTTTCATCGTGGCGGAAACGAAAGGGGTGCCACGACAATGAATCCGAAAATGATGCCGCGACAACATATCGGTTCCGGTAACTCACAGGGATACCGGTGCAAAAGGAAAGTGTGCGAATGCGTGCAGAAGATGGTGGGTGGTCCCGGTTACCGGGTTCCCACGGTTGGACGACATGACAATGAGGAGGAACAACGTGCAGTCGACAATTCGAGCACGGTACAAACACGAGCATCTCATGCATCACACATGCATTCGTTCACGGGCGTCGTCTCGGGGTTATACCTTTGTAGCGTGCATTATCGGAGTGGTTCGGGTTTGATGTGGTGTAGGGGAAGTAGTTGTACACTCGGTCCACGGCGATGGTAGTGGAAGTAGTGGTACACGATGATGGTAGAGGTACTCGCGGAAGTCGTCCACGAGTCTTGTGACCCACGGTTCTTCGGGCCACACTAGTTGTACTCGGGTCTTCGGCCACGGTAGTAGTAGTACAACGTTTTCGTAAATGTTCGGGGTCACAACGAGGAACTTGACGTCCACGGGGTCTTCAAGGGTCGACGGTAGTGGAACTCGGTCGTTTCGAAGAGGTACTTGTCGAATCCAACGACTTCGGGGCGACGATAGGCGTACATGGGTCTTCGGCGACAGTAGATGAACATGACAAAGGTAGTGGTACTATGCGTTGATCGTCATGGTACTTGGGGTCTTTGAACTTGCCGGTCTCGTCACTCGAAGGGGTACTTGGCGTTCTTAGCGATTCCGAACACAGCGGTAGAGATACACTTGTTATAGGGGAACTTGATGAAACCCAAGGGGACGATAGTCGTTCAGGACGTGTTGTGAAAGTAGTGGTTCACGGCGGAGAGGAACTTGGCGTAAGAGGAACTTGGCGTTTTTGCAACCCGGGTCTTCAAGGGTCAATGCTGCACTTGGGGTACCACTTTCTGAAGGTGACCCCTAAGGATTCGACGAAGGCGCTAACCACAAAGATGCATCGATGGTGCTTGGAGGCAGCAGCGGGTGGCATCCAAGCGAGCAAGGAAGGCGGCGTAGGAGGTGAGGGAGATAGCCTACTGTCGGGGACGTCCATGTCCATGGAGGTTGAGGCCGCGATGGCGGTGGACACAGGAGGCAGGCGAGGCGGGAGGTTGCTGGTGGCACCGTGCAACGGCGCAGCTGCGATGTACGGTGGCTCGCAGAAGAGCAACAGCGGGTTCAGGTGCTGGCCGCGGTCAGAGAGCGACGGTCACGGCAGTGATGCAGGCGAGGAACGAGAGGACGACGCAGAGTCGAGGAAGCAGCAGAGCTCCGAGCTCGGCTCCATGGCGGTAGCTGCGAGAGGCGCCTGGAGGAAAGCAGGGAAGCGGCAACGGCGACCTTGGCGCGGAGGGAGGAGGTCCGGCGATGGCCCAAGGGCGCAGGTCATCTGGGAGGCCGGAGAAGGGGATTGAGCGTTGGGGAGCTCCTCTCCCTGGTGAAGCGAGGCGGCGACAGGAAGATGGAGGGGATCGAGGCAGAGAAGAGCCAGGGAGATGGGGCGCTGGGTCTGGCGGCGCGAGGGGAGAGGGTGAGGGAGAGATCGAGTGGAGGGGAGTCGGCCTAGGTTTGAGAAGGCAAGGGCCGGCTGGGCCTAAATGGCCTGCTGGGCTCCCTTCTCTCTCTCTCTCTTTAAAACTTATTACTTTAACAGAGAAGAAATTAGAGAGAGGAAAAGAAAGAGAGGGTTAGGGAAGGATTTTGGGCATGGGGGTTATTTTCCTGGACTCACAAAAATTGTCTGATCCCAGAAAAAATGAAGTGGCAAGATTGCAAGAATTTAATTCAAATTCATTTGCTTTTAATTCAAACGGTTTGAACAACGACTAGGAATTAGAAGTGCCCAAAAATGTTAAGATTTTCGGTGGAGCTCAGGAAAAAGATGATAGAATTTATGGCGAAGTTTGAGGAGCAAACTCGAAGCAGAAAAATCTTGAGAGTTTGAATTGCAAGTGTGTTTGTGGTTAATTCCAAACTAATGGAATATTTTATAATAGCTCCCTAAATATCGGGAGGGTATATTATAAAGAGAACTCACTATGTGAATTCCCTCGGTTTAAATGGATCAAAATCCATGCCATTTATTTAGTTGAGTTAAAAAAATGACATGATGGCATGATGACATGATGCAATGCACATGATGCAAAGATGAAAGCAACAGACAAAACAAATCACCCGACGAAACTTGGAAAACCAAGGAAGGCATCTGAAGCTCCGGTCTTGGGGCGTCACAATATGTTTTCTATTTTATCGGTCTCATGGTGGTAATTGGGAGACCGGGTTATAGGATCGATTGTCATACTATCAAGGGGGGCTCTCGATGAGTAGCTTGATCGTATCGTTCGCAGAGAGCTCAAACCATTGCATCCTTGCATCATCTTTATTGCTTCTTGTTTGGTTCTTCTCCTTGTGAGATTTGAAGCTTATGGTCATTTTCATGACAAGCTCGAGTTCATCAAAAACAAAGTTCACATGCATCTTCTATGATGTTTTTGATGTTGGGGTTTTTTGTCGGTTCTCTTTGCGAGTCTTAGAGCTTATGGTCATCTTGATGACAAGCTCGAGTTCATCGAAAACAAAGTTCACATGCATCTTCTATGATGTTTTCGATGCTGGAGGTTATGTCGGTTCTTCTCTTTCGGAGGTTTCACTCCTCTATATCCTAGGCATACCTCCCCTGCCTCTTCTTACTATATCCGCTTGTCGTCATCTATCCAACAAGCTTGAGTTTACTCAATTTGGAGCTCATATGCAGAAGTTGTGACAGTTTAGGCTTTATTGCATCCTCAGTTTTCTCTGATTGTGTTCCTGAAAGCCTCAAGCGGTAGTACTGATCTCTAGAGTGGTAGTACCGCTTGTAAGCGGTAGTACCGTGGCCCTGTGCCACGCGTAGTACCGCTGCTTCCGTGCATGTGTTTTTTTGTGTTGGGTTTCACGATAGTAGAGCGGTAGTACCTCTTATAAGCGGTAAGCGGTACTACCTCTCCACCCGAGCGGTAGTACCTCTTATTAGCGGTAAGCGGTACTACCTCTCCACCCGAGCGGTATTACCTCTCCAGGCGGTACTACCTCTCCCAGAGCGGTACTACCTCTCTCGCAGATCTACAGCTCGTGCTTTTCTCTCTCGTTGGGTTGTTTTGACCGTGGTAAGCGGTAGTACCGCTCCTCCGAGCGGTAGTACCGCTTGTTGATAACCCACAACTATAGGGGATCGTTTGTATCCTTCGATAAATAAGAGTGTCGAACCCAACGAGGAACTAAAGGCAGAACAAATATTCCCTCAAGTTCTATCGACCACCGATACAACTCTACGCACACTTGACGTTTGCTTTACCTAAAACAAGAATGAAACTATTTTGCAAGAATAAAACTACGAGTACTTTGTGAGAATAAAACTATAGATGAATTGCAAGGTAATAAAAGTAGATAGCTTTTCTCAACAAGAAAGTCATTTGTCCCTAGGTAATCGATAACTAGACTGGTAATCATTCATGCAATTTTATATGAGAGAGAGACATGAGCTAACATACTTTCCCTACTTGGATCATATGCACTTATGATTGGAACTCTAGAAAGCATCCGCAACTATTAAAGATCATTAAGGTCATGAAACCCAACCATAGAATTAAGTATCAAGTCCTCTTTACTCCCATACGCAACAACCCACTTACTCGGGTATGTGCTTCTGTCACTCACGCCACCCACCATAAGCGAATCATGAACATATTGCAACACCCTACAGCGGGGATCCCTCCGTTTGCACGACACGGAGGGCACCGTAGGACATCACCATAAATAAAATATACAGTCATACCAACCAAGATCACGATTAACCCACATGACAAAACGGATCTACTCAAACATCATAGGATAGCCAAATATCATTGGGAAATAATATATGGAGTTGAGCACCATGTTTAAGTAGAGATTGCAGCGGGGAGAAGGGAGGTTACACCACTGCATAGAGGGAGAGAGAGAGTTGGTGTTGACGGTAGCAAGATTGTTGATGTAGATCGCCATCATGATCCTTGCCCCGGTGGCACTCCGGCGTCACCGAGAGAGAGGGGAGAGAGCCCCCTCCTTCTTCTTATACCTTGGCCTTTCCCCTAGATGGGAGGAGAGTTTCCCCTCTGGTCCATGGCCTCCATGGCGGCGAAGGGGCGGGAGCCCCTCCGAGATTGGATCTTCCTCTCTGTACTCTTCGGTTTCGCGTTCCTGTTTTCTGGCCGAAAACCGTTTCTTATATTTCCGGAGATCCGTAACTCTGATTGTGCTGAGATTTTAACACGATTTTTTCCGGATATAAGCTTCCTTGCGCCCGAAGTAGAGCTCCAACCTATGTACGAGGCGAGAACAACCCACCACCATGCGCCAGTGGCCTGGGGTGCGCCCTGATGTATGTTGCCCACTGTGGGCCTCCGTTTGCATTGATTCCAAGTCCCAAAAATCACATATATTCCAAAATAATTCTCCGTATGTTTTTATCGCATTTGGACTTCGTTTGATATGAATATTCTGTGAAACAAAAAACATGCAAAAAACAGGAACTGACACCGAGCACTGGATCAATAGGTTAGTCCAATAAATCATATAAAATATTACCAAAAAAATGTGAAAGTTGTATAATATTGGCATGAAACAATAAAAAATTATAGATACGACGGAGACGTATCAGCATCCCCAAGATTAATTCATGCTCGTCCTCGAGTAGGTAAATGATAAAAAAATAATTTTTGATGTGGAATGCGACCTAGCATAATCTTGATCATGTGTCTAATCATGGCATGAATACTAAGACACGCCGATTCAAAACAATAGTCTATAATTTGACATAAAGACATCAATACTCAGGCATTCCAACTAACAACCGTGTCTTTCAAAATATCAACGCTAAAGGAAGTTATCCTGACAAAATCATATAGTCTTGTCGTGCTTTGTCTTCTTAACACAAATTATTTATAATGTACAACCCCGATGACAAGTCGAGCAATTGGTTCATACTTTTTAACGCGCTTCAGCTTTTGCGACCCTCAAGCAATACATGAGCTCAAGCCATGGATATATCACTATAGGTGGAATAGAGTATGATGATAGGGGTAAATATTGAGAAGACAAAAGGTAAGAAAGTCTTACATCGATGCGGCTAACCAACAGGCTATGGAGATGCCCATCAATTGATATCAATGCGAGGAGTAGGGATTGCCATGCAACGAATTCACTAAGATCTATAAGTGTATGAAAGCTCAATATGAAAACTAAGTGGGTGTGCATCTAACTCTATAATAAAAAATTCCCACTAGTATATGAAAGTGACAATATAGGAGACTCTCTATATGAAAAACATGGTGCTACTTTGAAGCACAAGTGTGGAATTAGCATGCCCCTTCTCTCTTTGTCTTTTTTTTCTTTTTCTTTTTTCTCTCTCTTTGTACGGAGTCTCATCCCGACTTGTGGGGAAATCATAGTCTCCATCATCCTTTCCTCACTGGGGCAATGCTCTAATAATGAATGATGATGATCATCACACTTCTATTTACTTATAACTCAAAAGAAATAAAAATTACAACTCGATACCTAGAACAAAGTATGACTCTATATGAATGCCTCTAGCAGCGTACCAGGATGTGCAATAATCTAGCATAAAAATGATATAAAAAATGGAAAACCCATGGCAATATCATGCTAGCTATCTTACGATCATGCAAAGCAATATGACAATGAATGCTCAAGTCACGAAAACAAGGCGGTGGAAGTTGCATGGCAATATATCTTAGAATGGCTATGGAAAGGCAATAATAGGTAGGTATGGTGGCTGTTTTGAGGAAGATATAATAAGGATTATGTGTGATAGAGCATATCATATCATGGGGTTTGGATGCACCAGCAAAGTTTGCACCGACTCTCGAGGTGAGAAAGGGCAATGCACGGTACCGTAGAGGCTAGCAAATCGCGGAAAGGTAAGAGCATGTATAATCCATGGACTCACATTAGTCATAAAGAACTAATATACTTATTGCAAAAGTTTATTAGCCCTCGAAGCAAAGTAGTACTACGCATGCCCCTAGGGGGATAGATTGGTAGGAAAAGACCATCGCTCGTCCCCGACCACCACTCATAAGGAAGACAATCAGTAATAAATCATGCTCCAACATCATAGCATAACGAGAGACTATACGTGCATGCTTCGGGTTCGGGAATCACAAACCTTAACACCAATATTCTTACTAACCACAACCATTTACTAGTATCTCCCACATATTCCATCTCTATATCGCAAAACTATTGCAAGGAATCAAACATATCATATTCAGTGATCCACAAGTCTTACGTGGGATTTTATGACTAACCATGCAATTGACCAATTCCCTTTGACTCTCTAAATAGATATAAGTGAAGCACGGGAGTTTAATTCTTTCTAGAAAATACCATGCTCTAATAAATATAAGTGAAGCAAGAGAGCATTCTACAAACAACGGTTTTCTATGTGAAGAGAAACAAGCAATCCAAACTTCGAATGATATAAGTGAAGCACACGAAGCATTCTATAAAGCCATACTCAAAAGATATAAGTGAAGTGCAATGAGCATTCTATAAATCAACCATGGACTATCTCATACCAGCATGGTTCACAAAATAAAAGTGAAAATTAAACACAAAAGATGCTCCAAGATTCACACATATCACATGAACGAAACAAAGACAAAAACATACGGACACTTGTTCAAGAAAGATGGGGTGCCTTCCGGGGCATCCCCTAGCTTAGACGCTTGAGTCTCCTTGGATATTTACTTGGGGTGCCTTGGGCATCCCCAATCTTGAGCTCTTGCCTCTCCTCCTTCTCCTCATACCGAGACCTCCTCGATCTTTTATCACTTCATCCACACAAAACTCAACAGAAACCTCGTGAGATCTGTTAGTATAATAATGCAAATCACTACTTTAAGTACTGTTGCAAACCCATTCATATTTTGTTTTGAATTGTAGCTACTGCATTATAACTTTTCCATGGCTTATACCACCGATAAAATCGATAGTTTCATCAAAACAAGCAAAATAATGCATCAAAAGCAGAATCTGTCTTAAGCAGGATAGTTTGTAGCAATCTGAACATCTACCGTACTTCTATAACTCCAAAATTTCTGAAAAATTAGGAAGAAATATTTTTTTATATAAATAGTGTGCAAAAATTTTAAGAAACGTTTGACATTCTAGTAAAAAATGAAAATTCACGCGCTACAGCCAAAGTTTCTGTTTTTACACCGCATATACCAACAAGCAATCTAATCATCCTAAAGGCAAATCTTGGCATATTATTTTTATAATACAATGGATTTGTACAAGGGGATAATTATTTTTGTGAGAAACTTCCATGAAAAATTTACATTGTTTCCATGGGCATGAACACAAGTGTTCAAGGTCGACCCTCACTTCTCCAATGCATCACCTTTCAATCGCTTCTCCTTTTGTGAAGTTTTAAGCTCCCTCTATATTTTTTTCGTTTTAAAACTTTATAAAAGCACTCAACAGAATAAAATGACTCTCTAAAACTTTTGGGTTGTTTCCCTGGCAATGCTTTCTTTAAAGCCATTAAGGTAGGCATAAAGTGCTCAAGTAATGGATCCACCTGGATCCCAAGGTATATCAAAGCCAATTTTAATTAGCAATGATTTGGCATTTAGTAGTGAGAACAAAGCAACATATATCATGCAATGACGAAGTCTAACTCTCTTCCTATGCATCAGCATGTCATAAAAGAATAATTCATGCACATCAAGTAAAGGCCAATACATAGCATAAGCAGTTTCTTGCAATTTTTTCGTGTTGGAAACATAGAGAGGCGGAGATGTAGTTCCTCTCTCTCAACAATTGCAAGTAGGAGCAGCAAGCACATGCATATTAGATTCATGAAAATTATCATGTGAAATAGTAAAATGCAACCCATCAACATAATCCTTAATAAGTGCAAACTTCTCTGATATAGTGTAGTTGGGAGAATTCAAAAAGATAATAGGACTATCATGTGTGGGTGCAATAGCAACAATTTCATTCTTAACATAAGGAACTATAGCAAGTTCATCTCCATAAGCATAGTTCATATTGGCATCATGGCCACAAGCATAGCAAGCATCAATTTCACCAAAAAGGGATATTTCAAATGAATCAACGTGATCATAGCAATTATCCTTCGGTAAGAATGAAGGGATATTAAACAATGTATGAGTTGAAGAGTTACTCTCATTAGAAGTTGGGCACGGGTCGCTAATCCGCTCTTCCTTCTTTTGTTCTTTGCTCTCCTCATCATCATTTTCATCCAATGAGCCCACAATTTCATCAATTCCTTCTTCCATAGACTCCTGCAAAATATTAATCTCTCCTTGGACAGTTGAGACTTTCTCAATAAACGCATCAATATTGGAATTGTATTTATAATTCTCATAGAAATATTTAAGTATAGCAAAATTTTCAGGCCTATAAACATCATCATCAAAAGCTTCATACTTTTCAAACAAAGATTCAATTTCATCCCTTAAAAGCAACAAATTCTTCTATTCGTTCCACATCATAGTAATCATATCTACCATTAGCATAAGAAGCCAAGGTTTTATAATCATTAAATTTGCATGAAAAGGGAAGGTGTGGAGCCTTCATCCTAGAACAACAAGTATAATCATATCTCTGGCATAAATTCCAAGCATACCAATGCAACATATCAATTTGATCCCATAATAGTTTCCCTTTTTGTGTCAAGCGTTAATACCTGATGTCAATGTCAAAACCGGCGGATCTCGTGTAGGGGGTCCCGAACTATGCGTCTAAGGCGGATGGTAATAGGAGGCAGGGGACACGATGTTTACCCAGGTTTGGGTCCTCTTGATGGAGGTAATACCCTACATCCTGCTTGATTGTTCTTGATGATATGAGTATTACAAGAGTTGATCTACCACGAGATCGTAGAGGCTAAACCCTAGAAGCTAGCCTATGGTATGATTGTATGTTGTCCTACGGACTAAACCCTCCGGTTTATATAGACACCGGAGGGGGCTAGGGTTACACAGAGTCGGTTACAAGGGAGGAGATCTACATATCCGTATTGCCTAGCTTGCCTTCCATGCCAAGGAGAGTCCCATCCGGACACGGGACAAAGTCTTCAATCTTGTATCTTCATAGTCCAACAGTCCGGCCAAAGGATATAGTCCGGCTGTCCAGAGACCCCCTAATCCAGGACTCCCTCAGTAGCCCCTGAACCAGGCTTCAATGACAATGAGTCCGGTGCGCAGTATTGTCTTCGGCATTGCAAGGCGGGTTCCTCCTCCGAATACTCCATAGAAGATTTTGAACACAAGGATAGTGTCCGGCTCTGCAAAACAAGTTCCACATACTACCGTAGAGAGAGTAATATTTGCACAAATCTAATCTACTGACGCGTTCTGACAGCACGACGTCATGTCGTGGCCTGGTCATTATCCGAACCGTTTTTCTCAACCAGCACCGCACACATCGTGGGGCGGTTTTCTTGTCACGTCTTGTCAAAGCAGAGATCGTGTCCCCCTTATTACGGGATTCTCATCAATACGGATGTGGGTAACCCAACCGTGCCATCAATTATGGCGCTTGGGGAATAAGAGATTTTATCAGGCAAGTGGGGAGGCGCATCGCCTCTTCCGCCCTTATAAAGGGACAAGGATTCACCCCTTTTACCCACGCCTTCTACCTCCTTGCTTATCCATTCTCACACACTCGAGCTCCAGCGCCCAAGCTCGCGTTCTTCTTCTCAAACCACTCCAAGCATGTCCGGAGCAGGAGGCAAGTGGATGGTCTCCTCCGTCACGGAGGAGAACATCGCAAAGTTACGGGCAGCCGGATATCTGGCCGCGGATATCGCGCACCGGCTGCCAAATGCAGGGCAGGTCATCCCTATGCCCGAACCCCATGAGAGGGTAGTCTTTCTTACCCATTTCGTCCGCGGATTGGGATTTCCCCTCCACCCATTTGTCCGTGGGCTCATGTTTTACTACGGGCTGGATTTTCATGATCTGGCCCCCAATTTCATCCTCAACATCTTGGCGTTTATCATCGTGTGCAAGGCCCCTCCGCATCAGGCCCCACTTTGGCCTATGGCTGAAGACCTTTAATGTCAAACCGAAGGTGGTGGTTGTCCAGCAGGGAGAGTGCGGAGGCGCCATGGTGGGCAAAATGCCTAACGTCACCTGGCTCGAGGGAACCTGTGTGGATACCATAAAGGGGTGGAAATCGGGGTGGTTCTACATCACCGAGCCGCGCGACTCCAACTGGGTGGCGACCCCCAGATTTTGATCCGGAATCCCCACGCGGCTCATCTCCTGGAAAGAGAAGGGCCTGTCCTGGGGTTCTTCGGTAGAGCTGACCGGACTCCAGACTTGCATCAGGAACATGACGAGCAAGAAAATCAAGCTCGTCAACGTGGTCCATGTCATGCTCTTCCGCCAGATCCTCCCGTGTCAACAACGGGCCTTTAATTCGTGGGAGTTCGACTCGGCCAAGCACCAGACGCTGTGAGAGCTCTATGACATGACGCACGAGGACATCTGGAGGGTGCTGTTCAAGGGCGCCGATGTACCTCCTTCCCTCACCGAGGACCACGGACTCAGCGCAAAGCGCCGTGCCAATCCGGTAAGTTTTTATATCTCACAGGGTATTTATTTGCCCCAATTAAGTCATATGCAGGATCTAAGCTTCCATGTCATTAACAGGATTGGATAAAGATAGTGGAGCAGTTTGATTGCCCAGCCCCCCTGCCCGAAGATCCTGCAGACGCTCTCCTAATGGAGATGCTGACTCCGGCACCTTACGAGGTGCCGGTGAAGAAGACCAAGAAGAAGGACACGGGGACCTGAAAGGGTCTCCGGCTGTCGGTGGGAACGACACCTACGGGATCACAAGAATCCCTACTACGGTTAGCGGGGCACGGGGGCGTGAGAAGAGCGGATCTAACAGGTAGCACACGGTTTGTTTATCCAGGTTCGGGCCGCGAGGATGCGTAAAACCCTACTCCTGCTTTGGTGGATTGTATATCTGTGTTCTTGAGCTAGCTATGGGGCATGAGGAGCTCCAAAAAGCCGAATCCTTCCCCTGGTCGCCTCGGGCCTCCTTTTATAGAAAAAGGGGTTGCCATAGTGGCACACAGGAGGTGGAAAGGGTACAGTGATGCGAGGTTATCCCTCGCATTACATGACAAGGCGCATTTAATGCGTCTTGCTTAGGTGTCATTGCTTTATCGGGGACGGGGGAGAGATCTGTCTCGTCCGTCGCCGCTCCTTCTTGTGTTGACACGCGCCCTGGCCAGCGACGCCTGCGATGCCATGTAGGTAGGCAGGCAGCTGAGGTGGCGCAGTGGTGGGTCTTCGCGATGATCTGCATGCCGCCACGCAGGTGCCTGCCCAGCTGGTTGGGTCGGCAGCTGCATGCATGCGGTGGTGGAGGTTTAGTCGGCGTGGGCCTGATGGTGGCCCTGCGGGTGTCCCCGGTAAGGGCCTTGCCGGGGCCCCGGCAAGGGTCTTGCCGGGGCACCTGCTGTCATCCCCAGCAAGGCGCTTGCCGGGGGCCTTGTGGTCTTCCTCGGCTGGGATCCCGCCAAGGGTTGTCGTCTCCTTAGTGCGTATCTGATCTTGAATGTCTTCACAAAGATCTACATGCCGCCACGGGGATGTCTCCCGAATCCTTGCCCTTTGGGGGCAGTGGACTCAAGGGTGATTTGCTCCGTAGGCGCGGGACAAGTCGCCGCGGCAAGGGTCTTGCCGGGGCCGCTAGAACTGCCTCCCGGCAAGGATCTTGCCGGGGGAGTCCGCTTCGTCCCCTTTGCTCTTCGTGGTCTTGGCCTTGGCGTTGTTCTAGTTCTCTTGAGCTTCGGTCTTACCCTGGCTCACCTCCCTTGCCTTGCTTGGTGTGGTGGTGCCCGTGGCTCAGACTGCCCGTGCACGGTTATAGGGGTACAAAAAGTGTACCCCTCTTTTTGTACACCGACAGGAGCCCCCGGGCCTGGGCCACACATAAGCGCAACGCGTTGTTGGGCTAGGCCCAAAAACAGTGCGCGGGCAGGCGGGGCGGTTTTTACCGCGGTAAGGTTCTTCACACGCTGCGCTTCCCACGACTCCCGCGCGTGGCGCGGCGTGGGGAGGTGCGTGTGACGTGGGCAGCATGCGTGGGGTTGGTTCCCGCGGGCATGCGTCACACCACAGTTAATGTGAAAGGAGGCGGCCCGTGTTTTCCCCCATAAAAAAGGAATAACCGCGGGCGCGCTGCTCACTTTCTCCTCTTTCCTCGTGCCTTTTCCAATCTCAGAGCCGCCGTTTCCTCTCTTCCTTCCTTCCTAAGCTTCCGCCGTCGCCCGCCGTCGTTGCTTCGCCGTCCCCCTTCCTCAGCCCTCTAAACTTCTTGGCCGCCATGGCGCCCAAATCCGTCAAGGGCAAGGGGGTGGCTAAGGGCGCTGGGACTGTGGAGCCGCCGGAGAGCGCGCTGTCGGGGGACCGGACGAAGTCCGCCTTTTTCTTCCCCTCGGCGGTTGATGTTCATGAGCTCCGGGCCTCCTTCAGGCCCCTATGGGGAGCGAAGACGGGGGGAGAGAATTCGGGACACCCGGCGACGCGCGTCATTCCTGCTGCTTGCGCCGATCCTGCTCCAAATCAGTATCCCTTTTTCGTTGATTATCTTTCTTGCGGGTTATGCCCCCCTTTCTCCGATTTCTTCCGCGACATTATGCACACCTTCAGATTTCGCCTCTTGGATTTTACTCCGAATGCGGTGGCGTGCATGGCTTTCTTCGCGCATCTTTGTGAAGGCTTTGCCGGGGTGCAGCCCAACACGGCGCTCTTCCGCCATTATTTCTTCCCTCGGATCCAGCCAGGAGGTGCCGTCTCTGGTTGCGTCACCTGGATCCCAAGATCCAAGGGGGCGTACCCGGACGGTGCCGTGAAGGAAAGGTGGGAGGAATGGCGTGGCCGGTGGTGCTGGATTGAGGATGAAAACCCGCCGGAATTCTGCAAGGTCCGCCGAGTGCCGCCGGTCCGTGGCAGCGATTGGAGCGATGTCGACGCCGCCGACGGGAGGCTCACCGTTGCCATTACTAGGATTCTCCGGCTCACCCGGGCCGGACTCACCCTTGAGATGATCGGGGCGGACTTCATTCGCCGCCTGAAAGCACAAGTGCTCCCTAGGTGGTTTTGATAATTGATGACAACATATCTCTTGTTGGACTAACATTTCTATCTAGCATGTTTCAGATAAGTTCAACAATGGAGTGGCATGGACTAAAGGTTGTGGGAACTCCTTCAAAATGCTAAGGACAAAGGATTGGCTAAAGCTTCAAGCTCAAGACTCTTCATTTTACATTTTAGTGATCCAAGATCACATTGAGTCCATAGGAAAAGCCAATACTATCAAGGAGGGATGAGGTGTTGCTTAATGAGCCTCTTGCTTCATGTGCTTAATGATATGCTCCAAAATCCTCAGCTACTTTCCCACTTCCACATATGACCTAAACCCAAAGCCAAACTCGGACCTACCGATTATTCCTATCCGGCGCCACCGAGTTTCACTTGTCATAAGCCACTGCCAAACCCAAGCAATTCGGTTCTACCGATAGGGATCTCGGTCTCGCCGAGATGGGATTGCAAACTCTCTTTTTCCCTTTCGTAACTTTTCAGTCTCACCGAAAGAGCGAATCGGTCCCACCGAGATTGCAGTATAAACTCTTTGTTTCCTTTTTGTAACTTTTCGGTCTCACCGAAAGAGCAAATCGGTCCCACCGAGTTTACCTGACCAACTCTCTGGTTAGCTTATTACCAAACTCGGTATCACTGAGTTTGTGTAATCGGTCTCACCGAGATTACGTTATGCCCAAACCCTAACCATATCGGTCCTACCGAGTTGCATGTCAGTCCCACCGAAAATCTCTAACGGTCACTAGGTTTACCTTTTCGGTCCGACCGAGTTTTTTGATTCGGTCCCACCGAGATTGGAAAACTGTGTGTAACGGTTGGATTTTGTGTGGAGGCTATATATACCCCTCCACCTCCTCTTCATTCGTGGAGAGAGCCATCAGAACACATACACAATTCCAACTCATATGTTCTGAGAGAGAACCACCTACTCATGTGTTGAGACCAAGATATTCCATTCCTACCATATGAATCTTGATCTCTAGCCTTCCCCAAGTTGCTTTCCACTCAAATCTTCTTTCCACAAAATCCAAATCCTATGAGAGAGAGTTGAGTGTTGGGGAGACTATCATTTGAAGCACAAGAGCAATGAGTTCATCATCAACACACCATTTGTTACTTCTTGGAGAGTGGTGTCTCCTAGATTGGCTAGGTGTTACTTGGGAGCCTCTGACAAGATTGTGGAGTTGAACCAAGGAGTTTGTAAGGGCAAGGAGATCGCCTACTTCGTGAAGATCTACCGCTAGTGAGGCAAGTCCTTCGTGGGCGATGGCCATGGTGGGATAGACAAGGTTGCTTCTTCGTGGACCCTTCGTGGGTGGTTGCTTCTTCGTGGACCCTTCGTGGGTGGATCCCTCCGTGGACTCGCGCAACCATTACCCTTTGTGGGTGGAGCCCTCCGTGGACTCGCGCAACCATTACCCTTCATGGGTTGAAGTCTCCATCAACGTGGATGTAGGATAGCACCACCTATCCGAACCACGGGAAAAACATCCATGTCTCCAATTGCGTTTGAATTCTCCAAACCCTTCCCCTTACATTCTTGCAAGTTGCATGCTTTACATTCCGCTGCTCATATACTCTTTGCATTCTTGCTTGATATGTATTGTGTATGTTGAAATTGTGCCTAAAACTCCACTCAAACCAAAAGGCCTAAAAATTGCAACTTTAGCACTAAGTGTCTAATCACCCCCCCTCTAGACACATCTACTTCTAGATCCTACACCGCCGGATCGCCCCGTTGCACAACAAGGGGAGGCCAGCTTGGCTCTTTACGAATCCGGCTGACATTATGTGACTCCGCCCCGGCCTCGATCACAATTTCACAGTGCTGGCACATGCCCACTTCTGCCAGCGGCTTTTCCAGCTTGATGTGGGTCGCGATGGCGAGGTCGAACGGACCAGCAAGGCCGCGAGGGATGCCGCAAAGGTTGGCAAGGCCCTCAAGGGGCCGTTTTTCAAGCTGCCAGCGGGGGTGGTCCCGTTGTGCAACAATTCATGTCGGTCCGAGATCATCGCCATGATGCCGGACTGTAATGCGCACGGCCATGTCCCGAGCTGGAAGGAGCCGAAGGACGCGGATGTGCAATAATTCTTTGACACCCTGATCGAGGTGTATGTCAATGCTGACGCTGAGCGGTGGCTTGTCATGGACACCACCCAGGCAGAGCTGAACTACATCGCCACTAGGGCGAGGGAGGCGCAGCTCGCCATGGAGGCCGGCAGTGCCGGGGGTGTGGAGGACAAGGCCGCAACAGCTGCGGAGGAAGAGGAGCTCACCCGGTGGGCGGCAGCCTCCGGGGAGGTCAGCAGCGCCGACACTGGAGCTCCGCTCGTTGAAGACGCGGCCAACGAGTCGTCGTCGGAGGAGGACGTGGCGGCGGGCTCGACGCCAACCAGGGGAAGAGGGCGAATCCTGCGGCGGGCTGGCTCCGGCGAGCCGGTCCGGCCCGGCAGGGCTACACAGCCTCAATTGACCCTGGAGGGGTCTGGGCGTCACACGAGGGCCACGGCAGCCAAGAGGCTGACGAAGGCCGCTGAGAAGAAGAAGACAACAGCCCCTTCCTCATCTAGGCACGCACAAACCCCGCCGTCTTCGCCTCCTCCGGTAGATGTCGACTCGGATATTGACGCGGAGGTCGCTTTTGATCTTGGGCCTCTCAGCCCGAAGAGGAAAAGGAAAGTGGTGGAAGAGGAGGAGGTGGATGACGAGTAAGTACTCCGTTCCTTACTACCATTTCCATTCCTCTGAATTAAGTCACTCATCTTGATCCGTTTTTGCTTTTGCAGGGATGCAGAGACGTTGGCCCAGAGGGTGAAGAGGGTGAAGGCCTCGACGAGCAGTCAACCCCCATCTGGGGCTTCAAAGACGCCACTGGTGGTGTTGAGCAGCCTGGACAGCAGCCCCCGGCACAGCCCCCAGCGTAAGTTCGTCACCCTCCTCTTATTCGACATGTGGTAGGCGTTCGATGCTATGGTGTTGACCTTGTCGGGTTTGCAGGAGGGGAGCGGCTGCGGGAGGAGCCGTAGAGGGCTACCCCCAACACACCACCCCCATCGACTACGCCGCCGCGAGGGGCGTCCCCGGCAAGGGCATCAAGCACGGAGCCCACACCCATGGAGGAAGAGGGGAACTTGGGCGCTGGTGACTCTGCCACGGCGCCGGATGCTGGCGGGGAGGGGACTTCTGCTTCATAGCCTGGCACTGGTGAGTCGCCTGTCATCCATCTCTGTTTTCCCCTTATTCTTTTTCTTGGCTTCAATGCTCCCATTACTACCCAGGCCCTCCTTCAATAGGTATGGAGGACGTGGATACTGTTGTTGGGAATATTGCTGAGGAGGCCGTGGCGGAGGCCGATAGGATTGCCGCCGAGGAGGCCGCCAGGGATGCTGACGAGGTCGCCACTGATGAGGCCGCCAAGGATGCTGCCGAGGACACCGCTGAGGGGGCCGCCAAGGTGACCGATGAGGCTTCTACCGAGGGCGCCAACGGTGGGCCTGCCGGGGAAGCCGGCAAGGCCACTGCCGAGGAAGAGGTGGTTGATGATCAGCCTCCCTCCTCCTCAACCTCGGGCCCCGGCAGATATCTGAAGGTGGGCGACGATCTTTTCGTCCATCTCCCAGGGGCGTCAAGTTCCCGAGCGCCCGCCGAAGGGGAAGTCTTTGACGGTGAGGTACTTGCCGCCACCGGGCTCGAGGTTGTCGCTGAGCCGGGCGTTGGCGGTGATGGTTCTCCAGAAGAGCAGCTTTTCCGCGCTATGGGGGCAAACTTCCGAAAACTCCAGGCGCTCTACCGTGTCCGTCTGGACAAGGTCAAGTCCAAGACGGCAACGGTGGACCAGGCGGAGGTGGATTTCAAGGCGCGCGTTGCTGAGACGCAGACCTAGTTCCACCAGAATCGCGAGGAGCAGAGGGCCTTTCAGGAGGAATTGGCCAAGCGCAATGTCGAGCTCACCATGAAGATGACTGACATCGAGAAGGCCCAGGAAAAGGCGGCAAACTTGGCTGCCGCGGCCGAGGCCGTCCGGAACCAGCATCAAGCCGCACTGGATTCCCAGGAAGAGGACCTCACCGTGCGTGAGGCGAAGCTTGCCGCAGCGCTCTGTAGCAAGGATGAGGAGCTCGAGACCCTTGTCGCACGGCGGACTCGCGAGCTGGAGCAGAGGCACAAGGAGGCACTCGATGCCCAGGCTCTGGCCCATGCCGGCAAAGTAAGGGAGTTGGAGGTGGAGCGGGACGAGCTGAAGGAGCAGGCCCTCAAGATGTCCAACGAGAAGAGCACGCTCAACAGCGCCTTGGTAGAGGCGCAAGGAGCGGTCATCAGCAGGACTGGGGAGCCCTCCGAAGCGCAAAACTCCGTCAGAGATCTCAAGCTGAAGCTGGAGGATCTCGAGAAGATGTTGTCGGAGAGCAGGGCTCGGGAGGAGACCTTGACCAGGAGCCTGGAGGAGGAGAAGCAGCTGCGGGCGAACGAGGCCGCCTCCCACCAGGATTATGTGGCAGGCGAGAACTGATGGATTAGCCGTTTGGAGGACGTCGCCGGCAGGGTCACCTCACAGTTGGCCACCATGGGGATGCCAAATGTGAGGTATGCCCCTGAGCGCAGCGGGACCGTCAACACCAAGCTGACCCAGTTCTTCGAGGGCGTCCTTGGAGCCTTGGCTTATCTTCACTCCAGCAGAGCGGCCACGTTGGCCGGGGAGGCCCGGCGACTTTGCCGGGGGGTCATGACCAAGGTCCTCACCAAGATGGCGCACTGGAATCCCGACCTCGACTTCGATGCCGCGATGGATAGCTTGCCGGATGGTACTGACCTCATGGTGCTCAAGGAGCGCATCAAGCCCGTCATCAGCAGCATCGACGAAATCAAGAGGGTGGAAGGCCAGCGCCGGGATTAGGCATCCCGTTCTTCACCGCCGCTGCAGGTTCACAACCAAGACAAATTTCATCTTTAGTTAGAATCGCAGCAATGATGTGATGTAATATAACTTTGCAGTACTCTTAATTTCATGCACGTTATTTCCCCGTTCAATTCCTCTTTGTATGCGCGCCCTACGTCGATTGGGTAGGCTCACCGGCGCGGAAGCCCCTAGCGGCGTTTTGGGGACGGATCCCCATGGGCCTGCTGGGTATGCGTGCTGCCGGACGAGCCACCTTTCCGTTTTGAACGCGGCCGCTCGAACTGTCGAGCTTGACTCGAGTCAGAATCGAGGGCGTTGTTGATCGCGGAAGGCTACTCTGCCATTCCCGACGCAGCCGCTTGAGCTGTTGAGCGGACTCGAAACAGGGCAAGGGCGTAGCTGATCGTGGGAGAGCCCCCTGGCGTGCAGGTTTCTCATACAAAGGCGTGACATCTCCGGGGGGGGGGGGGTAACCTCATATAAAAAGGATAGAACAAATAAGGGTTCAGTGCAACTTAGCTTCTGTTTGTAGTCGCCCGAGCACTGATCTTCCGGCCTCCTTACCTCTCCAAGAGCCACGAAGACGAAGGAGTGGTGGGCTGATTGCTAGAGCCGATTCTCACAACCGCGCCCCCTACCTGGCGCGCCAAATATGTCGGTGGGAACGACACCTATGGGATCACAAGAATCCCTACTACGGTTAGCGGGGCACGGGGTCGTGAGAAGAGAGGATCTAACAGGTAGCACACGGTTTGTTTATCCAGGTTTGGGCCGCGAGGATGCGTAAAACCCTACTCCTGCTTTGGTGGATTGTATATCTGTGTTCTTGAGCTAGCTATGGGGCGTGAGGAGCTCCAAAAAGCCGAATCCTTCCCCTGGTCACCTCGGGCCTCCTTTTATAGAAAAAGGGGTTGCCACAGTGGCACACAGGAGGTGGAAAGGGTACAGTGATGCGAGGTTATCCCTCGCATTACATGACAAGGCGCATTCAATGCGTCTTGCTTAGGTGTCCTTGCTTTATCGGGTACGGGGGAGAGATCAGTCTCGTCCATCGCTGCTCCTTCTTGTGTTGACACGCGCCCTGGCCAGCGACGCCTGCGATGCCATGTAGGTAGGCAGGCAACTGAGGTGGCGCAGTGGTGGGTCTTCATGAAGATCTGCATGCCGCCACGCAGGTGCCTGCCCAGCTGGTTGGGTCGGCAGCTGCATGCATGCGGTGGTGGAGGTTTAGTCGGCGTGGGCCTGATGGTGGCCCTGCGGGTGTCCCCGGTAAGGGCCTTGCCGGGACCCCAGCAAGGGTCTTGCCGGGGCGCCTGCTGTCATCCCCGGCAAGGCGCTTGCCGGGGGCCTTGTGGTCTTCCTCGGCTGGGATCCCGCCAAGGGTTGTCGTCTCCTTAGTGCGTATCTGATCTTGAATGTCTTCACAAAGATCTGCATGCCACCACGGGGATGTCTCCCGAATCCTTGCCCTTTGGGGGCAGTGGACTCAAGGGTGATTTGCTCCGTAGGCGCGGGATGAGTCGCCGCGGCAAGGGTCTTGCCGGGGCTGCTAGAACTGTCTCCCGGCAAGGATCTTGCCGGGGGAGTCCGCTTCGTCCCCTTTGCTCTTCGTGGTCTTGGCCTTGGCGTTGTTCTAGTTCTTTTGAGCTCCGGTCTTACCCTGGCTCACCTCCCTTGCCTTGCTTGGTGTGGTGGTGCCCGTGGCTCAGATTGCCTGTGCACGGTTATAGGGGTACAAAAAGTGTACCCCTCTTTTTGTACACCGACACCGGCGCAAGGTTGTATCGGACTCATCATCCGATGACTCCGACGCGCACTCCTCCCACGAAGATGAGGAGAAGGAAGAGGAAAGTTCTCCCCCCAGCCGGGGGAGACAAGAAAAGGAAGGCCGACCCAACCGGGGAGGCTGAAGGGTCCAAGAAGGGAAGGACCCTCCATCCGGACTGCTCCATGATGGCCGCCCATAGCGACGACGAGTGGTTCCTCGGGGACAAGCCCCTGGCAAAGTCGTAAGTATCCGGATACCATAGTAATTCGTGGAATGTTTTATTGCACTGCTTCTACTTATGCCGAATATGATCATGCAGCCCGTCCCGAGCCCGTATTGACGTATCTTCGTCAGACGGTTCTTTGGACTCGTCGGATATGAATAGCGATTCACTTCCGACTGCCTCCACCCCTTGCCCTGCGAACAACGCTGAGGTGTTGTCTCAACAGGCACCGGGCCAAGGGGAGGTAGTCCTGGGGGCGCCTCGAGGTGACCTTCCGGACCCTGGGCGCAAAGGGAGCAAAACCCCCATGGGCTCCAAGTTCGGCCCCCAGCCGAACACTACGCCGGAACCTTCGGTGGTTCCAGACTCCAGCAGGCGATCCCCCGTTAAGAGGGGCAAGCCGCCCGTGCCGGTGGCCTCTGTCCAGCCAGAGGCACCGGACAACTTGCTGGAAGCGCTTCGCGGCACTTCCATCGACGAAGAGCACCGCACTATCATGAGTGCGGTGATTGAGAAAGTTTAGTTTGCCAAGAAAGGACTGACCGAAGCTTGTGCCAGCTTCCTAACAGGCTTTGAGGTAAGAAATGAAAAATATAGGAAAATATTACCGCATGGACAATAGCCCCTGATGCTTTGTTCGGCGTTCGCAAAGAAAGGCCGAATAGAGGATCAAATGATAACTCATGAGTCTAATCAGAAAAATGTCTATGTGTATGTGCAGGCTTCACTGCTGGCCGCTGCCGCACGTACTGCGGAGGTCTCTGCACTGAAGTAGGACCTAGAGCGGTCCGAGGACGAGCTCGGCCTTACCAAGAGGTAGCTTGAGGAGAGCAAAGGTAAGAAATACCTTTGTCTATATATTTAAAAAGAAGTTCTGGTGTAAAGTAATAGGATCATCATGGATTTCCCAGGGGCCATGACCGAAGTGGCGACCCGGAAGAAGGCGCTGTCCGAGGCCGAAGACAAAGCGGCCAAGGAGCGCATTGAGCCGGAGAAGCAAGAAGCCTGAGTAGGCGAGGTGCAGCAAGAGCTCGAGGCTCTTGCCAAAAAGCACGAGTCCTTGGAGCTTGACTCCAAGACGCGAGAGTCCGAGCTCACACAGGCGCTTGAAAGCGTCCGGAGCGCCAAGGCTGAAGCCAACAAGGCCCTCCAGGAGATTGATGCGGTGAATAAGATAGCAGCGGGTAAGGCATTCATTATGCAAAGCAAGCATGTGGAGGAAACTTTCCTTTTACTTACCCAAGTTCGGAGCTCTCCAGGGGTGTTCGCAGATCTTCCCCGCGGTGTACTGGATGCCGCGGAGTTTTACCGAGTTCAGGAGGGGAGCTCGATGGAAAAGTTGTTCTGGTCTCAGTATACTGGGACCAAACACCCCGTGACCTTGAGCGACCTGCTGAAGCAATTGGTTAAGCTTCACAAGGCGGCCGAATAGGCCATGAGGGGCCTTATAGTCCGGATGTGGCCTGGCGAGCCCCTGCCCGGCAGCTACTTTGGTCTGGTGAGGCGGCTTGTGGATGCCTGCCCACGGCTTGAAGTTATAAAGCGGTTCATCTGCATCGAGGGTGCGGGCAGGGCTTTTGCTTGGGCGAAGGTGCACTGGGCGAAGCTGGATGCCGTGAAGCTGGTGAACGAGGGGCCGCCGGAGGGCAAGGAGCATCGCTGCCCCGAAATGTATTATGAGAGTGTCCTGAAGGGTTCCCGCCTTGTGGCAGATGAATGTGCCAGGGATGGAATTTTTGAATGAACATGCTCATGTGATCCTGTAATATGAAACGAGTTCATTTGCGCCATGCGACGCTTTTTTAATTTAAAATATTACCTTCTGTGCGGCCGTTTATAAAATCTAAGAGTTGGCCAATCGTCGGCTTCTGCCCACATGTAACTAGTACTGGGGTGTTCGGGATAAACCTGAGCACTCTTTACCCCAATTTTGGGTCCTTCAAGGGTGGTGTTCAGTGCAACGAACCAGGCAATCGAACTATAAGGCTTTATCACTCTCACTTAGCCATAGAAGTCTACAATTTTAAATTTTGGCGAAGCCCCTAGTATTCGGAAGGCCGAATTTGGGGTGCTATACACGCCTAAGCCGGACAAGGCCGACTCCTCGCCCGAAGCGGAAAAAGTCTTTAAGGACTTGAGACCTCTCGAACAGCGACCAATCTCTCGCCTTATCATGATAGTCAGTTTTCGGCTTTCTCTATGGAGGTGCTCGTCCGGAAGAACCGGGACACAATCACAGTAGTTCTCCCACCGCTACCTTAGCCGATATAGCGGAACGTAAGGTACCAAAGCATGGGAGCCGGGCAAACCCAACTGTTGACCCAAGACATGATTCGGAGCTGATGCATATAATGCTATAAGTTCGGGGTGCCGCACTATCGAAAGTGTTCGGACTTCTCGCGCCGTATTATGGGGTAAACAAAAGCCCCTAGCGTACTGACCGTACCCAAATGTATGGGTACAGATTGTCGTAAATGAACATATAAGAGAAAAAAGGATGAATAATGCAATAATAGACTAATGCTATGCATTATTGTTTAAATAATATGTCGAAGCGTATTGGTACAAGTGGTGCAATAAGCAAACAGTAAGAATATTTGACATGGCCTATCCAAGGGCAAGCTGCGTATAGATAGTAGAAAGCGGGTATATCAATTATTATTATAGACCACCTGAGGGTTCCCGTGTACATGTTAGCTTCTTGCCTCCTTGGTTTTTCCTTCCTGTAATTTGTCCGGCCATCGTACTGCCGGACAGGGCTTCCAGAGAGTTAGATCCTGAAAGATAAAAAATGATAAAGGTATACAGCCCCTAGGGCAGTTAAGCCGCATTGCGGGACGTGCCCTGATCGTGCCCCCGCCTATGTACATGGTATTTTCAGTGCATAATTATGTACGCGCGGCACGGATTTCGTCACTTGACTGGGACTGGGATGGGGGCGAATTGCTAGGCGAGCTCTGAACATGCCAGGCGATCCTGTTGCAGTTTACTCCGGACTCGCTTGAAGGTGTCCGGGGGCTGTATCGCCGAATTAGTGGTTTGCCTTAAAAGGCTGCTTTGTGCTTCTGCTGCGAGGGCCGCAGTGTGCTCCTCCATGCGGAGCGAGCGTTCTGTGTTTCCATTCACTGTTATGACCCCCCTAGGTCCTGGCATCTTGAGCTTGAGGTATGCATAATGCAGTACCGCATTGAATTTTGCGAATGCGGTTCGGCCGAGCAGTGTGTGATAGCCACTACGAAATGGGACGATATCGAAGATTAACTCTTCGCTTCGGAAGTTGTCCGGTGATCCAAAGACCACTTCCAGTGCGATTGAGCCCGTGCAATGGGCCTCTACACCTGGGATGACGCCCTTAAAGGTGGTTTTGGTGGGTTTGATCCTCAAGGGATCGATACCCATTTTTCGCACTGTATCCTGATAGAGCAGGTTCAGGCTGCTGCCGCCGTCCATAAGGACTCGAGTGAGGTGAAATCCATCGATGATGGGGTCTAGGACTAGTGCGGCGGATCCTCCATGGCGGATACTAGTGGGGTGGTCCCTGCGATCAAAGGTGATCGGGCAAGCGGACCATGGATTGAACTTTGGGGCGACGGGCTCCATCGCATAGACGTCCCTTAGTGCACGCTTCCGCTCTCTCTTGGGAATGTGGGTTGCGTATATCATGTTCACCGTCTTCACTTGTGGGGGGAACCCCTTCTGTCCTCCCGTGTTCGGCGGCCGGGGCTCTTCCTCGTCATCACTATGCAGCCCCTTGTCCTTGTTTTCGGCATTTAACTTGCCGGCCTGCTTGAACACCCAGCATTCTCTGTTGGTGTGATTGGCTGGCTTGTTGGGGGTGCCGTGGATTTTACACGAGCGATCCAGTATGCGATCCAAACTGGACGGAGCCAGAGTACTTCTTCTAAATGGCTTTTTCCACTGACCGGATCTAGAGCCTCTGAATCTGGCATTGACTGCCATATCCTCAGTGTTATCGCCGTTATTGCGGCGCTTTGGTCTGTTACGACGTGGTCTGCCATTGGCATCTTTGGTATCCGAAGTGCCCGGATTCCTTGATGTGTTGTTGCTGCGAGCCAGCCAGCTATCCTTGCCCGTGCAAAAGCGGGTCATGAGTGTCGTGAGGGCTGCCATAGACTTCGGCTTCTCTTGGCCGAGGTGGCGGGCAAGCCACTCGTCACGGATGTTGTGCTTGAATGCCGCTAGGGCCTCTGCATCCGGACAGTCGACAATTTGGTTTTTCTTAGTCAAGAACCGCGTCCAGAATTGTCTGGCCAATTCCCCTAGCTGCTGAGTTATATGGCTCAAGTCATCAGCATCCGGCGGTCGCACATAAGTGCCCTGGAAGTTGTCAAGGAATGCGTCTTCCAAATCCTCCCAACTGCCGACGGAGTCTGCTGGCAAGCTATTCAGCCAATGCCGAGCTGGTCCTTTGAGTTTTAGTGGGAGGTACTTGATGGCATGTAGATCATCACCGCGAGCCATGTGGATGTGAAGGAGGAAATCCTCAATCCATACAGCGGGATCTGTTGTACCATCATATGATTCGATATTTATAGGTTTAAAACCCTCCGGGAATTCATGATCCATAACTTCATCAGTGAAGCATAGGGGGTGTGCGGCGCCTCTGTGCCGGGCTATATCACGACGCAGTTCATACGAGTCTTGTCTGTTGTATTCAACCCGGCCGGATTTACCTTTGGTGTATCCGGCGCGACGATCATCGTACCGCGTTGGCGCACGCGCCCGTGACCCGTATATTGACCTTGCGAGTTTTGCCCCGCTGTCCAATGCGTCTCGCAGGTCTCGTGTGTTGCCCGGGGCCTTGGTATTTTTGATTGAGTGGCGGCGGGGTGCCGGCTGAACTTCAGGCTGAAATGCCTCTTTGGCTTGGCCACGCGGTGGCCGGTCAGCCGCATCGTACACTGGTGATGGAGGTTTCAACGCTTCCTTCTCGAGGTGAGGTAGCAACCTGCATTTTGGGTAACTCTTGGAGGGGCGCTCGAGTTCGTATTCCTCGGCCGCAAGGACTTCGGTCCATCTGTCTGCTAGCAAGTCTTGATTAGCTTGAAGCTGTTGTTGCTTTTTCTTCAGGCTATTTGCTGTGGCCATAAGCCAGCGCTTGAAGCGCTCCTGCTCGACGGGATCCTTAGGCACGATAAATTCTTCGTCGCCGAGGCTCACCTCGTCTTCGGAGAGAGGCATGTAATTGTCCTCCTCCGGTTCTCCATCTGCTGCCTGCTCTGGAGGGCTATCTTGTTCATCCTTCGGCTCTACATCGTGCTGGAGGGGATTGTGGTTGTCTTCAGCACTATCCGGAGTGTTATTATCTCTTATGCCGGTATCACTACTTTTGCTGTGGCGGGACTTAGAGCGGCGCCGCTGATGTCGGCGCTTGGGTTGCTTCTTGGAGGGGTCATCCTCCGCTGTCTCGTCGCCATTGCCTTCTTCGGGGGTGTCCACCATGTATATATCATATGATGAGGTAGCGGTCCAGTGCCCTGTGGGCGGTGGTTCCTGCTCATCTCCTGCATCGTCGTCCATACCGTCAATGTCTTCGGAGTCGAAGTCGAGCATGTCGGTTAAATCGTCGACAGTGGCTACTAAGTGGGTGGTGGGTGGGTAGCGAATTTCTTCATCGTCCGCATCCCATTCTAGCCGGACATAGTGCGGCCTCCATGGCGGGGTCTATCCCTCCGCTCTCGTATGGCGCGATTTGCTCCGGATTGACGCCCGGAGTAGTTGCAGATGTGATCTCCTGAATATTGTCCGACGGCAGAGTTACGTCATGCTCGTCGTGACTGTGCAGCGCACCTGACATGGGCTCGAATCCGTTGAAGATCAAGTCTCTGCGGATGTCGGCAGTGTAGTTTAAGTTTCTGAACCTGACCTGATGGCCAGGGGCGTAGCTCTCGATCTGCTCCAGATGGCCAAGCGAATTGGCCCGCAGTGCGAAGCCGCCGAATACGAAGATCTGTCCGGGGAGGAAAACCTCACCCTGGACCGCATCGTTACCAATGATCGAAGGAGCCATTGAGCCTTACAGTGACGACACAGTGGAACTCTCAATGAAAGCACCAATGTCGGTGTCAAAACTGGCGGATCTCGGGTAGGGGGTCCCGAACTATGCATCTAAGGCGGATGGTAACAGGAGGCAGGGGACACGATGTTTACCCAGGTTCGGGCCCTCTTGATGGAGGTAATACCCTACGTCTTGCTTGATTGTTCTTGATGATATGAGTATTACAAGAGTTGATCTACCACGAGATCATAGAGGCTAAACCCTAGAAGCTAACCTATGGTATGATTGTATGTTGTCCTACGGACTAAACCCTCCGGTTTATATAGACACCGGAGGGGGCTAGGGTTACATAGAGTGGGTTACAAGGGAGGAGATCTACCTATCCGTATTGCCTAGCTTGCCTTCCATGCCAAGGAGAGTCCCATCCGGACACGGGACGAAGTCTTCAATCTTGTATCTTCGTAGTCCAACAGTCCGGCCAAAGGATATAGTCCGGCTGTCCGGAGACGCCCTAATCCAGGACTCCCTCATCTGAAGTATTCACGTTGATCCAACGTGTCTCCCATTATCATGTTGAATGGGGCTTTCTCAGGATTATCAAAGTAGTGTTTAATATTTTTCACATAACGAGCATCAAGGGTTTTAGGAGGTTACCCATCTACATGAGTAGCAAGTACAACTAATTTTTTTTGGTATTTCGTGTTTCATATCCATAACTAAATATAGATAACAACCTAGAACAGAAAATAAAAACAACTTAGTGATAAAGCAAACAAGCACACACGAGAATATTCACCCCACTCTATTTCTCCCGGCAATGGCACCAAAAAAAGGTCTTGATAACCCACAAGTATATGGGATTGTTTGTAGCCTTCTTTGATAAATAAGAGTGTCGAACTCAACGAGGAGCTAAAGGCAGAATGAATATTCCCTCAAGTTCTATCGACCACTGTCGGTGTCAAAACCGGCGGATCTCGGGTAGGGGGTCCCGAACTGTGCATCTAGGCCAGATGGTAACAGGAGGCAGGGGACACGATGTTTTACCCAGGTTCGGGCCCTCTTGACGGAGGTAAAACCCTACGTCCTACTTGATTAATATTGATGATATGGGTAGTACAGGAGTAGATCTACCACGAGATCAGAGAGGCTAAACCCTAGAAGCTAGCCTATGGTATGATTGTATGTTGTGATTGTTGTCCTACGGACTAAAACCCTTCAGTTTATATAGACACCGGAGTGGGTTAGGGTTACACAAGGTCGGTTACAAAGGAGGAGATATCCTAGCTTGCCTTCCACGCCAAGTAGAGTCCCATCCGGACACGAGACGAAGTCTTCAATTTTGTATCTTCATAGTCTAACAGTCCGGCCAATGGAGATAGTCCGGCTATCCGGAGACCCCCTAATCCAGGACTCCCTCAGTAGCCCCTGAACCAGGCTTCAATGACGATGAGTCCGGCGCGCAGTATTGTCTTCGGCATTGCAAGGCGGGTTCCTTCTCCAAATACATCACAGCAGAACTTGAAAACGAGGATAGTGTCCGACCCTGCAAAATAAGTTCCACGTACCACCGTAGAGAGAATAATATTTTCGCAGATCTAATTTGCTGGCTTCTTTTGGCAGCATGACGTTATGTCATGGCCCGGTGATTATTCGAACCGTTCCCTTTAACCAGCCCCGCACATAACGCGAGGCAGTTTTTCGACACGTCTTGTCAAAGCAGAGATCGTGTCCCCTTATTACGGGATTCTCATCAATACGAGCGTGGGTAACCCAACCGCGCCATCAATTGCGGCACTTGGGGGATAAGCGAGTTTTACCAGGCAAGTGGGGACGCTTAGCTTCGTCCGCCCATATAAAGGGATAAGGATTCACCTTTCTATCCACGCCTTCTTCCTCCTTTGCTCATCCGTTTTCGCACACTCGAGCTCTAGCGCCCAAGTCCGCTCTCCCCACCTCAACCTTCTCCAACCATGTCTGGAGCAGGAGGTAGGTGGATGGTCTCCTCCGTCACGGAGGGAGACATCAAGAAACTGAGGAGAGCCGGATACCTGCCCGACGACATCGCGCACCGGCTCCCCGATGAGGGGCAACTCATCCCCACCCCCAGGCCCGATGAGAGGGTAGTATTCCTCACCCATTTTCTCCACGGACTGGGATTCCCTCTCCATCCATTCGTCCGGGGCTCATGTTCTATTACGGCCTGGATTTCCATGATCTGGCCCCAAACTTCGTCCTCAACATCTCGGCGTTTATCGTCGTGTGCGAGGCCTTCCTCCGCATCAAGCCCCACTTCGGCTTATGGCTGAAGACCTTCAATGTCAAGCCGAAGGTGGTGGGCGGCCGCCAGGCGGAGTGTGGAGGTGCCGTGGTGGGTAAGATGCCCAATGTAACATGGCTCGAGGGCTCCTTTGTGGAAACCATAAAGGGATGGCAATCGGGGTGGTTCTACATCACCGAGCCGCGCGACCCTGTATGGGCAGTGGCCCCCGAGTTCTGATCTGGCATCCCACGCGGCTCACCTCCTGGAAAGAGAAGGTCCTGTCCTGGGGTAGTTCGGAAGAGCTGACCAGACTCCAAACATGTATTCAAAACATGGTGAACAAGAAGCTCAAGCTTGTCAACATAGTCCAAGTTATGCTCATTCGCCAGATCCTCCCATGCCAACAACGGGAGTTCAACTTGTGGGAGTTCGAACCGACGCAGCACCGAACTCTGAATAGGCTCTTCGACACGACTCATGAAGATGCCTGGAGGGTGTTGTTCAAAAGTGCCGAGGTCCCCCCTCCTATTACTGAGGATCGCGGATTCAGCGCGAAGCGCCAAGCCAGTGCGGTAAGCTGCTTTACCTTTCACAGGATACTTATTTTTTTATAGATTGACTCTATGCGGGATCTAAAATCCCATACCTTTGACAAGACTGGCAGAAGATGGCCAGACAGATCGACTGTCCGGCTCCTTTGCCCGAAGGCCCCGCTGACGCTCTTCTGGCGAAGATGTTGACTCCGGCCCCTTATACGGTGTCGGAGAAGACCAAGAAGGCCAAGGGAACCCGAAAGATTTCCCGACGCCAGGCGTCGTCGAACTTACCGTCCGATGACTCTGCGGCGCACTCTTCCCCCGAAGACGAGGAAGAAGAAGAAGATGCTCCCCCATCGACTGGGGGAGACAGGAAAAGGAAGGCCGCCCCAACCGGGGAGGCCGGAGGGTCCAAGAAGGGAAGGACTCTCCTTCCGGACAGTTCCACCACCGCCGACGAAGGCGAAGACGAGTGGTTGCCCAGGGCCAAGCCCCCGGTGAGATCGTAAGTGTTCGGATACCAGAGTAGCTCATGGAATTCCTTCGTCGCACTGTTTTCCCTAATCGCCGAGCATAATTATGCAGGCCGCCACGAGCCAATATCGAGGTATCATCGGACGGCTCCTTGGGCTTGTCGGACATGGATAGCGATCCAGTCCCGACCGCCACCTCCCCCCATCCCGCTGACGATGCCGAGGTGTTGTCTCAAGAGGCACCGGATCAAGGGGAGACAGTGCCTGAGGCGCCTCAAGGCGACCTTCCGGACTCTGGGAGCCGAGGGGACGGGGCCCCCGAGAGCTCCGAGTTCGGCCCTCAGCCGAACATCGCGCCGAACCCTCCAGCAGTTCCGGGCTCGGGCAGGCGGCCTCCTTCTAAGAGGGGCAAGACGCCTGTGCCGGTGACCTCTGTCCATCCAGAGGCACCGGACAATCTGCTGGAAGTGCTTCGCAGCGCTTCCATCTACGAGGAGCACCGCACTATCATGAGTGCGGTGATCCAGAAGGTCCAGTCCGCCAAGAGCGGATTGACTGAAGCCTGTGCCAGCCTTCTAACAGGCTTTGAGGTAAGTGTTTTAAAATGTAGTAGAAATATTACCGCATAGACAGTAGCCCCTGATGCTTTGTTCGGTGTTCACAAAGAAAAGCCGAACAGAGGATCAAATAATATCGCAGGAGTCTAATATAAGTATGTGAATATCCGTATGCGGGCTTCGCTGCTGGCGTCCGCCGCACTGACTGTGGAGGTCGCCATACTGAAGCAGGACCTCGAGGGGTCCAGGAGAGAGCTCGGCCTTGCCAAGAGGCAGCTCGAGGAGAACAGGGGTAAGTAATACCCTGTCTATAGATATGTGTATATAAAGAGGACGCGATTGCAGAATGACAGGATCGTCGTATGTTTGCCAGGGGCCACGACTGAGGTGGCGACCCTGAAGCAAGCTCTAACCAAGGCCGAAGATAAAGTGGCCAAGGAGCGCACCGAGCGGGAAAAACAAGAGGCTCGTGTGGGCGAGGTGCAGCAAGAGCTCCAGGCTCTCGTGACGAAGCACGAGGCATTGGAGCTTGACTCGAAGACGCGAGAGTCTGAGCTTGCCGCGGCCCTTGAGAGCGCAAAGAGTGCCAAGGCCGAGGCCCAGAAGGCCCTCCAGGAGATCAATGCAATGAAGAAGATAGCGACGGGTAAGGCATTCTATATGCAGAGCAAGCATGTAAAAGTAAATTACTGATTACTTACCCGAATTCGGAGCTCTCCAGGAGCATTCGCAGATTTGCCCCGGAGTGTGTCCGATGCCGCACAATTTACCAGGCCGAGGATGGAAGCTCAATGGAGAAGCTGTTCTGGTCTCAGTATGCTGAGGCCGAACACCCGGTGCCAATGAGCGACCAGCTGAAGCAGATGGTCGAGCTACATAAGGCGGCCGATTGGGCCATGAAGAGCTTTAGTATCCGGCTGTGGCCTGGCGACGCCCTTCCGAACAGCTTCTTCGGCCTGGTGAGGCGGCTTGTGGATGCCTGCCCACGGCTGGAGGTCGTCAAGCGATCTGTCTGCATTGAAGATGCACGCCGGGCTTTCGCCCGTGTGAAATTGCAGTGGGTCAAGCTAGACGCCGTGAAGCTGATCAAGGAGGGGCCGCCGGAGGGCAAGGAGCACCGCCACCCCGAGATGTACTACGAGGGTGTTCTGCCGGGTGCCCGTCTCATCGCGGATGAGTGTTCAAAAGATGTAATATTTGAATGAGACTTGCTTGTGTGATCCTGTATGATGAAAACTTGTTTCATATGCTCTATGCAACACTTGTGTGAATTTAAAATATTACCTTCTGTTTGGCCGTTTATCCAATCTGAGAGATGGCTAGTCCTCGGCTTCTGCCCCCATGCCACGAGTGCTGGGGTGTTCGGGATAAACCTGAGCACTCTTGTTCCCATATTTGGGTCCTTCGAGGGAGGTGCTCAGCACAACGAACAAGGCAACCGGACTAAGAATGCTTTATCACTCTCACTTAGCCATAGAATTCCATAATTTTAAATTTCGGCAAAGCCCTTGGTATTCAGAAGGCCGAATTCAGGGCGTGATACATGCCTGTAAGCCGGACAGGGCCGGCCCCTCGCCCTAAGCGGCATAAGTCTTTAGGGACTCGAAAAACCACGCCAAACAGCGACCAGTCTCTCGCCTTATCATGACAGTCAGTTTTAGCTTTCTCTACTGAGGTGCTAAGCCCAACAGAACCGGGGCACAATCGCAGTAGTTCTCCTAGCGCTACCTTAGCCGATAGAGCGGAACGTAAGGTACCAAAACATAGGAGCCGGGCAAACCCAACATTTGACCAAAGACATGATTCGGAGCTGATGCATATAATGCTATAAGTTTGGGGTGCCGCACTTGTGAAAGTGTTCGGACTTTTCACACCGTATTGTGGGGTACGTAAGCCCCTGGTGTATTGGCCGTACCAGAGTGTACGGTTGCAAGGCGTCATTAATGAACACACACACACATATATATATATATAACAAGAATGCAATAATAGTCGTAATGTCATGCATTGTTTATTAAAAAATTGCGTTAAAGCAGAGTGATACAGATAGTGTGATAAGCAAAGAGTAGGACTATGTCCCTTCCAAGGGCAAGCTGAGGAATGATATTAAATCGGATATTTCACTCGTTACTGTAATCAACCTGGGAATTCCGTGGTATGACGTAGCTGTCTGCCTCCTTGGTTGCTGCATCATGTGTTTGCCAATAGTGCTGCCGGACCGTGTTTCCAGAGATTAAGGTCCTGAAAGAAAAAGGAAAAATAACCAAACGGGAAGCCCCTAGTGCGGTTTAGGCCGCGTTTTGGGGCGTGCCGCAGTTGTGCCCCCCTCCCCACCTGTGCCCATGGTATTTTTAATGCGTAATTATCTATGCGCGACACGAATTTCGCCATTGGGCTGGGATTGGGGTGGCCGCCGTATTGCTACGCAAGCTCAGATCGCGCCAGGCGGTCTATTTGCCGATTGCCCCGAGCGCACTTGAAGGTGTCTGGGCTTTGAAGCGCCGAACTGGTTGATTGCCTTGAGAGGTTGCTTTGCGCTTCTGCTGTGAGGGTCGCGGTGTGCTCCTCTGTTCGGAGAGAGCGCTCTGTGTTTCGATTGACTGTAATAACTCCGCGAGGTCCTGACATCTTGAGCTTGAGGTATGCATAATGCGGTACCGCATTGAATCTAGCGAATGCGGTTCGCCCGAGCAGTGCGTGATAACCACTGCGGAATGGGACTATGTCGAAGATTAACTCTTCGCTTCAGAAATTATCCGGGGATCCGAAGACCACTTCCAGTGTAACTGAGCCTGTACAATGGGCCTCTAGACCTGGAATTACGCCCTTAAAGGTTGTTTTTGTGGGTTTGATCCTTGAGGGGTCTATACCCATTTTGCGCACTATGTCCTGATAAAGCAGGTTCAGGCTACTGCCGCCATCCATAAGGACTCGAGTGAGGTGAAATCCGTCAATGATTGGGTCTAGGACCAGTGCGGCGAATCCGCCATGACGGATACTAGTGGGGTGGTCCCTGTGATCGAAGGTGATCGGGCAGGAGGACCAAGGGTTGAACTTTGGGGCGACTGGCTCCAACGCATATACGTCCCTGAGCGCACGCTTCCGCTCCCTCTTGGGGATGTGGGTCGCGTATATCATGATCACCGTCTGCACTTGCGGGGGAAACCTCTTCTGCTCTCCGGTGTGCGACTGCCGGGGCTCCTCCTTGTCATCGCTATGCGGCCCCTTGTCCTTGTTTTCGGCAATTAACTTGCCGGCCTGCTTGAACACTCAACAATCCCTGTTGGTGTGATTGGTTGGCTTGCCTGGGGTGCCGTGTATTTGACACGAACGATCGAGTATACGGTCCAAGCTGGACGGACCCGGCGTACTTTGTTTGAATGCCTTTTTCCGCTGACCGGGTTTAGAGCCTTTGAATCCGGCATTGACTGCCGTATCCTCAGTATTTTCACTGTTAATGCGGCGCTTATGTTTGTTGTGACGTGACCTGCTATTGCCGTCCTTGGTATCTAAGGTACCATGGTTCTTTGATATGTTATTACTGCGAGCCAGCTAGCTGTCTTCTCCCGCACAAAAGCAGGTCATGAGCATCGTGAGAGCTGCCATAGATTTTGGCTTTTCCTGACCAAGCTGCCGGGCTAGCCACTCGTCTCGAATGTTGTGTTTGAAAGCCGCTAAGGCCTCCCCATCCGGACAGTCGACGATTTGATTTTTTCTTTGTAAGGAACCGAGTCCAGAATTGCCTAGCCGGCTCTTCTAGCTGCTGAATTATGTGTCTCAAGTCATCGGTGTCTGGTGGTCGCACATAAGTGCCCTGAAAGTTGTTGAGGAATGCGGCTTCCAGATCTTCCCAACAGCTAATGGAGTCCGCTGGCAAGCTGTTAAGCCAATGCCGCGCTGGTCCTTTGAGCTTTAGTGGGAGGTATTTGATAGCGTGTAAGTCATCACCGCGGGCCATGTGGATGTGGAGGAGGAAATCCTCTATCCATACTGCGGGATCTGTTGTGCTGTCGTATGATTCAATATTTACAGGTTTGAAACCTTCTGGGAATTGATGTTCCATTACTTCGTCTATGAAGCATAAGGGGTGTGCGGCGCCTCTGTATTGGGCTACATCGCGACGCAGCTCGAATGGGTCTTGCCCACTGTGTTCGTCCTGGTCGGATTTGCTTTTACTGTATCCGGCGTGACGTTTATCGTCTCGCAGAGTGGTGCGCCGTCATGATCCGTAGATCGATCTTGCATGCTTTTCTTTGTCCTCCAATATGTCTCGCAGGTCTGGCGTATCTCCCCATGCCTTTTTATTTGAATGGCATCGGGGTGGAGGCCGAGCTTTTGGCTGGAATGCCTCTCTATCGCGGCCGCGAGGTGGCCGATCAGCCGTATCATACGCTTCTT
This sequence comes from Triticum urartu, assembly GCF_003073215.2. Classification (NCBI taxonomy): domain Eukaryota; kingdom Viridiplantae; phylum Streptophyta; class Magnoliopsida; order Poales; family Poaceae; genus Triticum; species Triticum urartu. The sequence continues at coordinate 463,311,029 of NC_053023.1, read as the reverse complement.
CCTCCAGTCGGGGTAGTAACCTGCGCTTTGGGTAATTCTTGGAGGGGCGCTCGAGTTTATATTCCTCGGCCGTGAGGACTTCAGTCCATCTGTCAGCTAGCAGATCTTGATCAGTTTGAAGCTGCTGCTGCCTTTTCTTCAGGCTATTTGCCATGGCCATAAGCCGGCGCTTGAAGCGCTCTTGTTCGACGGGATCCTCTAGGACGGCGAATTCATCGTCGTCGAGGCTTGCCTCATCCTCGGAGGGGGGGATGTAATTGTCATCCTCCTCCTCTCTGTCTGCCGCTCTCTCAGGAGAGCTGGCTCCTTCATCCTCCTGCTCTAAATCTTGCTGGAGGGGATTGTTGTTGTCTTCGGCACTATCCGGAGTGTTGTTATCTCCTGTGCGGTATCACCACTTTTGCTTTGGCGGGACTTAGAGCGGCGCCGCTGACGTCGGCGCTTGGGTTGCTTCTTGGAGGGGTCATCCTCCGCTATCTCGTCGCCATTGCCTTCGTTGGGTGTATCCACCATGTATATGTCATATGACGAGGTGGCTTTCCAGTGCCCTATAGGCGCTGGTTCATGTTCGTCTCCTACATCGTCATCCATACCGTCGATGTCTTCGGAGTCGAAGTCGAGCATGTCGGTTAAATCATCGACAGTGGCTACAAAGTGGGTGGTGGGTGGGCGTCGAATTTCTTCGTCGTCCGCATCCTAATCCTATTGGCCATAGTCCGGCCAGGGCTCTCCTGACAAAGAGAGAGACCTTAGTGAATTCAGAATGTCGCCGAAGGGCGAGTGCTGAAAGATATCCGCGGCGGTGAATTCCATGATCGGCGCCCAATCGGATTCGATTGGCAGGGGCACGGATGGTTCGGAGTCCGGAAAAGAGTCCGGCACCTTGGAGTCACGGGCTGCGCAGAGGGTTAGGCAGGTGTTCGGCTCGATCACCATTGAGACTGCAGCCCCTGAGGCGGTGTCTAACCACCCGTCCTCGATTGGCACAGTTGGCTCTAAGCTAAGGGTCGGAGCTGATGCGGGCGCGGCCTTTGGGGTACTGTTCGGCGGCAGAGCTAGGTCATACCCATCGTGACAGTGCAGCGCCCCCGGCTGTGGCTCGAATCCGTCGAAGATCAAGTCTCTGCGGATGTCGGTCGTGTAGTTCAAACTTCCAAATCTGACCTGATGGCCAGGGGCGTAGCTTTCAATCTGCTCCAGAAGGCCAAGCAAATTAGCCCGTAGTGCAAAGCCGCCGAATACGAAGATCTGTCCGGGGAGAAAAGTCTCACCCTGGACCGCATCGCTATCGATGATAGTAGGAGCCATCAAGCCTAACGGCGACGACACAGAGGAACTCTCAATGAAAGCACCAATGTCGGTGTCAAAACCGGTGGATCTCGGGTAGGGGGTCCCGAACTGTGCATCTAGGCCGGATGGTAATAGGAGGTAGGGGACACGATGTTTTACCCAGGTTCGGGCCCTCTTGACGGAGGTAAAACCCTACGTCCTGCTTGATTAATATTGATGATATGGGTAGTACAAGAGTAGATCTACCACGAGATCAGAGAGGCTAAACCCTAGAAGCTAGCCTATGGTATGATTGTATGTTGTGATTGTAGTCCTACGGACTAAAACCCTTCGGTTAATATAGACACTGGAGAGGGTTAGGGTTACACGAGGTTAGTTTCAAAGGAGGAGATATCCATATCCGTATTTCCTAGCTTGCCTTCCACGCCAACTAGAGTCCCATCCGGACACGAGACGAAGTCTTCAATCTTGTATCTTCATAGTCTAACAGTCCGGCCAATGGATATGGTCCGGCTATCCGGAGACCCCCTAATCCAGGACTCCCTCAACCACCGATACAACTCTACGCACACTTGACATTTGCTTTACCTAAAACAAGTATGAAACTATTTTGCAAGAATAAAACTACGAGTACTTTGCGAGAATAAAACTATAGATAAATTGCAAGGTAATAAAAGTAGATACTTTTGTCAACAAGAAAGTCATTTGTCCCTAGGTAATCGACAACTAGACCGGTAATCATTCATGCAATTTTATATGAGGGAGAGGCATGAGCTAACATACTTTCTCTACTTGGATCATATGCACTTATGATTGGGACTCTAGCAAGCATCCGCAACTACTAAAGATCATTAAGGTTGTGAAACCCAACCATCGCATTAAGTATCAAGTCCTCTTTACTCCCATACGCAACAACCCACTTACTCAGGTATGTGCTTCTGTCACTCACGCCATCCACCATAAGCGAATCATGAACATATTGCAACACCCTACAACGGGAATCCCTCCGTTTGTGCGACACAGAGGGCACCGTAGGACAACACCATAAATAAAATATACACTCATACCAACCAAGATCACGATTAACCCACATGACAAAACGGATCTACTCAAACATCATAGGATAGACAAATATCAATGGGAAATAATATATGGAGTTGAGCACCATGTTTAAGTAGATATTACAGTGGGGGAAGGGAGTTTACACCGCTGCATAGAGGGGGACAGAGTTGGTGTTGATGGTAGCAAGATTGTTGATGTAGAACGCCTTCACGCTCCTTGCCCCGGTGGCACTCCGGCGCCACCGGGAGAGAGGGGGAGAGAGCCCCCTCCTCCTTCTTCTTCCTTGGCCTCCCCCTAGATGGGAGGAGAGTGCCCCCTCTGGTCCATGGCCCCCATGGCAGCGGAGGGGCGGAATCCCCTCCGAGATTGGATCTCCCTCTCTGTTCTCTTTTGTTTGACGTTCCTATTTTTTGGCCGAAAACCGTTCTTATATTCTCGGAGATCCATAACTCTGATTGGACTGAGATTTTAACACGATTTTTTCCGGATATAAGCTTCCTTGCGCCCGAAGTAGAGCTCCAACCGACATGCGAGGTGAGCACAACCCACCACCATGCGCCAGGGGCCTGGGGCGTGGCCTGATGTATGTTGCCTACTATGGGCCTCCGTTTGCGTTGATTCCAAGTCCCAAAAATCACATATATTCCAAAATAATTCTCCATAATTTTTTTACCGTGTTTGGACTTCGTTTGATATGGATATTCTGCGAAACAAAAAACATGCAAAAAATAGGAACTCGCACTGGGCACTGGATTAATAGGTTAGTCTAATAAATCATATAAAATGTTGCCAAAAATATGTGAAAGTTGTATAATATTGGCATGAAACAATAAAAAATTATAGATAGGACGGAGACGTATCACTTGTGCACGACCTGAGTGCATAAGGTTGGATTCAGGAGGTCCTATAAAAGGGGGTCTTCTTCCCCATTGAACCTTATCCTTCTAGCTCGTGTTCACCCCCCATTGTTGACCTTCTTCGATATTGGTTTCTCTCCATGGGTTCTTTCTAGTTTTGGGGGGAAAAGAGAGACGAGATCTAGATCCACATTTCCACCAATCACTTTGTCCTCTATGTGAGGGGAACCCCTTGGATCTAGATCTTGGAGTTCTTGGTGTTCTCCTTCTTATTCTTCCTCTTATTTTCCTCCATAGCTTTTGTTGCTTTCGTGGGATTTGGGAGTGAGGGACTTCGGCACTCCGTGTGCCCATGCCATTGCATTTGGTGCATATGTTTGAGTTCTCCACAGTGATACATGGAAGTTATAAGTTGTGAGGCTTATTACTCTTGGGTGCTTGGTACCCTAGAGCTTATTCCTCTTGGGTGCTTGGGTGCCCTAGACAGTTGGTGGTGTTCGGAGCTCAATTATTGTGGTGTCTCCGGGAAAGCTTTGGGGTCTTCAATTAGGTTGTGGAGATCGCCCTGAGCAATTTAACAGGTTCCGGTGACCGCCCCCAAGGGTTGCCAAAGTGTACGGGTTCGGTGACCGCCCTCAAGGGTCCCTTAGTGGAATCACGACGATGTATCCTGAAGTTCACTTTTTAGCTTTCGTATTCATATGCACAAATACATTAGAGTTTTGAGGAAGGGCATATGGTGGGTTTAATGCACTGGCGAAAGTTGCGCAATACTAGAGAGGCTAGCAATGGTGGAAGGGAGAGTGCGTATAATCCATGGACTCAACATTAGTCATAAAGAACACACATACTTATTGCAAAAAATTATTAGCCATCAAAGCAAAGTACTACAAGCATGCTCCTAGGGGGATAGATTGGTAGGAAAAGACCATCACTTTCCCCGAACACCACTAATAAGGAAGACAATCAAAAAAAATAAATCATGCTCCGACTTCATCACATAATGGTTCACCATACGTGCATGCTATGGGAATCATAAACTTCAACACAAATATTTCTATCAATCCACAATTACTCACTAGCATGACTCTAATATCACCATCTTTATATCTCAAAACAAATGCAAGGAATCAAACTTCTCATATTATTCAATGCTCTTATATCAAAGTTTTTATTATATCCCTCTTGGATGCCCATCATATTAGGACTAAATTCATAACCTAAGCAAATTACCATGATGTTTAAAGACTCTCAAAATAATATCAGTGAAGCATGAGAGTTCATAAATTTCTACAAAATAAAACCACCGTGGTGCTCTAAAAGGATATAAGTGAAGCACTAGAGCAAACTGCCTAGCTCAAAAGATATAAGTGAAGCACATAGATTATTCTAATAAATTCACGATTAATGTGTGTCCCTCTCAAAAGGTGTGTACAGCAAGGATGATTGTGGCAAAATAAAAGGCAAATACTCATATCATACAAGACACTCCAAGAAAAACACATATCATGTGGTGAATAAAAATATAGCATCCAGTAAATTTACCGATAGATTGAAGATGAAAGAGGGGATGCCATCTGGGGCATCCCCAAGCTTAGATGCTTGGTTGTCCTTGAATATTACCTTGGGTGCCTTGGGCATCCCCAAGTTTAGGCTCTTGCCACTCCTTATTCCATGGTCCATCAAAACTTTACCCAAAACTTGAAAACTTCACAACAGAAAACTCAACAGAAAACTCGTAAGCTCTGTTAGTATAATAAAGAAAACCACCACTTTAGGTACTATTGTGGACTCATTCTAAATTTATATTGATGTAATATCTACTGTATTCCAACTTCTCCATGGTTCATACCCCCCGATACTACCCATAGATTCATCAAAATAAGCAAACAACACATAGAAAACAGAATTTGTCAAAAACAGAACAGTATGTTGTAATCTGGAAACTTTGTATACTATTGTAACTCCAAAAATTCTGAAAATTAGGACATCTAGGCAATTTGTATATCAATATTTTTTAAAAAATCATAATTTTATCATGCTTATGTGATTTTAAACAATTCTGCTACTAGACGCAAAAGTTTCTATTTTTCAGCAAGATCAAATCAACTATCACCATAGACCACCCCAAGGGTCTTACTTGGCACAAGCACTAAATAAAAACAGTAAAACACAATTACTATAGAAGTAATAATGTGTATTTATTCAAGAACAGTAGCAAAAACAAAAAACACAAAATAAAAATTGGGTTGCCTCCCAACAAGCGCTATTGTTTAACGCCCCTAGCTAGGCATAAAACATAGATCTAGGTATTGTCATCTTTAGTATGAAATTCTTTCCTAATCAAATCTTCCAAAACCTTTCTTAATAAATCTTTCTTTTCATGTTCTTCCTTTCTAGCGGGAGAGCTTAAAGCATGGCAAGGACACCGATTAGTGATTTTAACATTCATAATTTCATACTCAGGATCATCACCAAAAATATCTTCATAAGGAACATGTAATTCACTCTTAATGGGTTTTCTAGATATGTCTTCAATCCATTCTTTATTAGACCCTTCATCAATTCCTTTAGTATTATAAGGCTTGCATAATTTCAGGATAAGGATTAAGGAACTCTTTTTCTTCAGTTTTCACTAAAAGCATCATAATCCTTAGATTCAAAACCACATAAAGTTTCTTTATCATCAAGAATCTCTTCTATTTGAGGATGCTCAATATTCATGTTATAGAAAACAAAAATTTCCCTAGCCTCTCTGACTACATAATCAAATTCATTCATAAGGATAATGGTAGCAAGTTTCTTAGCTTTGGGATCTAAGATATTGGGGAGTTCATAAAGCATCTTTTGTAAAGCAGGATGAATGTGTAAAAATTCTCTTTCCAGTTTAAGCACAAGCATAGAAACAACATCCACATAGCAATTGGTATCATCAAGGATAGTTCCCCTACTCATAGGCATAACTCCCATGCAATCAAAAAATCTTGAATAACATTCTCTCCAATAATATTACCATCACCAACATAAAATATTTTTGTTTTAAGACCGGTGGGAGTATCATTTTCAGGAGGATCATGGTTAAGAATAAGAGATTCAAGATTTCCCTCAAGATTATTACTACTCTCTTCAATGAAAATCTCCCTAGATTCAAACATGATGGCAAGAAACCAATCTAGCACACAAGCAAACAAAAGCAACGAAAAGACGAACAAAAGAAGGTGAATAAAAAGGCAAATATTTTTGTCTTTTTCTGAAAGCATTTTAGAAGTGGGGGAGAGGAAAACGAGAGGCAAATGGAAAATAATATAAGTGCAAGAGATGAGAGTTTATGCTAGGTACTTGGTAGGCTTGATGTAGAACCTCCCCGGCAACGGTGCTAGAAATTCTTCCTACTACTTCTTGAGCTTGCGTTGATTTTTTCCTTGAAGAGGAAAGGGTGATGCAGCAAAGTAGAGGTAAGTATTTCCCTCAGTTAAGAACCAAGGTATCAATCCAGTAGGAGGCACAAGAAAGTCCCCAATATATGCACCTGCACAAACCAACAAACACTTGCACACAACGCGAAAGAGGGGTTGTCAGTCCCTTCACGGTCACTTGCATGAGTGAGATCTAATAGAGATAGGTATAAAAGATAATCAAATAACAAAATAAATTAAATATAAATAAATTGCAGCAAGGTATTTTGGGGTTTTTTGGTTTATAGATCTGAAAATAATAGGATGTAAAATAGACCCGGGGCCATAGGTTTCACTAGAGGCTTCTCTCTTGAAGAAAGCATACAATGGGTAAACAAATTACTGTTGAGCAATTGATAGAAAAGCGCAAACTTATGATGATATCTAAGGCAATGATCATGAATATAGGCATCACATCCATGACAAGTAGACCGAAACTATTCTGCATCTACTACTATTACTCCACACATCGACCGACTCCTGCCTGCATCTAGAGTATTAAGTTTATAAGAACATAGTAACGCTTTAAGCAAGATGACATAATGTAGAGGGATAAACTCAAGAAATATGATATAAACCCCATCTTTTTATCCTTAATGACAATAATACAATATGTGCTTCGCTGCCCCTTTTGTCACTGGGAGAGGACACCGCAAGATTGAACCCATCACAAAGCAGGTTTTGAATTTCCTCTTCCTACTGTGAAGAAGAAATATGATATTCTTATTGTTGGGGATGTGAATATCCTCGTTGAGGTAACCTAGTGTTATTCGAAAATTCTCTGGTTCCATGTTATTCGGAATGAGTTTGTTAACAAGACTTGATCAACCTTGTTAATGGATTCCTTTTGATGATCATGAGATGGATGAATTTAGAAAACACAACTCTCTGTACCCTCCTTTTACTTTCTGTTATTTATATTAAATAAAATAAAAATAGTAATTTCTGTCTGTTTTCCGAATTATTCGTGCAATATAAAAATACCCCGAAAATAAAAGTTCTCCAAATGCCCTGAAATTTAAATATGATTTTTCTGGAATATTTGAGAATATTTGGTACTGAGAACACAGCAGGGGGGCATCCACGTGGCCACGAGGGTGGAGGGCGCGCCCTACCCCCCTGGGCGCGCCCCCTGCCTTGTGGGCCCATGCTGGCCCTCCTCCACTTATTCCTGCACCCACACACTCCTTCTTCCTCCCACAAACACCATTATCCAGTTCAAACTCGAGTCCAAGCTCATTTTGCTGCCATTTTCGATCTCCTTGCTGAAAGCACCTCTCACAAAACTGCTTTGGGGGATTGTTCCTTGGTATGTGACTCCTCCATTGGTCCAATTAGTTTTTGTTTGTAACATCCCAAATTTTCAATTTGGAATGTTATACACTAGATCATCATTTCATATCATACTTATTGCATTTTGGTTGATCCTAGAAATTTTTCGCAACTCAAGGACCCTCGGAGAGAGTTGGGAATTTCGTTATTTTCATATTTGAGTTGTCTCAAATTTTGAAAATAGGATCTTTTGATTTTATTTATTTTATCTTCAATTATTTCTATTATAAAAATTATGAGAGAGGGAATAAAATGACTTCCCCAAAAATAAAGAAATATTGAGGATTTAATAAAAAAGTCAATCAAGATTTTATTTGGTTTTATTTGCTATTTTATTTGAATTTAGGAAAAATGCGCGTTTTTCAAAATTGCATTTAGGCCCCAAATAAATGTTCATCCTGTGCGGCTTGATTTTACAAGCCGGGGAAAATTTATTTCGGTATTTTTGGAGTCCGTTTAGTAGTCCTTTTGTTTTTTTCCAAGCGTAATTATTAAAAAAACGCGCAACCGACCTACGGGCCGTGTCCGACCCGGACACTAAGGCCCGTCCGGCTTTAAAAGCCGGGGAGGCCCAGCCGGAACCCCCCAAACCCTAGCCCCCCCTGCCGTCGCCTTTGCCGCCGCCCCGCCTTTGCCGCCCGCCGCCGCCCGCCGAAGCACCGCCGCAGCCCGTCGCCGCCCGCCGGATTTGTCGCCGGAGGTAGACCTCGCCGCCGTTGGTTTTTCTCGAAAAAAAACCGTTTGGTTTTCCGACGGTTTTGCTCGTTTTTTTAAGTTTCGGTTTTTTAAATAGATCGGTTCTCCGGTTTATTTAAATAGTGAGCGTTCATCCGTTCATTCATTTTAACGAATGTTCGTCGTTTTTCCTTTTTCTCGGATTCCGCGATTTTTCTGATCGCGATTTCTGATCCAATTTTCATTTTAGTATAACTTTTCGCTCGTTTATCGGAATCAGGCGATTCAAGTGCCTGGAGTTTTGTCTCGAAACCCTCTTTCCGATTAACCAACTCAAACAAGTTTTTGCCACTGTAAATATTGCCTTAGATCCAGAATAGTAAACGAAGCCTGTTTCTTTTGCCGTTTGTCTTTCGTTGCTTCGTTCGTTTTGATTATGTTTGCCAACCGGAGTTCTTAAGTTGAACCTTCTGGTTAGATCTCTTATTCGAGTTTTACCTGTGCATTAGATGAGTACTTATTGTGTGCTTGTTTGTTTGCGATAGAGTACCCGGAGTGCGCCGCTTGTTACTTCGAATCGCTAGGTTTCCCGGATCATCAACAAGGAAAGTAACACTTTGATCATACCTCCTACTACCCAGTTTTATTGCATTAGATCAATCCTTACACATTGCATGATTAGGATCTAATTAAATTGTGGGTTTGGGAAGTAGTTGAGGTAGTACCTATTACCTGTTTAATTGTCAAACCTTTGGGAGTTACTTCTACGTTGCTTATTGCCATGCTATGCTAGTAGACGTGGATTGGGTGAGTGTATCCATGACAGATGTGAGATTGTTAATTAATGGTTTATTTAAGGTGGCAACTTAAACACACATCTGGGTGGATTGAGGTACCTGGGTATTCCAGGATTGCCTGTTTTTCTTTATGGACTGCCACCCAGGCTCAAAGGGATCATGAGATTATTCATGCTAGAAACTTCCATGTGCAGCCACAAGCTATTATGGGCTCTAGCATAGTTGACTAAGTCGTGCGAACTCTTACAGTGGTAGACTAGCAGATGTAGGGGATGTAGGTGGTACGGTCTACCCATCGTAAGGTGCTAGCGCTTCTGAAATACTATGTCTCGGTCATCCGTTTCTCAAACACCTTGTAGTGTGAGAAACCAAACGGAGGCGATCGAGTCTTGTGGGGAAAAGTGCGCAAACCTCTGCAGAGTGTATAAACTAATCATGGTTAGCCGAGTCCCCGGTTATGGACATCTTGAGTATCTAGTATCTGGATTATCATGTGAATCTCAACATGTTACTCTAAAATTAATTTTGTTGGGTTTTTTTAATGATGATGCTTAAATGGGATTGAGAATACTGTCAACCATTCTCAATGTTTAACAACCACCATGATAGTTAAATAAATTTATTCCTTTGCAGTAGGGAAAAATTAGCTTTTTGCAAAACTGTAACCATAGAGCTTTCCACCAGCCAAATATGCATATAGAATAGCTGTTTCATTCCATCACTCTCTATGTGTTACATTGCCAGCATATTCCATGTGCTGGCCCATTTCGGGCTACAACATTAATGTTGCAGACTTTTCAGACGACACTTAAGGAGTTTTAGGTCGTGGTTCTATACTCAGTGATGCTGTTGGAGTTGATGGACTCACTTATCTTCCAAGCCTTCCGCTGTTATCGTTATTAGATGGCCTTAAGCCATATTTATTGTAATAAGTTCTCTCTTGAGACACTCGATGTAATAAGTGTGTGATTGCTACTCTGCTATAAATCCTTCAAGTACTGTGTGGTGTCACCATTACTGATCCAGGGATGACACCAGAGCACAGAGATTGGACCGTTTGAGGTCTGGTCGCTACATTGTTCTAGTGCTTTATTCATTGCAAATTTGTGCTGCCTAGGTGACCATGTTCTTGAGCTTGCATGTCAAATTTATGTGGTTCCAAGTAGTTTTGATGCATGATATAGGCTCTAGGTACTTGTAGGAGTAGTTGCTATCAATTTTGTTGAGCTTGGCTCACTTTTATTTGAAGTTAAAAATTTCAGAATTTTTCAGAAAATAATGAAGAGATTTTGAGGAGCTCATCCAGCCAAAGCTCTAAGGAAAAGCAAAATGAAAAAGCAGAGAGGCTCAAATATAATCTGCCTCGCACCGCGGAGGTTCGGCCGTGTGAATGGCCTTCTGATGATTTCTTGAGAGCAGCCGGGATTTATGATGATTTTTATGAATTGGCTAAGAATGCAGGCCTCACCGCCTTCCTCCACGACCAAGGCGAACAGTATCTCTTACTCACCAATATCTTTGTGCAAAACTTTCATTTCCATGCTAGGAGATCACCACCTATGGTGGAATTCTATTTATATGATGAGCATAAGGAGATGTCACTTTATGATTTTTGTCGAGTTTGTTTGATCCCTTTCGAGGGTAGCTTAGAGGAACCACATCGTAAATATGTGGACGGGTTTATTGACATTATTACTGTAGGGGAAACTAGGAAAGTTTCCGATGCAAGAATCACTAGCATACATTTTCCTGTTTTACGCTATTTTGCAATATTTGCTAGTCGTTGCTTAATTGGTCGCGGAAACTATGGAAACCTTAGTGTCCCTGATATTATCATTTTGTTCCATGGTTTATTCTGTGACGACTATGTTAGTATGGGCGGTATCATTGCTAAACGGTTAAGTCCGAACCGTACAAAGGGCCCCATCTTTGGAGGTGTCTATGCTTCACGCCTTGCTGCATACTATAACTTACCTATTAGGCACTATGAAAAAGAAGAAAAAATGTTGCCTACTGATTATTTGGATTATAATAGTATGGTAGCACACGATTTTATTGTTAAGAATAGGGGAAATGAGCTCAAATACAAATTGTTCTTTGATAAACATCATCCTGAGACTATTACCCTGCCTGCTCCTTCCTTGTTTGACTTATCTGCAGGCAAGTACCTTGTTCCGTTGGAGGCTATTCACGCCTACCGGAACCCTACATCAGCCACAGAGCCGGAGTCGGAACCACAAGTTGATCCTCCACGACAATCTAATTACCAGTGGGATCCGGAGATGATTGCCAACCAGTGGCAATCAGAGTCTTCTTCTTCACAGTACGACCCCAACTATTACTATGGATATCCGCCAGGCCAACCGTGGCCATAGACCAACTTAGGCCAAAATCCTAAGCTTGGGGGAGTTCGTATTTCCCACCGACATTACATTCATGTTCACACACTCATTGCTAGATGTCGGTGCTCATACTTTTTCATTGTATCATCCATGCTAGTTTATTTTCTCTTTTTATGCTTTCTTCTTGTGTGTTTAATAAACCTTAAGGAAAACCAAAAAAAATAGTTCTAGCTTTTAGCTAGTTTTAATTTCCATGCTTGTAGTAGTAATTAAAAAGAAAACGCAAAATGATTTCCTGTTCTTCTTTTTGCTTGTTGGGAGCTTTCCCGTGTAAATAGTTTTATTTCTTTTCTTTTCTTTGGGGGTCGATAGGAGAAGACCATAATTAAATTGTTGAAGTGGCTCTTATATACATTATTGTTGATCTGACAAAAGAGTCCATATTGCCTTGTCTTCTCCTGTTTATTGAATGCTTGCAGATTCCAACTTAGTCCAATGCACATGCACTATTATTATTATCCACATCGTTCGGTCATGCAAGTGAAAGGCAATTATGACGATATATGATGGACTGATTGAGATGTGAGAAGCTGGTATGGACTCGACCTCTCTTGTTTTTGTAAATATGATTAGTTCATCGTTCCTGATTCAGCCTATTATGAATAAACATGTTCGCAATGACAACTAGAGATCATACTTTCTTATGCCATGCTTAATTAGCTAGGAGCTTATAATGGTTTACCTTGTGTGCCAACATGCTATTAAAATGGTTGTGATGTGGTATGATAGGGTGGTATCCTCCTTTGAATGATTTAAGTGACTTGACTTGGCACATGTTCACGCATGTAGTTGAAACAAAATCAACATAGCCTTCACGATATTTATGTTCATGGTGGATTACATCCTAATCATGCTTGCATTCGGTGTTTTTTAATTTTAATGCATGTTCATGACTGTTGTCGCTCTCTAGCTGGTCGCTTCCAGTCTTTTTCTAGCCTTCACCTGTACTAAGCAGGAATACTGTTTGTGCATCCAATCCCATAAACCCCAAAGTTATTCCATATGAGTCCCCCATACCTACCTATATACGGTATCTACCTGCCGTTCCAAGTAAATTTGTATGTGCCAAACTCTAAACCTTCAAATAAATATCCTGTTTTGTATGCTCGAATAGCTCATGTATCAACTAGAGCTCTCTGTATCTTCCATGTTAGGCGGGTTATTCTCAAGAGGAGTGGACTCCGCTCCTCACTCACGAGAAAATGGCTGGTCACCGGGATGCCCAGTCCCATGCTTTATGCAAACTAAATCAAAATAATTGCAAACTAAACTCCCCCTGGGACTCTTTTTAGTTGGAGGCACTCGTTGTTTCGAGCAAGCCATGTGTCGGTGTCAAAACCGGCGGATCTCGGGTAGGGGGTCCCGAACTGTGCGTCTAGGCGGATGGTAACAGGAGACAAGGGACACGATGTTTTTACCCAGGTTCGGGCCCTCTCGATGGAGGTAAAACCCTACTCTTGCTTGATTAATATTGATGATATGGGTAGTACAAGAGTAGATCTACCACGATATCAAGGAGGCTAAACCCTAGAAGCTAGCCTATGGTATGATTGTTGTTCGTCCTACGGACTAAAACCCTCCGGTTTATAAAGACACCAGAGAGGGCTAGGGTTACACAGAGTCGGTTACAATGGTAGGAGATCTACATATCCGTATCGCCAAGCTTGCCTTCCATGCCAAGGAAAGTCCCTTCCGGACACGGGACGAAGTCTTCAATCTTGTATCTTCATAGTCCAGGAGTCCGGCCGAAGGTATAGTCCGGCTATCCGGACACCCCCTAATCCAGGACTCCCTCAGTAGCCCCTAAACCAGGCTTCAATGACGACGAGTCCGACGCGCAGATTGTCTTCGGCATTGCAAGGCGGGTTCCTCCTCCAAGTACTACATAGAAGATTTTGAACGCAAAGGTAGTGTCCGGCTCTGCAAAATAAGTTTCCACATATTGCCATAGAGAGAATACTATTTACGCAAATCTAATCTGCTGACGTATTCTGTAGCGTGACATCACACCACGGCCAAGTATTTATTTGAATCGTTTTACTGTCCCACCTCAGCGTGTTTAGCGAGGCGGTTTCCTTGGCACGTCTTGTCAAAGCAGAGATCGTGTCCCCTTATTTCGGGATTCTCATCAATACGGGCGTGGGTAACCCAACCGCGCCATTGATTACGACGCTTGGGAGATAAGCGAGTTTTACCAGGCTGGTGGGGACGCATAGTCGCGTCCGCCCATATAAGGGGATAAGGATCCACCTTTTCATCCACGCCTTCTTCCTCCTTTGCCTATCCATTTCCGCGCACTCGCGCTCCAGCGCCCAAGTCCGCACACCCCACCTCAACCTTCTCCAGCCATGTCCGAAGCGGGAGGCAAGTGGATGGTCTCCTCCGTCATGGAGGGACACATCAAAAAACTGAGGAAGGCTGGATACTTGTCTAACGACATTGTGCACCGGCTTCCTAAAGAGGGGCAGCTCATCCCCACCCCTAGGCCCCATGAGAGGGTGGTGTTCCTCCCCCATTTCCTCCGCGGACTGGGCTTCCCTCTCCACCCATTTGTCCAGGGGCTCATGTTCTACTATGGCCTGGATTTCCACGATCTGGCCCCGAACTTTGTCCTCAACATCTCGGCGTTTATCGTCGTGTGTGAGGCTTTCCTCTGCATCCCCCCATTTCGGCCTATGGCTCAATACTTTCAATGTCAAGCCGAAGGTGGTGCGCGGCACCCAGGCGGAGTGCGGAGGCGCCATGGTGGGCATGATGCCCAACGTCCTATGGCTCGAGGGCTCCTTCGTGGAGACCCTAAAGGGGTGGCAATCGGGGTGGTTTTACATCACCGAGCCACGCGACCCTGAATGGGTCGCAGCCCCCGAGTTCCGATCCGGACCCCCTACGCGGCTCACCTCCTGGAAAGAGACGGGCCTGTCATGGGGTAACAAAGGAGAGCTGACCGGACTCCAAACATGCATCCAAACCCTGGTGGACAAGAAGCTCAAACTTGTCAACGTAGTCCAGGTTATGCTCATCCGCCAGATCCTCCCGTGTCAACAACGGGCTTTCAACCTGTGGGAGTTCGACCCGGCGCAACACCAAATTCTGAGCAGGCTCTTCGACACGACGTATGAAGATGCCTGGAAGTCGCTTTTCAAGGGCGCCGAGGCCCCCGCATCCGCTACCGAGGATCGCGGATTCAGCACGCAGCGTCACGCTAGTGCGGTAAGCTGTTTTTACCTTTTACAGGGTATTAGTTTTTCATAGTTTGACTCCATGCGGGATCTAAGCTCCCTTACCTTTGACAGGATTGGCAGGAGACGTCCGGACAGATCAACTATCTGGCTCCTTTGCCCGAAGGCCCAGCGGACGCTCGCTTGGCGAAGCTGCTGGTTCCGGCACCCTATGTGGTGCCGGAGAAGAAGGCCACGGGGACTCGAAAGAGTGCCCGGCGCCAGGAGGTGTCGGATTCATCATCCGACGACTCCAAAACGCACTCCTCCCATGAAGACGAGGAGGAGGAAGAAGAGACCTCTCCCCCTCCAGCGGGGGGAGGGAAGAAAAGGAAGGCCGCCCCAACTGGGGAGGCCGAAGGGTCCAAGAAGGGGAAGACCCTTCCTCCTGACTACTCCAGCAACGCCGACGACGGCGAAGAGGAGTGGCTGCACAGGGCCAAGCCCCTGGCAAGATCTTAAGTATTCGGACACCAGAGCAATTCATAGTGTTCCTTTCTTGCACAGCTCGTCCTTACGCCGAATATGACTATGCAGTCCGCCCAAGGCTGGGCTCGACGAGTCGTCGATCGGCTCCCTGGATTTGTCGGACGTGAATTCACTTCCGCCCGCCACCTTCCCCCACCCTACGGACGACGTCGAGGTGTTGTCCCAATAGGTTCCAAGCCAGGAGGAGGTGGTCCTGAAGGCGCCGCAAGGTGACCTCCCGGACTCCAGGCGCAAAGGGGATAAAACCCCCATGGGCTCTGAGTCCGGCCTTGAGCCGGACACCGCGCCGGAACCTTCAACGGTTCCGGACTCCGGTAGGCAGCCTCCTTCCAAGAGGAGCAAGCCTACCGAGCCGGTGACCTCCGTCCAACCAGAGGCACAGGACAATTTGCTGGAGGTGCTTAACGGCGCCTCCATCGACGAGGAGCACCGCACTATTATGAGTGCGGTGATCCAGAAGGTTCAGTCCGCCAAGAGCGGACTGACTGAAGCCTGTGCCAGCCTTCTAACAGGCTTTGATGTAAGTAAAGAATATGTAAAAATATTACCGCATAGACAGTAGCTCCTGATGCTCTGTTCGGCGTTCGGAAAGAAAAGCCAAATAGAGGATCTAATAACATTCGCAGGAGTCTAACATAATCAAGTCAATATGCGTATGCAGGCTTCGCTGCTGGCCTCCGCCGCACTGACTGCGGAGGTGGATACGCTGAAGCAAAACCTCACGCGGTCCGAGAACGAGCTTGGCCATGCCAAGAGGCAACTCGAGGAGAAGGAAGGTAAGTAATACCTTGCGCAAGTATATAGAGAAGGTGTGGTTGCAAAAAATGACAGGATCAACGTGCTATTATAGGGGCCACGACCGAGGTGGCAACCCTTAAGAAAGCGCTGTCCGAGGCTGAAAACAGAGCGGCCGCGGAGTGCACAGAGAGAGGGAAGCAGGAGGCGCGGGTGGAGGAGGTGCAGAAAGAGCTCCAGGCTCTCGTGAAAAAACACGAGAGTTTGGAGCTTGACTCAAAGACACAAGCGTCCGAGCTTGCGGCAGCCCTCGAAAGCGCGAAGTCTGCCAAGGCCGAAGCCCGGAAAGCCCTCCAAGAAATTGAAGCAATGAAGAAGATAGCGGCGGGTAAGGCATTCATTATGCAAAGCAAGCACGTGAAAGTGAATTACTTGTTACTTACCCGAGTCCGGAGCTCTCCAGGAGCATTCATAGATTTGCCCTGCAGTGCGTTTGATGCTGCCGCCTACTACCGAGCCGAGGAGGGAGCTCGATGGAGAAGGTGTTCTGGTCTCAGTATGCTGAGGCCGGACACCTAGTGCCTTTGAGCGACCAGCTGAAGCAAATGGTCGAGCTCCACAAGGTGGACGAACAGGCCATAAAGGGCCTCATAGTTCGGCTTTGTCCTGGAGAGGCTCTAACTGGGAGCTACTTCGGGCTGGTGAGGCGGCTGGTGGATGCCTGTCCACGACTTGAAGTAATCAAGCGCTCCGTATGCATCGAAGGTGCCCGTAGGGCGCTTGCCCGTGCTAAAGTGCACTGGGGCAAGATGGATGCGGAGAAGCTGGTGAAGGACGGGCCGCCGCCGGGCAAGGAGCATCATGTCCCGGAAGCGTATTATGAGGGCGTCGTGAAGGGTGCCCGCCTTATAGCGGATGAATGCTCCAAAGATGTAATGTTTGAGTAAACTCGCATTTGTGATCCTGTACGCTGAAAACTTGTTCATATGCGCTAAGCAACGCTTTTGAATTTAAAATATTACCTTATGTGTGGCCGTATATCAAATTTGAGAGATGGCGAGTCATCGACTTCTGCCCCCATGCCACGAGTGCTGGGGTGTTCGGGATAAACATGAGCGCTCTTTTTCCCATTCTTGGGTCCTTCGAGGGAGGCGCTCAACACAACGAACAAGGCAATCGGACTATAATGCTTGAACACTCTCACTTAGCCATAGAATTCTATAATTTTAAATTTCGGTGAAGCCCCTAGTGTTCGGAATACTGAGTTCGGGTTCTATCCACGCCTAGGCCGGACAAAGCTGACTCCTCGCTCTAAGTGGCATAAGTCTTTAGGGACTCGCAAACCTCTCGAACAGCGACCAGCTCTCGCCTCATCATGATGGTCAGTTTTAGCTTTCTCTACTGAGGTGCTTAGCCCAGCTCAACTGGGGCACAATCACAGTAGTTCTCCTAGTGCTACCTTAGCCGATATAATGGAACGTAAGGTACCAAAACATAGGAGCCGGGCAAACCCAACTATTGACCTAAGACATGATTCGGAGCCGATGCATATAATGCTATAAGTTCGGGGTGCCGCACTTGTGAAAGTGTTCGGACTTCTCACACCTTATTGTGGGGTACTTAAGCCCCTGGCATATTGGCCGTACCAAAGTGTACGGGTGCAACATGTCATTAATGAACATATATTCGTAAAAAAGAGTAATGCAATAATAGACGAAAGCTATGCATTGTTTATTTAAAAAGGCT